>NC_090941.1:167005578-167308609 GCF_040938575.1 Ambystoma mexicanum | reverse complement strand
CAATGCTGTGCATTTAAAAATGTTTCTTTTTGGGAGCAATTTGAATAAAGTTAAAACATTCATGTAAACATTTATAGCAGCAATGTGTGTAACTTTTTTTCTAACAGAAAGAAAAAGCAGATGCAAAACGTGTTTAGAAAGATTTTAAGTAGCACTAGGTGTGTGCAAGTTTAATATGTTGGCAGTACATGCATAACAGCCAACATGACCCATTGAAATCTGTAGGTGCTTATCAGTCATCATTTTTTTCTTTGAATTCTGTGACTTGTAATTCCACTTCTCCCATAATACAACTCAGACTACAAGTCCCACAATGCAAAGAAAAAAACATGACTGGAATGGAAAATTCAAAAGTGTGACATTTATATCCAATGGAAATTATAAAATGCTGTGCGTTAAAAATGTTCTGTTTAAGAGCATTTTCATGAAAGTTAAAAAATGATATGTGCATTTAAAGCAACACTGTGTGTACATTTTTCCTAAAAGAAAGAAAAAGCAGATGCAAAACATGTCTACAACATTTGTAAGTGGAAATTGGTATGTGGGAGTATATACTATGTTGGCAGTACAAGCGTACTTGCTAACATAACCCATTCCAATCTGTGGGTACTTATCCAGTCCAGTTTTTTTCCCTGCCATCTGGATCTTATAGTCCAAGTTTTATAATGGGAAAGGTGGAAGTACAAGTCCCAGAATGCAAACAAAAACACTAGGATTACATAAGTACCTACAGATTAGAATGGATTATGTTGGCAAGTATGAATGTCCTGCCAACTTATTAAACTTACAACCGCCAAGTGCTACACATCTTTTCCATCTGCTTTTATTTTCTTTTACAAAAAAGTTGCACACAGAGCTCCTATAAATGCACATATGCATTTTTTTACTTTCATGAAAATACTCCTAAAAGAAACATTTTTAAACGGTTAGCATTTTCTATTTTTCATTCAATATAAATGTCACACTTTTCAACCTCACTCATTACATCCCTTACACTACCACCATTCTTCATCTGCTCACACATATATGTATACCGCCAACGTATCTATATAATACACTTCCCCTTACATATAAGTACTCTTCTTCCCCAATCTCTACTATAACACATCAAACACTGCTGCTACAACAATCCACCATTACATTACCCCTAGGCCACAGTTTCCCAGTTCTTTAAAAACACTGCCACACAATACAAATACATTGCACCACAAAGAGAGCACTTCCTTTATTAAAACCGGCAGCACAAAAATAACTTAGATATACATTTTTCCCTCACACCCATGTTTGCCCTGTTCCTTCCAAGGTCCAAATCACAGCTACTTACACTCCAATTCTTCTAACAACATGGTTAACACAATTTAGCACACCATCCTTAACACAACTTCAAGAACCTTTTTCCCCATGAACTCCTCCTACCTTCATAAACCACAACCTGGCTTGCTAAAAGTACTTCACCATTACCACATATACCCACTAACTTTCTTTAACAATTACAGGAAAGAAGAAGATTGCCGAAACCAGCTTCCAAAAAAAGAACACGCTCCACATCCTACAAAGTAAGTAGATTAATGTACATTTATATTTCTTTAATTGTAAAAATATACTTCCACTATATATTAGCCCAAAGTATTACTTTCCAGACAATATTTATTTCACTCTAACTCATTATATTGCACCATTCACACTCTTTCTATTATCATCTGAACACCATCATTTCAACACCCGCTATTTTCCTCAAAACATCACAATGCTCCTGCTTATTCAATCACTCCAACACGTTCTTCCTCACTAACCCAAGCCCATCACACCTCTATAGACTTTTACATCCTTCCCAACCACTCCTAGTATGCCACTTCACAATCAAACAACACTCTAGTCATCTCTACAATCACACCCACACACTTGTGTACCATACATGCATATACATTCCACAACTTTCAAATCCAAACTTTCCTTTTTCCCAACAGACACAACAAAATGCCTACAAAAAAGCAACTCTGTAGAAAATCAAGAAGAAATAGAGCAGATAAGAATTAACGCAAGCCATATAGTCATCCACCTCTAAAACAATGTATAGAACACATTAAAACTAAAGAGCTAGTAACCTCACTCAACAAAACTAAACCAGCCACGACTAAAAAAGGCAAGAAGGCACCTCTTCCAGAAACTAAAAGTAAAAAATAAATGTACAAAGAAAAGCAGCCCTACTAATGAACCTAAGAGTATATCTACCAGTGTATGTGCAGCGACTATAAACGAATCCAAAAAATGTATATTACAAAACATTTTCCACCGTCAAGTTCTTCACAATCTTATAACAAAATCTGAAAAGTCACGATCTACACTTAAAAACTGCTGCAGGAGACTAATCCTTGAAGCTCTAATTGACAGTGCATTTCTAATAAAGAGAACATTGTTTATATTGATTATAATCAGAATGAAACTGCTAACTAAATGAATGAACACATTACAAAACGTACTTCTACACATGCAAAATGTCAATGTAGATATGTTTTCAAAGTTCTGTGAAGGTGAATGGATCCACACAAGCAGCACAGAACCATTTTTCAATGAAAAGGCTTATGAACAAGAACAAAAAAAACAATAGCTATACACAGCAATGGCCTAGGCTATGACATGTTAGGAGACACCTCTATGGCCAAAGGAACCCTTATAGACAAAACTTCCCCAACAAACTTTCAATCAAATATTCCTTTCATCCAAACAAACTGTCCAGTGTATAAATGGACAGGCAGCTCAATGTGTAATTTACGCCAGCAATCCTTTAAATCTTTACAACAATTCATCAATCTCTATGTGAAACTTACAGACAAAGTAAAATGAAAACTTTACAAACCATGGACTCTTGTCCAGTGCAGAGCCACACTGGAATTTGAGGACATTCATTAGCCTGCTTAAGCTCCTTTCACCACATCAAAATGTTATCAACACAACATTCCGCTATACGGAATCTTGTGCATAGACCGCACTATGCAAAAGGTCGTGGTCTAGAACTGCAAAATTTAAATAACACTCTCCTACATGGAACAGCCAAATAACTCCTTAAATAAATGGAGCGCATCTAAAGTAAATACTTTGGAACTGAATTTGACTTAGAAAAATCAGTAACTTCAGAAAACATTACTGAAAACCTCACAAACATCGACCTCCTAACAAACACATACAAAAAAGAAATTGCTAAGTTTCAAAACACATTTGCAGAAATACCAGACCAATTATGTATCTGTTTTCTCAGAACGTTTTATAAAAAGACTACAAAAATAGTAGCTATGGCCTACAAAATAGAGGACAATGAGGAATCCCAATGGTTCCAATTAGTTTTATATCTAACAGCAGAAAATAAATACAAAATAACAGACCCCTCAATCATTTGCACATACTGCAAAACAAAGCTAGAAATAGTCCCAATTCCAAAGGCTCTCCAACATCTTAAATTGTTTGAGAGGATTATAATCCAAACGGTACACCCATTACAAGTTATAATACACCTTCAACTGAAAATAGCCAAATTACCTCCATCTCAGTTACCAAAGGGCATCTGTGGCAAATAAGTATATTTGACTTTATGATCTGAAAGAAAATGTAGAAACTCTTGGAGTACAACGACCAATAGATCAATCTTTAAATGTACTAGTTAATAGTGTATCAATAAAAGACAAAATAATTTGGCAACAACTAGTCGACTTAAACAAAGTTAGACAAGCCCTACAATATCTGAAAGAAAACGATGAATACTACAAAGATATAAACATAGAGGAAAACCTAAGAAAATCCACCCAAATAATGCAAGATTCACCAGCAACTGGCCAATTTGAACAGGTAGCTCCTGTTACTGCAGCCAAGATTTTAGACCAGTATACAATTCATCCTCTACACTTCAATGACACCATTTAAGATTAATTAGAACCATATCAAATGCATCAAGCCAAAGGATCCCCATGAGCGTATTGGGAAGAAAAAAAAGAAGGCCATTCTTTTCCTTTACCCTTTCCTACAGGAAAAGGAGGAAGATATGATGAAAGGTCCACACAAATAAGTGCATCAGAATCAGAATACATTTTCCACCTCCTGTACGAAGGTGAACTAGCAACTCTATGTAATGGAGTTGCACACACACATGAAAAACAGGCTCTAATTTTTTAAACATATCCGCTACCCAACTGCTTCAAAAACTAAAAGACAAAGATGAAGTTTTGCAGTCAAGTATCACAAATCTCTTGGCAAATACGGGTGGTACAAAAGAATACTGGTTCTGACGTCATGCTGATGTATGCTAAGGAACTTAGGTCCACTTACATGGTTTGTTACTTTAAGTTGTGCAGAGTATGCATGGGATGACTTGCACAACTTCTTATGCACTTCAATCCAAAATAAAGATGAAATGGATATAAAAACACCAGGAGAACTGTGTTCTGTTGTCCCTGTGAATGTATCAAGGTACTTTTACCATGGCTTCATTGCCATGCTGCACTTTATCTGCCATAAATCTACCCCTCGGCTCTGAGAAGTGCAAAACTTTGTTTGGAGATTAGAATTGCAGAGGAGCACCTCACATCCACATGCTTTTGTGGATAAAAGATGCTCCCAAATTTGGCCATGACAGTGATACCACTGTTTTAGAGTTTATTGAAAAATACATTACCGGCGCCATCCCTTCAGAAATCACAGATAGTGACCTACGTACACAAATCTTATGCTTGCAAAAACATAGGTGTGTCAAATACTACCAATGTAGCTATAAAAACAAAGGTAAATACTATACCAAATGTCACCTTGGCTTCCCTAGACCAGCTTGCAAAAAAGGACAGGTAAATAGCTTGATATCTTCTGTTAGACACAGTGTAAAAGGCAAATCCCCTAAAACCCATACAACGTTAAAAGGGATGAAGCATCCAAGTACATCAATGATTACAGTACAATCATTGCCCTTTTATAGAATGCAAAAATAGACAAACAATACATTGTAGACAATTCACCTGAATCTGCAAGATATGGCAAAGCTTATGTCACCAAAGGTAAGAAAACAGAGCTAAAAGACCTCTGGGATGACATAGAGAATGCAGGTGCTCCAAAGATGCAGACCGTTTAACAGGTAGAGACTTATATGGCAACTCCGAACACATTGTCTGTCTAAACCTTGGTCATACTTCATCCCGAAAAAAGAGTACTCAAATCTTACCAAGAGATAGAAACAATAGCCACATATCATCCCAACAGCCAGTATATTTAAAATAAAAATGTAATTGACACATGCTACTCAAACGGAAGTATTGCTTTGGAAAACATGTGCCTGTACGACATAGCCCAACACCACTCCTACAAAAAGAATGTCACACCAGATGAGACAACTGGCAAATATTCATTCTCAACTTGTGAAGGAAGCCTAGTAAAAAGTACCAAACAACCTAATTAATCATATAAAGCTGTCATTTAAATCTTTGCAACATAGAGAACTGTATTACATGGCCCTACTTCAACTTTTTAAACCTTGGAGAAAAGAAGAAGAATTATTAGGTGACTGCAACTGATTTGAAGCTGTATTCGAAGCAAATTAAACCAGTATCAGAAATGTCAATTTCAAACAATACAAAGACATATTGGACAATGAATGCCAACAAGAGGAAGAAATTGAAGCTCAACTAGCTAAAGACACATTCGTGACATCAGTCAAGCTTCCCTCAAAGGAAGCCAAGGGCCACGTGGAGAACCACTCATTCTAAATGAACCAGAAATAGCCATGACTGAGGTTTAAAATACCAGGCATCAATGTAAACAATCTGAAGAAGACTCTTCAGTGTTCAAATCACAGCTGAAGGATGAACAGCTCATCATTTATCTAGACGTCACTTAAGAAATTGAACATGGTTTTAAACATGAAACTAAAACATGTACCTGCAAACATTATAAACCTCTGCTCCTGAATGTAAGTAGTGAAGCTGGTTCTGGTTCTGGTAAAACGTTCTTAATTAAAATAATCAGCACATTTCTACAAAACTTAACAAACAGTAACCTTTCAGCTGTAGTAACAGCCCCCACAGGTTTAGCTGCCTACAACATAGGTGGTGTAGCTTTATACTGACTAATGCTCCTTCCAGTAGAACACCAAAACAAATTAGAATACTACAAATTATCAGCAGAAGCTGTTAAAGTTCACAGAATTCTGAAACAAATGAAAGTTCTCCTAGTAGATGAAATAGCATGGTTTCCAAACTCATGTTGGCTTTAATTCACCTCAGAATGCAAGAAGTCCTGAAAAACGATTACGAATAATTGTTTGGAGGAAAACACATATTTGGTTTACAGACCTCCTACAGTTAGCACCAGTAAAAGGCAAATCTATTTTCAAGACAGTAGGACACAAACAATGCCACAACACACTTGACAGCATTGGAAATGTAAATCTATGGCAACAGTACAGAGAAATAACTCAAAACATGTGTCACTCTGCAGACCTCACCTTTGCTAACATTTAAAAAAAGCATTAGAACTTGTCTGCTTACTAAAAAAGCAAAATACATCTTAAATAGTACACTAATCCATTAGCTATATGGGCAAACCACATCTGCTCCTGATGTCATGGAACAATGAACTAAACAAAATATAAAATGCATGTCCTTAATGCCATCACTTGCAAGCTGCAGTCAATTTAACGAGACAATGTTAAAAAAAGCAATGCAACCCATACAACATATCAGCTCCACAGACAAACCAGAAGTGCACGGCATGTGTCAACAGGCAACAGCATGATTAAATAGCTTAGAAAAATGAATCTCCAACACAGTTGAATTGGAGAAAAGGTTAACTTTGTGTCTAAATAACAAAGGAATTCTAAAAGGTAACCTTGGCGTAGAACAAGGTTTAGTTAGTGGAGTCATTGGTACAGTTGATTGATTGATTGATTGATTGATATTTTATTTCTATCGCGCTCGTACACAAGTGCTTCAGAGCGCGACAAGGCAAGGGAGGGGAACAGGGGAGAACAAAACAGCGATCTTACTAGGCCCAGTGACATTGAGAACGCGTTTGGCTTCCAAACATATCCACATGACAACAACATTCAGTTTGTCAACAGCCACTTTGACAAGCCTACGGAAGTTAAACAAATTGGCTGGACAATAGCATGTTTCATTTTTTTCAAAGACATGTACGCACGCAGAAACATGCTATTGTCCAGCCAATTTGTTTAACTTCCGTCAATGCGTCAATGCGTGATTTGTGAATAGTGAAAGCATATGCATTGATTGACATTGGTAGCACAGTCTTTAAATAAGGTATGAGTTACGTAGCACTTTCATGTCTCCGTACACCCAATGGTCTATTCCTAGTAAACTTTGATGCAAAAAAAGTCACACTGAAATTCCTTGCATCCTAGAATACAACATGGTACACCCCCTCTATATATGTACCCTGTACCAAAAAAAAGAAAACCTTAAAAAAGAAACCTAATACAAATATAATGTATAACAGATCTCTCAACAATATCATGAAAGAAACAATTAACAACTGCTTCTGCATCAAATAATACAACCACAAAACGGTCTACTATAAATGTAATTGCACGTCCATCCGAAGAGAAAAAGTCAAGTATCTCTTCTCCCACAAAATATGCAGACCCATTAAATAAT
Source organism: Ambystoma mexicanum (assembly GCF_040938575.1). Classification (NCBI taxonomy): domain Eukaryota; kingdom Metazoa; phylum Chordata; class Amphibia; order Caudata; family Ambystomatidae; genus Ambystoma; species Ambystoma mexicanum. The sequence goes on along the minus strand of NC_090941.1, from coordinate 167,300,963 downwards.
GCAGAGACACAACTCTCTGGTCCATTTAAATTCAGCAACAAAACTGGAGTAAATTGCTATGAAAATGTAACAATCCATTTTCTCTTTCAATTGCCACCAATTGTTTACAACATTTACTTAAACGGCTCAGACCAGTTGTGTTTGTTAGTGCTGTCAGGATTATAGGATTATTTGTGGCATTTTATTGAAAGACAAGCATTTGCAGTGTCTCAGGTATAAGGCAAGAATTGGACTACTCTGCTGGAATGGTAAAATTTACCATGAACATACAAGACGATCCTCAAGAATTCCTAATGCACTTACTACAAGTACTGAAAACCAAAGACATCCCTATGAATAAAATATTCCAACTTTCATATATGTGGAAACATACATGCACTCTCTGCAACCATGTTTCAAAAGAGCACATCTCTAATGAACAATTTGTATATGTATCCATAACAAATTTTGAATCCATTCCATTTCACCAGCTTATGCAGAATGCAAATCATGGCATATTATTCCCTTTTTGCAATTCAGACAATCATTCCAGCATACAAATAAAATCACATAGCCAATATGTCATACTAATACTTCTAAGGTACAATGTAGATGGTACCAAAAATTATTGTAAACTCACAAGATTTACACACAGCCAAGCATCTCTTGGCAAGAAAACCTTCACAACAGTAGGCATAATATACCAGACTGGTGCCACAATCACTTCACATCACTATACTGCTTATGTCAAAATAATAAGTGGTTGGTTTGAATGTAACAACACCTCTGTTACACCAAAACATAGGCTACCAGGAAACCTAACAAATGCCTACTCAATATTCCTTCAAACCAAATGTACCTACTAAACTGTAGCACAATGAACAGTTATAATATGCCAACAGGTATCTAACTACATCCATAATACTACAATAGTAGTTTGAAAAGTCAATCTATTTAGAATACGCCAACAGGTATGTAACTACTTCAAAAATATCCTTCATTACAATGCACTTCAAATACACCATCACAATTCTTTTTACTACAAAACGTCTTCTGAAGGCTAATGTAGTTAGAATATGCAAACAGGTATCTAACTACTTTAAACATTCTTTTAATAACAACACACTTCAAACAAACATACTATCACACTTACACTCACATAATTGTAATATTTCTTTTTTTTTTTTTTATTGATTTAGCTGTTAAAAACAACTTTTCAATATACAAAATTCAACATCAAACATTAAACATTTTAAAACAACACACATTTTCATTAAACATTTTAAAACAACAACTTCAAACATTTTCATTTAAACATTTAAAATTCATATTGGATGTGCCAACTCAAACTGCGCCAGTACTATTATTACTTTAACATCACAAGAGACATATTGGTAAATTAGCAAATATCAGTCAATCTAATTATTACATCACAATCAGAATATTCATAATACACAGATTATCTGGTAGATGTCTTAGTAATCAGTTACTCCTCGTCAAGTCAGTCGCTGTTTGAGCTTGAAACCACCTCTTGGGTAGGAATATCCCAATTTATAGCCATCAAGAAATTACCTAGGGCCACCTGGACAGAATATTTGTTGGAACATAGTAGAAAAGACCAGCGCATGTCGTAGGCAATGATTGTTAGCATACTCATCACCTTTGAAAAATGTTTTGATCTTAAAGTATATTTCTTTTTAATCCTGTTTCCCAATGCTCAAATGATTATTTAATGTCGATATAACAACAGTGTAGCATACATCAATGTTGTACCAAACATAGTACACAGCATGTACTGTTTATGAGGGTCAAAAAAAGTAAATGTATATGTAAATGTGTATGCAATTAAAGCTCTTAATCTTTATGGTCACAGAAAAAGAAGCAAGAGGGTTATAAGAGTTATATAGTTTAGCCAACCTTTCACTCAGTGGAGGAACAGAGATGACTTTGCCAATATCTCCCTTATTTCTGTTTGAGATGTCATTGGCCATTCCAGTCATATGCCTTTTTCATAGTTTACACATATTTAAGCCTGCTAGAACTCTGTACACATATTTTCTATGACCCCTCCAAATATTATTATTTTCATCTGAAGTAGTCGTGCAGTAGTTGAATCCTCATACCTCATTTAAATCCACTCAACATGAAAACTGGAGGATCCTTCAATAACTCAACCTTATGTTACGCTCACCTGGTTTCACGGAGACGCCACCCAGCAGTTGGGCCTCAGGTATCCTTCTCTGCGGTTCCCAGGTGTGACCAGCGGGAGGGTTCTGCCTGGAATACAGGTGGGCAATGTTCAAGACTGGGCAACTGGGGTAAACAGTCCCCCACCACCCCGTATACCCGCGGCCTCACTGGACCTCTCCTCATCTTGTTTTTAATGCAGGTGTGTTCTCCGTCCTGCCTTCTTGGCAGGGGCGCGTTACGCTTGGTGGGCGTTTGCGATCGAGTTACTTCACTGATGCCGGCCCGCTTTGAGTCTTTCAGGTAGGTCTTATTGCTGTGCTATATCATTGTCCTTGCATGCCTTTTTGGTTTAACTAATGTCTTTCCTCTTCCTTAGGTGCGCGTAAGTCCAATATGTGGCATAGACTGAATTGGGTCTCGCCGGTAAGTAATGGTGTTTTTAGAGCGCCTTGATGCGGTGCTTAGGCGCTAAGCGCGGCACTATGATGCCTTGCCTCTTGCTAACCTGTTGTCTTGTCTTCCCACAGGTCGCGGTGCTCACCCTGTGCATGGAATTCCTGAGGCGATGCTGGTCGAGGAGCAGCTGGCGAGGTAAGCTTTTTGGCACAGTTCATTAAATTGTAAAAATATCTAATGCCTTGTTTCTTCCTTTTTTGCAGATCCGTCGGTTCGAGAGGAGCGCAGGTTCCAGGATGCTGATCTCAAGAGCCGTGGACAGCTAACGATGAAATTACAGGTAAGCTGCTGCTGCTAACGATGTCCTTTTTCTCCTTAACAGATGCTGTTCTTCCGAGGATGGCGGGTACAGCTGAACACGGTGAGCATCACGTTGCAGAATTGCAAAGTAACGCGAAGCGTGTTATCCCAGTCGGGTGTGGTTTAAATAGCTTCAGGAAAGTAGCCCAGGTAAAATAGTTCCTATGGTGCCACACCCAAAAATACTATACCGCATAGCTTGGTTCCAAGGAGCCAAGCTATGTGGATGCCTCCATGTTGATTGACACTGAAATAAAGTAGTTCCCAATACAAGACCTTTATCAAGTATGAGCCTGGCGTCAGGGCTGGCCCCAAGACGGCCTAGGACTAGCATGCCTGGTTTTAGTGGAGACCCTTCCTGGCCCATGGGCTTGCCAGGGGGTCTTCTGGATGGGGGTCGTGACTCCTTACTTGATAAGATTATTTCAATTATTGCTGTTTAAGGTAAGAAGATTTTCCTTTTTTTAATATGTTCAAAGTATTTTTTATGAATTAGAAGATATATACATATCAGCAGGTGCACCAGCACAGCATCCACTTGCCTGACACCACTATATTTCAGCCTTTTATATCAGCATCTGTCTCTCTCTCCCTTTATCTCTCTCTCACATGGACTCCACACCCAGGGGTAATGGTCAGGTTAGTGCTGCTTTAAATGCCCTATATTGTGGCTACAGCCTAACATGTCAGCCACTATGTTTATGTGCGCAATTTGGTGTTTTTACATGTCACTGTCAAAGAGGGTCACAATTCCTGCACTATCTTGATTTCTATTGAACAATACTGATCAACAAGTCAAATTATAGATGTGATGGGTCTAGGAAAAATGATGTTGCCTTCAAAAAAGACATACCTGTTAATATGTCTTATTCATAGAATGACCTGTTCATATGTCTTATTGTATCATACTTTGTGTGTACTTTTGTATCCTTCTGTCCGGTAAACCCATTTGGGCTGCGTAGGTGGATGCATCCACCAGCATGGCCACCATCTGATAAATCAACAATGTGATGGCGTTCTCACTCCAGCTGACACAGTGATTGGACAGTGTCACCCTGAAACGGCCAATCAAGGAAGCTGGCTTGCGGGGAAGCCAGGCCCCTCTCAAGGCCCACAACTAAGGCCCCTGTCTGAGCCTGTCTGGGCCTAGGAGGGCTCAGAAGGGCCCTCCCTTTGACCCCGCAGCAAACCATGGAGAAGTCCTCAGGCAGGCATCCTGTTACCCCATGAACTGAGGCTCCTGCAACTCCACGTTTCTTCCAGAATGACTGAGTGATGACCGTACTTTGTCATTGCCTCACAAACAATCATAACATTTGATGAACCAAGATTGGCCTACACCTTTCTGCCCTCCTTGCCATACTTGTTTCTCACCCCTTTTTTCAATGCATTTTTGTGTTTCTTTTGCAAATTTGAAGTCTGGTGTGTGTTTTGTAACATCTTGCACCGATCAGCAGTACTAAAGTATTCACAGTGCATCTGTTTCTTTTGTCTTCTGTGGCAACTAGGCCGCCTGGTGAGTTTGTGCTAAACCTGTTCTTTGCAGCCCTCCTCTTTCCCTGAGCTTTTCTTCGCCACTTCAAAGGCACTTAACATTTCCCCTATCTTCTCCAACTGCTACACAATCACCTACCATCCCTCTCTCACAAAGTCTGGAAGATAAAAACATAAAAAAGACATCCTGTCCACTAACCCTGGCCTACCTATCGCAGACACCTATGTCAGTGCAACTTCCAGATAGGTCTTCACTGATATCCTCTTTTCTGTCCCCTCTCCTAATCTATTTACTCCCCATCTCATCTCTACTCTCTCTCCTCTGGGAAGTCCTCTTGGTGGGCTTCACGTCATTCAGGTGTATCATTAATGTGTATAACATTGGCACTATCTTGGTTCAGGGTCCTCAACCCAACCTCCTCCTATTTGACCGGCTTCGCCATCCCTCTTTAACTTCCTTCCCACATCTGCTACTCCCTCTTTCATCCTCTCTGTCCCCCACCCTCTGAATGGTGTGGCGCGCCCCTTTACCCCTCCTCTAAAAACCTTCAACGATGGAGACCTCCTGCATCTAGCCACGCTTGATGCTTGTTTTGCCATCAAACACTCTGCCGACATCTGCCTCCTTCTTGAAAACATTGACCTAAATATCCTTGCTCTTAGTGAGACGTGGTTCAATCCCAGCTCAGTCACTACTTTTGACTCCCTTCTCCCTGATGGCTAAAAGATCATCTCCAAGCCACGCCCCAACCGTGCTGGTGTGGTTGCTCTGATTTTTCCTGAGTGGGTTTCTTCATCCCTCATGCCCACTGCTCCTTACTCTTCCTTTGAGAGCCTGGTTTGCAAGCTAATTATCTCTCCCACCTCCTCTCTGACCATTGCCATCATCTAGAAGCCACCTGGATCCATCACCCTATTCCTCTCTGAATGGGCTGATTTCTCATCCATTCTCCTAACAACTACCTCCAAACTACTTCTTGTGAGCAATTTTAACATCCACCTTGACTCCTCAATCACAGTATCCACTATCTTCGGTGACCTTTGCACCTCGCTCTCCCTCTCCATTCTCCCTTCTGGTCCGACCCACTCGACTGGACACACTCTTGATGCCTTCATCCACTCTAATCTTTCACTCTCCTCCCCACCGATCACCCCTCGCTCCTAGTCAGACCACTCTCTCCTCTGCTCTGTTTTGTTATTGAGCAGTTTGTACATTGAGCTATTTCTAGTTCAAGCCACATTAGGATATTGTTATGAGCATCACTGATTGTTTCTGCATGCCGACTGGCTTTTAGATGGACATGTTTACATGATTTACATGTTCGTATCAATATGAATTTTTAAATTGAACCCATCACATTTAATACAATTTTTAGTATTTGTTTTAATACTTGATAAAGTTGTTTAGACTACCTTACGGTTGGTTTATTTCCGATGTTTGACGGCTGACTACCGAAGTTTAGAACTTCATTACCCAACATACTTTGTACTTGCGTGCCCATTGTTGACACGCATTCCATACAACACAGGTCTGGTTTGCGGCAGTCGGCGAGCCATGCGGCTCCTCCTTTTCCCTACAGTACTAATAAAAAGGTAACTCTTTTTTTGTCAGTTGCACTTTGATGATTTATTGATTCTTTCGAATCTTACTTGGTTCAGGCATAAATATGACAAACATCTATTACACCAGGAAGTCTCTGCTGAGTATGAATACCAATAAGGGGGACTTTTTCCCTTCCACATTATTGAGAACTTGTGGGTTGGGAATTGAAAGTCGGGGAGTGGCTGCCTTGAGTTACAGTATTATTCCCCTCAATCATAGCTGGACCATTAAATACCAGATCAGCGGTTGCCCATGCTACAGAGATAAGTCTTCTAATTGAGTCCCATAAGTTGGATATTTTGTTTCTGACTGAAACCTGGTTGATAGAGACCTCTCATTCTATGTTTCATTGTTTTATCCCTGAGGGTTATTCAATTCAACATATTAACAGGCAGGGCAAAGTGGGGGAGGAATTGCAATTATTTATTGATCCCAGTAAAAGATTGATCATTTTAAATCCATGCAATGGGATACTACCTCGGAGATAGGTGTAACAGCTCTTATTGTTATTCCAAAGTAGTCAGTAAGGCCCCCTGGGCCTGTGGCATCATACCTAGAGGGTTTGGATGATTTGCCTTATTACAATAGGGATTAAATATAAGGAATTATTGTGCATGGGCGTTCTAAATATCTAGCTGGAGGATCCTACCAAGCCAGATTCAAAACAACTACACAAACCTTTATCTCAACATGAGGTATCAATACTGGTCCAAACACCTTCACATAAATTGGTCACTGTCTTGATGCAGTTTTGACTAGAGGGAATGGGGTTAGTATTGTTAAGGATTTCAATCAGGTGACACACACCTTTGTCTCAGCCCAGTATGCAGCGCGCAATTGAAATGCTTATGTTAGATTAGATTCAATATTGAGATGATACACCACTCATATCACACCCACTTTTCAAATAACCCGGGTCACAATGGACCATGAACCAGGCTGGTTGATAAAATTTAATATTTATTGATTTATTTTAAAATTCCAGAGAAATCACACAATTTTTAATATGGGGCAGCAGTCACCAATGGAGTGATAAGAACAATATTAATCTAAGCAATGCACTTAGTTTAACCTTCTATTGACACATCTACAAAACACCAGGGAATAGGAGCACTTTTTGATTTTAGGTAAGATAGCAGTTGAGTTAGAATTTCCCTCTGCAGTGTTCCCTCAACCCACAAATCATCAATTCTAAGTGGATAAACAGAATCAGCGGGTAATCAGGAATGACAGACAAGAAACTGAATTTAAATCCGACCTTCCCTCCCCAAACAAGAGATTAAAACGGATTTTAAACCCTGGCAATGCTAAAATGACACTCGGAAATGGATGAATAACACAATGAATGTATATAAAACGCTTGAAACAAAAACAATTCTTTACTGGAGCAACACTGGAAAGATACTAGCAATCACAAGCAATGGATTGAGCAAAAGCATACCATTCGAACTGGAATGGTAGATCGAAAACAGTTTATAATCAAAATGACACGTTGAAAATGAACTCACTTTTGCAATTCCTGCCTGAATTTACCAAAATGGTTTTTAATAAAAACAGGTGAAATATTGCAAATCGGTTTTTGTGTTGGGGTGTAGCTATGGATCATAGGTACAATATGAAAGTGAAATGAGGTATCTAGCTGATAAATTGAGTGAGTTATGCAAGATCTAGTGAGGTGCGTTTTTGAGAAAATGAATGCGTGAAAAAGGCAAAGAAATTAGTTTTGACAAGGAGCAGTTTTACTCTACACTAGGGCATTCAGGCTAGGCTACCAGATTGAGACACAGTACACCCCGGGGTTATACTCACAGTCCACTTTAGTTTGGATTTTGGACATCCAGCGGTTCTGTCGCCACACGGATCTGGTCTAACACTGGGCAGCCAGACAAAATCAGCGGGACAGGGTCAGCTGCACAGGGACTGGATACCAAAGGATAGTTCTTCTGGACTGGAAATTCTGGTTACTGGATACTATAGGGCATCAGGAGAGCAGGATGGCAGCAGCATGCAGTGAGTGGCAAGCCGGGTTAGTTCAGAATGCTTCCCAAAACACCACTGCGTTTACCTTGGTTGTGGGGACTTTTTTAGAATTGAGGCCTAGCTGAAGCAAGATCAGCAAGGTTTGGCCTTGTGGTTGGGATCTAGATTCTAGATGAATAAATGTAAGATGAAAACAGGAACAGGACAGGACGCTGGGCAGGAAATCAGGAATCAGTCAGGAATCAGTCAGGAATCAGTGTGTGCCCTTGTGTGTTGTCAGGGACCCTTATTTATAAGGCCTAATGACATTATCACAGTATATGACAGGGGCAGGCTTCACTACACACACCCCTAACAATAGGATTGGACAAGGGCATAGTTTCCGCCTTGCTCACAGCTGGTTGGATATCAGAAAAGTGATGTCAATTTTATGAGGTGACTTTTACAGTGTCTAGAAACCTCCCATAGTTACTAGAACTACAATCTAATTTTGCCACAAACAGATATTTGTGCATTTGCAACCTCTTGGTAAATCAAATACACAGGTTACATATTTTGTACCTCACATTTCAATCTAAACCTCTAGTCTGTGAGGCTTGGTTTCACTCCTCTGCCAGTTTTTCACGCTTTTCAATGGGATTCATATTACTCAAAATTCTACAACTTTATCGGTGGGGATTGTCATGAGGAATGTATGTACACAATCTTACATTTACGACATTAATGATTTTCTTGTTATTCAACATATATCACCATTTCTGTCCCCTTGGTGTCATTACATTCTACCAAGTTTTCAAATACAGCCCACAATTTCACCTTTACGCTGTGAAAATTCCACATTTTTACCAATTTTGGCTACTGAGATATATGTCTTTTTAAAGTTCTTTATTAAATAGTCTTTAGAACAAATGGGAGTCACTGTCATTTTTTTCTTTCCAGCTGACACCAACTGGCATTTCCTTTCAAGCAGGATGGGGGGGTTTGTTCAGCCTGATTGAAGTTTTATGGTCTTTGACACCTCCGATTTCCTTCCCTCGGAACTGCATTGTCCCAGCCTGGAGCACAGATAAATGTCTGACAAGCTTGTGAATTTTCTTTGTCCTGGAAGTTTATGGTGTGCCTCCGTTCCTATGGGAAGCTACTGTGAGTTGAATAACTGGTTTTTCTTGGGAGCTTGCAAACTCAGCCCATGTGTTTTAATCTTTATTTTCTCATTCTGAGTCTTGAATTAAAACCTGTGGAATCAAAATAGCCTAGGTGCGTATTTATTACCAGCCACAACTATTTTCACATTGCTGGGTAATGTCAGGCTTTCCTTTAACAGTTTACTTTTTAAATGGGCATTTTCCTCCTTGAGTTTTGCAAAAGCCCATTTTACACGTGTTGAAAACTGCTAGCATTTCTTTCATTAAATTTCAGTTTGGCAGCCCCATCTGCCTTTGCAATACTGCCTTGTAGCCAAAGTCATTTTCCTGGAAGCATGAGTTTTATCTGAACACTGATACATGGAACTGACCAGGCTCAGATAATTGGAGTTCTTTTGAAGACAACTGGTGTTTGATACATTGTGGAGAAATCCGCGTGCTTTCCCGTGCAAGTAAAAGCAAAGTTCTTGGTTACTTTTTCCAAAGTTACTTTTGACAGGGCCTGCCATTCAGAATTAGGCCCGGTTTTGCTAAGACACAATGGGCCTCATTAAAACTTTGGCGGTAGCCATGCCCTTAATAAGGGCATGGCTGCCACCAAAACCGGGTCCGGGTTCCCTGAATGGGGAATTACCAGGCCATTCCGAGTTTGGAGGGCCCGGTAATTTCTCCTTCAGGGAACCCGGGCCGGACCTTCCCCATTCCCATTTGAGCCCCCATAGGGCTCAAATGGGAATGGGTGCAGGGAGCTAACAACGGGCCGATTAAGACCGGCCCATTGTTAGCTCCCTGGTCCCCTCGCGGGACCCGGTAAGAACGCCTGGTTTTACCAGGCGTCCTTACCGGGTCCCACGAGGGAACCTCATAATGAGGCGGAATGGGTTTAATGGGTCCGCCTCCATTAGCGGCACCCGTTAACCCATTCCGCCAGGGTCGTAATGAGGCACAATGACTTCTCCTGGGCCTGGCAAGACCTTTTCAATCACAGCAGTTTCACAGTAAATGGATGGATTTAGCATCAAAGCAGCTTTTACAAATGAGTGAAAAGGTTTTCATTTTGAAAGGAAATTTTGGGGTTTTCAGCAAAACAATGCTGCCTATTTACTTAATTCCATGTATACGTTTCAGAGGCACACTGGCACGCTCCTGCAGTGTGTCCCTTTGTTTCACCTCAACTGAAATGTGTGTGGAAGCGTGATGCAGAAATTTTTTTGGTTGTTGTAAAAACACAATTTTGAGATACTGGTGCACACAGGAGCCAGCGCAGCCATTTTGCTGTTTCTTGCACCAATGCAGCAAAGTGATGTGGCAAAGCACAGCTGAGCGATCAATATATCCCACAGTCTGACTGATACCCACCCCATTCTGTGGTCAGACCACTATCTTAGGCTGTTCAGTATCAAGGCAACCAATACAAAATCACCCCCACAAATTTGCCCACAACAAAAAGTTATTGCAAAGCATACCCGAAACTGAATTAGGAGATGCTCTAAGTAATTTTGCCTCATCACAAGAGTGTGATGCCCTATTCCAACAGGGGACTCAAATAATGAGTAATATCTGCACAAAATATGCCCCCCTGAGAACTATTGTTTCCAGAAGTTCATCCAAGGCCTGGTATACTCCACAACTTTTCGACCTAAAAATGGAACACAAATATCATGAGAGCAGGTGGTATATATTAAACTTGTCTGAACACGCCCTACTAGCAAAAACAGCATTGACTAACTATAAAAAGCTGTTTTTAGAGACAAATCTAATTTCTTGGCAAAATAAATTACAGTAGCGGCAAATCGGCTGCAAGAACTATTTAAAACAATTGCACATTTTGTCAACCCCAATACAAATATTCCAGTGAAGATGTCATCTATAAACTAGGTTAACGGGCTAAATATGTTTTTTAGAGATAACATTTTGAAAATCCAAGATAATATCAGGGTCCTTAGAGAGCCAGATGCTAAATTGTTCTTGGATGTTGCAAAAAGAAGTAACAAAACTATCAGAGCTACAGAGAGCGTAACGACTGGGGCAGCTCAGTTTAGGTTTAAATAGGTATCAGAGTATGATAGGTGCAGTTTTCTGTCACAACTAAAACCCACAAATGACTCTTTTTTTTCCAATTTTGGCTCTAGGTGCTAAGCGACTTTTGTTAGAACTAACCCCTTTTATGACTAAGTTTGTAAATGCAGTTATTTTGTAATTGTCAGTTATATCCCCAATATTAAAAAAAACGTCAGTCTTGATCCTGAGGACTACAGTAACTATCGTCGTATTGCTGGCCTTCCGTGGCCAGGAAAAGTTTTGGAAAAGGTGACCACAAGCCAGCTACAGAACTTTGTTGAAGACAATGGCCTTCTCTGCCCTCTGCAGTCCGGTTTTTGCCCCAGACATGGGACAGAGATGGCATTGGTGGCGGTATGGGACGAGTTGTTGCTGGCGGAGGAAGTAGGTAAACTTTCCCTGCTTGTAATGCTCGTCCTATGCACCGCCTTTGATACAGTGGATTATAGCATCCTATAAAAAATCTTGTGAATGCAGATTCCTGTGCCTTAGATTGGTTCACCTAATTCCTTGCTTGGCGCAAAAAAATGTGTACAGGTGGGACTATTTCTATCTGAAATCCTCCATGAGTGTTGTGGTGTGCCACAGGGCTCGACACTTTTCCCTCTCCTATTTAATATTTATCTCCATTCGTTAATGGATATTCTGGAGAAATATTGTCTTAAATTCCACTCGTATGTCAACGATACACAGTAGTACATCAGGCTTAATGATGTGGAAGATTCTCTTGCAATGGTGGGTAAGTGGTTGGAGGAAATTGGGATTTGGATGGTGAAAACCTGCCTGCAATTTAACCACACAAAGACAGAGTTTATCCTGTTTGGACCAAAACACATTCTTGAGGGGAAAACCAGCCCTCCAGCACCCCAGCTTTTGAAATCTAGACTCAAATATGCCACCAAGGTTAAAAACCTTGGCTGTGGTTGGCAGAGTGATTTGGGCTGTAGTGGCCAGGTCTCAGCCAAAGTACAGTCAGTCTTTTACAACATTCGTCTTCTACATCAGGCATTGCCCTATGTGCCCAAAAATGATTGTGCCATGGTAGAAGGAACTCTAGTTAATTCTAAACTAGATTATTGTAATGGACTCCTGGCTAGAGCTCCTGCAAAGCAGATCCATCGCTTACAAAAAGCACAAAATGCAGGAGTACGACTGATGTTTGGTGTATCCCAAAATACCTCAACTTCAGGCCTCCTCTGCTCTTTGCATTTGTTAGTGATAGAGGATTGCATCCAATTCAAGATAGGTTGCCTGGTGTACAAACGCATCAAATGGTTGGCACCAATCTATCTGATGAATAAGCTGAAGTTGTACCATCTGGCTCGGGCGCTAAGGTCGGAGGACCAATTTATGCTTATTATCCCCAGAACAAACGGTGTTTCAAGAGGTGACCACAGTTTCTCGCTGAACCAAGATTGTGGAATAGTCTCCAACTGAATCTAAGATTGGCAAATTCCCTACTGACTTTAAGAGCAGGTCTGAAGACTCATCTATTTAAATGGTTGCTGTTCTGACCCTTCTTTTTTGTGATTCTCATTGGCACTAATATTTATTTGGCTATCTTCTTTCATGACTGTATTACTCCACCTGGCCCAGGATTCAATTAAGTTCATTGTGTGTGCATTACAAATAATTCAACATTCAAAATTCAAAAATTCCTCTCACCTGGGGCCTCTCGAACCTCTGACCCCCTCAGCCTTGCCAACCTCATTCACAAACATCTGTCTGATGAAACGAGTGGCAGCTGCTGCCTTTGTTTCCAACTTCACACCCTTCTCCCCTCACTGCAGACTCTACCTCAGACTCTGCTCTCAGCAACCTCCATCTGGCCATTATTAATACCCTTGACATTCTTGCCCCAGTTATGAGGATTCGCCTGAAATATGCCTACAAGTGTAACACCTGGTACGACTCCAAACTTGCAGCCTGGAAAGGCAAATGCAGAGCTGCGGAACGGAAGTGGCAGACCTCAGACTCACCCTCTGACAAACTGGCCAGTCATCTGCTCCAAAGGCAATACCGATTTGGCATCCGCACCATGAAAAGGGCTTACATCCAGACTTGTGTCTCTCGTATATCCAACAACATTGCTGAACTCTTTAAAATCTGCAGAGAACTAGTCAACCCTTCCGCAGTCTCCTACTCACCTCTCACATCCCAGGCCCTCTTCAATGCCTTTGACACACACTTAACTGCCAAAACTCAGGACATCCTGAGCACCCTTGCCTCCCTCACCCCTTCCCTACCCCACTGCCTCCTATGGCCTCCCACCCTCCCTCTGCCTTTCCTCCTTCTCTCCCATCACACTTGATGAGGTCACCAGAGTTGCCTGCTCTATGAGGTCTCCTCCAAAGAGGTTTCTCCCTGCTCTTCCAGAACCATTAGGGACAATATTAGCTCTTTTGCCCTGCACTTTCTGACTTCAACAACCACTCTCTTGCTACTGGATCTTTCCCGTCTTCCCTCAAGCACTCCCTTGTGCACCCCCTCCTGAAAAAAACCTTTTGCAGACCCCTCTTGTCCAACCAAATGCTTCCCCATATCTATCACCCCCTTCCATGGTGAGCTTTTGGAGAAGCTGGTCTTCCCTCAACTTACCCAGCACAGTGAACTTGGTGGTAGCCTTCAAGCATCCCGAGGCATGGAAACTGCTCTTCTGAACACATGTGAGGAACTGCTTGCATCTCTTGACTCCAACTCTCCACCTGTTCTTATTCTACTTGATCTCTCCTCTGCATATGATACCGTCAACAACTCCATCCTCATAAATCGACTCCATGATACCCTGGGTATCTTGGAGTGGACACTTGGCTGGCTTACCTCCTTCTTCAGTCACCATCCATCCCAGTTTATTCTGGGATATTTCTCCTCCCCCACCTCTACTTCCACTTACGATGTCCCCCAGTGCTCCAACCTCTCTACCTGTCTCTTTAACACCTGTCTTGCTCCTCTTGCACACCCCATTTCCACCTTCTCCCCTAAATTCCAGTGTCACGCAGATGACACACAGCTCATCTCAAACTTCCCTCCAACTGTCTCCCTTCCATCATTCCTGACTGCTTTTCTGCCATCCATTCCTGATGCACTTCCAATGATCTCTTCCTCAATGACAGCAAGACTGCAATCCTTCCAATTGGGACTTCTGCTCCCTCATTCTTCCCCTCACTCTGCCTTCTTCTAGGGGCCCTCCCATTTCTCCTTCATTCTAAGCCAGAAACCTTGGGGTCATCTTCGACTCCTCCCTGTCCATCCTCCCTCACATTCAAGACCTTATCAAGAAGGCCCACTTTCAACGGTACCTCTTCAAAGGAATTATCCCTTTCCTCACCTTCCCACAGAAGCTCAATGTCTCTATAGCTCTAGTTCTCTATAGGCTATACTACTGCAATAGCCTCTCCCTTAATCTACCCTCTTCTTCTCTACGACCCCTCAAGCTAATACAAAACAGGACTTCAAAACAAGACTTATCCTTGGCCTCAGGTCCAGGAACCACATCTCTCCACTTCTTAAAACTCTAAACTGGCTCCTGATTCCTGCAAGGATCAAGTTCAAATCCCACTGCATCATCCATATTGGTGTCTGGGGCTGGGGACAATGGTATCCACCTTTCCCTCACTAACTACTCTCCCTCCAGATCTTTATGTTCCTCTGGAACCAACTCTCTGTGTCAAGTGCTTTGCTAACCAGAGAGCTGGTGGCCAATCCCTTTCCTCAGCAGGCTCCTTATTATGGAACAGTCACCGCCTTCCTCTTCGTCTTGAGCCGAATCTCCTCAAATTCCAGAAGCTCCTCAAGACTTTCCTTTTCATCTCCTCTTCCCTCCTCTGCTGAAACCCACAGTTGCAGAGATTGATGACCAGGCCCCGTATGTGTCTTCCGGGGCCCTGGTCTCCCACACCCAATCACCCTCAGTCTCTGCCCGCTGCCAGCACTTGCCTTGTCACCCACTGGCCTATCCCACCATAGGCCTGCACTTACTTATTTTTGGCAACTGACCCCTCACCAAGGCACTTACAGCTGCCCACTCCCTAATTCACAAACACTTCCCTCCTGGCACACCTATCATTTACCCCCACTCCCTCATCCCTTCTTTGTCTCTCTGCGCTTGCACATTCTGAATGCTCACAAGTCCTAGTAGGTCCACCTCTACCTTTCATTGTATTATTTTCATTTTCATTCACATGTTCCCTCCCTGTTGCCCTGTGGGTGCTTTGAAACACAATTTACTTGATGTATAAGCACCTTACCAATGCACAATAAAATAAATTAAAAAACTAAAGCAATGCTCTTCACCTGTTCATAGATGTATCTGTTCATATTGTTGAGTAGTTTTATTTATTTTAATATTGGCTCACACAGATGTGACATACCAATCTCATGCTCCCATCTGTATAATTCTACTGTCACACTTCAGCGCCAAAGAACAGACATTGAGGTAGTCAAAATCAAATTTGAATTAAAAAAAATAAAAGCAACTTAATCTAAGGTGTTCTCCATCTTTACCCTGTAGATCATTACAATATGCATATATCCAAAACAATGATCAATGCAAACAAACCTTTACGTGCCTATTGAAATCTCACTATCACAAGTCCACAAAGACATTCAATTTCAATCACAACGTCTTCATCTAAACATTGTGATAATCTAAAAGATATTAGTGAGTCTAACATTTCTTCTCAGCTTTAACCTTTTTGTCAGCAACACTATTTTCTCAGTAGAACCTTTTAATTGATGCAACTATGGATAAACACTTGGGGGGTAATTCATAGAATTCAGCGCACAAGTGGCGCAAGCGGCTGGCGCACAGTGTGCGCGTGCGAATCCCTGCGCCAGCCGCGTGCGCTAAAATCCATTTCCGCGCACAGCGTATTCATGGATTCCAGCCACCAAAACCAGCCGTGGCGCACAGTGGCGCAGCGACCCTGCAGCAGCGCCAGTTACGCCCCCAAGAACGCCTCTCGCGCAGGGAAAAGCCATCAATATACCCAATCCAGCGCAAAGGGCTGCGCTAACCCTGTACCAGCACGGCAAGCGGGCTACGTGTATCACTGGGGTGCGCGGGAAGTACCTCACGCGATTGGCCCCGTGCGAGCAGGGTACGCGTATTTCAGGGGTGCGTGGGAAGTTCCACACGCGATTTCCGCAGGGTACGTGTATTTCAGGGGTGCGCGTGAAGTTCAGCAGGCGATTTCAGCAGGGTACGCGTATTTCGGGGTGCGGGGGAAGTTTCACAAGCGATTTCAGCAGGGTACGTGTATTTCAGGGGTGCGCGGGAAGTTCCACACGCGATTGGGCCCGTGCGAGCAGGGTACGCGTATCTCGAGGGTGCGCGGGAAGTGCCACACGTGATTTCAGCAGGGTACGTGTATTTCGGGGTGCGGGGCAAGTTTCACACGCGATTTCAGCAGGGTACATGTATTTCAGGGGTGCGCGGGAAATTCCACACGCGATTGGGCCCGTGCGAGCAGGGTACGCGTATCTCAGGGGTGCGCGGGAAGTGCCACATGCGATTTCAGCAGGGTACGTGTATTTCGGGGTGCGGGGCAAGTTTCACACGCGATTTCAGCAGGGTACGTGTATTTCAGGGGTGCGCGGGAAATTCCACACGCGATTGGGCCCATGCGAGCAGGGTACGAGTATCTCAGGGGTGCGCGGGAAGTGCCACACGCGACATCAGCAGGGTACGTGTATTTTAGGGGTGCGCGGGAAGTTCCATACGCGATTTCATCGGGGTACGTGTATTTCAGGGTGCGGGGGAAGTTTCACACGCGACATCAGCAGGGTACGTGTATTCCAGGGGTGCGCGGGAAGTTCCACACGCGATTCCATCAGGGTACGTTTATTTCAGGGGTGCGCGGGAAGTTCCACACGCGATTGGCCCCGTGCGAGCAGGGTACTCGTATTTCAGGGGTGCGCGGGAAGTTCCACACGCGATTCCATCAGGGTACGTGTATTACAGGGGTGCGCGGGGAGCACCACACGTGAATTGCACGTGTGGGTCCTCCCAGGTGTTCCCTCTACACCCTCCACGGCCCCTGCAGGTGGCTCACACCACAGGGGCCTACCCTGCACATGTCCTGCAGGCACCCCATCCACCATGGCCATGCCCCCCAGCCAACCCACATGTCAACTTGCACTACTGCCCACCAACGCATGTCCCCCTGCACCCCCAGCCACCAGGGGCACCCTCCACCAGGCCCCCACCCATGTCTCCCACCACCCCCACCCCCCAGCAGTGCAGGGTCACCCTCCACCAGGCCCCCACCCATGTCTCCCACCACCCCCACCCCACAGCAGTGCTGGGTCACCCTCCACCAGGCCCCCACCCATGTCTCCCACCACCCCCACCCCCCAGCAGTGCAGGGGCACCCTCCACCAGGCCCCCACACATGTCCAACTCATGTCTCCCACCCCCCAGCACTGTGGGGCACCCTCCACCAGGCCCCCACCCATGTCTCCCACCACCCCCACCCGCCAGCACTGTGGGGCACCTGCCAGCAGGCCCCCACCCATGTCCAACTCATGTCTAACACCCTCCCACCCCCCAGTACTGTGGGGCATCCTCCACCAGGCCCCCACCCATGTCTCCCACCACCCCCAACCCCCAGCAGTGCAGGGTCACCCTCCACCAGGCCCCCACCCATGTCTCCCACCACCCCCACCCCCCAGCAGTGAAGGGGCACCCTCCACCAGGCCCCCACCCATGTCTCCCACCACCCCCACCCCCAGCAGTGCAGGGTCACCCTCCACCAGGCCCCCACCCATGTCTCCCACCACCCCCACCCACCAGCACTGTAGGGCACCTGCCAGCAGGCCCCCACCCATGTCCAACTCATGTCTCCCACCACCCCCACCCCCCAGCACTGTGGGGCATCCTCCACCAGGCCCCCACCCATGTCTCCCACCACCCCCAACCCCCAGCAGTGCAGGGTCACCCTCCACCAGGACCCCACCCATGTCTCCCACCACCCCCACCCCCCAGCAGTGCAGGGGCACCCTCCACCAGGCCCCCACCCATGTCTCCCACCACCCCCACCCCCCAGCAGTGCAGGGTCACCCTCCACCAGGCCCCCACCCATGTCTCCCACCACCCCCACCCCCAGCAGTGCAGGGGCACCCTCCACCAGGCCCCCACCCATGTCTCCCACCACCCCCACCCCCCAGCACTGTGGGGCACCTGCCAGCAGGCCCCCACCCATGTCCAACTCATGTTCCCCACCACCCCCACCACCCAGCACTGTGGGGCACCTGCCAGCAGGCCCCTACCCATGTCTCCCACCCCCCCACCCCCCCCCCCCCAGCACTGTGGGGCACCTGCCAGCAGGCCCCCACCCATGCCTCCCACCACCCCCACCCCCCAGCACTGTGGGGCACCTGCCAGCAGGCCCCCACCCACGTCTCCCACCACCCACACCCCCCAGCAGTGCAGGGTCACCCTCCACCAGGCCCCCACCCATGTCTCCCACCACCCCCACCCGCCAGCAGTGCAGGGTCACCCTCCACCAGGCCCCTACCCATGTCTCCCAACTCCCCCCCACCCCCCAGCAGTGCAGGGCACCCACCACCAGGCCCCCACCCATGTCTCCCAGCACCCCCACCCCCCAGCCACCAGGGGCAGCCTCCACCAGGCCCCCACTCATGTCTCCTACCCCCCCACCCCCCAGCACTGTGGGGCACCTGCCAGCAGGCCCCCACCCATGTCCAACTCATGTTCCCCACCACCCCACCCCCCAGCACTGTGGGGCACCTGCCAGCAGGCCCCCACCCATGTCTCCCACCACCCCTACCCCCCAGCAGTGCAGGGGCACCCTCCACCAGGCCCCCACCCATGTCTCCCACCACCCCCACCCCCCAGCAGTGCAGGGGAAGCCTCCACCAGGCCCCCACCCATGTCTCCCACCACCCCCACCCCCCAGCACTGTGGGGCACCTGCCAGCAGGCCCCCACCCATGTCCAACTCATGTCCCCACCACCCCCACCCCCCAGCAGTGCAGGGTCACCCTCCACCAGGCCCCCACCCATGTCTCCCACCACCCCCACCCGCCAGCACTGTGGGGCACCTGACAGCAGGCCCCCACCCATGTCCAACTCATGTTCCCCACCCCCCCCACTCCCCAGCACTGTGGGGCACCTGCCAGCAGGCCCCCACTCATGTCCAACTCATGTACCCCTGCACCCCCATCCCCCAGCACTGTGGGGCACCTGCCAGCAGGCCCACACCCATGTCCAACTCATGTTCCCCACCCCCCCACCCCCCAGCACTGTGGGGCACCTGCCAGCAGGCCCCGACCCATGTCTCCCACCACCCCCACCCCCCAGCACTGTGGGGCACCTGCCAGCAGGCCCCCACCCATGTCCAACTCATGTTCCCCACCCCTCCACCCCCCAGCACTGTGGGGCACATGCCAGCAGGCCCCCACCCATGTCTCCCACCACCCCCACCCCCCAGCACTCTGGGGCACCTGCCAGCAGGCCCCCACCAATGTCTCTCCCCCCCACCCCCCAGCACTGTGGGGCACCTGCCAGCAGGCCCCCACCCATGTCCAACTCATGTTCCCCACCCCTCCACCCCCCAGCACTGTGGGGCACATGCCAGCAGGCCCCCAGCCATGTCTTCCACCACCCCCACCCCCCAGCACTGTGGGGAACCTGCCAGCAGGCCCCCACCCATGTCTCCCACCACCCCCACCCCCAGCAGTGCAGGGCCACCCTCCACCAGGCCCCCACCCATGTCTCCCACCCCCCCACCCCCAGCAGTGCAGGGTCACCCTCCACCAGGCCCCCACCCATGTCTCCCACCACCCCCACCCCCCAGGAGTGCAGGGGCACCCTCCACCAGGCGCCCACCCATGTCTCCCACCACCCCCACCCCCCAGCAGTGCAGGGTCACCCTCCACCAGGCCCCCACCCATGTCTCCCACCTCCCCCACCTACCAGCAGTGCAGGGGCACCCACCACCAGGCCCCCACCCATGTCTCCCAGCACCCCCACCCCTCAGCCACCAGGGGCAGCCTCCACCAGGCCCCCACTCATGTCTCCCACCCCCCCCCACCCCCCCCCACCCCCCAGCACTGTGGGGCACCTGCCAGCAGGCCCCCACCCATGTCCAACTCATGTTCCCACCCCCCCACCCCCCAGCACTGTGGAGCACCTGCCAGCAGGCCCCCACTCATGTCCAACCCATGTACCCCTGCACCCCCACCCCCCAGCACTGTGGGGCACCTGCCAGTAGGCCCCCACCCATGTCTCCCACCACCCCCAGCAGTGCAGGGTCACCCTCCAGCAGGCCCCCATCCATGTCTCCCACCACCCCCACCCCCCAACACTTTGGGGCACCTGCCAGCAGGCTCCCACCCATGTCCAACTCATGTCCCCACCCCCCCACCCCCCAGCACTGTGGGGCACCTGCCAGCAGGCCCCCACCCATGTCCAACACATGTTCCCCACCACCCCCACCCCCCATCACTGTGGGGCACCTGCCAGCAGGCCCCCACCCATGTCTCCCACCCCCCCCACCCCCCAGCACTGTGGGGCACCTGCCAGCAGGCCCCCACCCATGTCCAACTCATGTTCCCCACAACCCCCACCCCCCAGCACTGTGGGGCACCTGCCAGCAGGCCCCCACCCATGTCCAACTCATGTTCCCCACCCCCCCACCCCCCAGAACTGTGGGGCACCTGCCAGCAGGCCCCCACTCATGTCCAACTCATGTTCCCCACCCCCCCCACCCCCCAGAACTGTGGGCACCTGCCAGCAGGCCCCCACTCATGTCCAACTCATGTACCCCTGCACCCCCACCTCCCAGCACTGTGGGGCACCTGCCCAGCAGGCCCCCACCCATGTCTCCCACCACCCCCACCCCCCAGCAGTGCAGGGGCACCCTCCACCAGGCCCCCACCCATGTCTCCCACCACCCCCGCCCCCCAGCAGTACAGGGGCACCCTCCACCAGGCTCCCACCCATGTCTCCCACCACCCCCACCCCCCAGCACTGTGGGGCACCTGCCACCAGGCCCCCACCCATGTCCAACTCATGTCCCCACCACCCCACCCCCCAGCACTGCAGGGTCACCCTCCACCAGGCCCCCACCCATGTCTCCCACCACCCTTACCCGCCAGCACTGTGGGGCACCTGCCAGCAGGCCCCCACCCATGTCCAACTCATGTTCCCCACCCCCCCACTCCCCAGCACTGTGGGGCACCTGCCAGCAGGCCCCCACTCATGTCCAACTCATGTACCCTACCCCCCCACCCCCCAGCACTGTGGGGAACCTGCCAGAAGGCCCCCACCCATGTCTCCCACCAACCCCACCCCCCAGCACTGTGGGGCACCTGCCACCAGGCCCCCACCCATGTCCAACTCATGTCCCCACCACCCCACCCCCCAGCAGTGCAGGGTCACCCTCCACCAGGCCCCCACCCATATCTCCCACCACCCCCACCCACCAGCACTGTGGGGCACCTGCCAGCAGGCCCCCACCCATGTCCAACTCATGTCCCCCACCCCCCCCACTCCCCAGCACTGTGGGGGCACCTGCCAGCAGGCCCCCACTCATGTCCAACTCATGTACCCTACCCCCCTCACCCCCCAGCACTGTGGGGCACCTGCCAGAAGGTCCCCACCCATGTCTCCCACCAGCCCCACCCCCCAGCACTGTGGGGCACCTGCCAGCAGGCCCCCACCCATGTCCAACTCATGTTCCCCACCCCCCCACCCCCCAGCACTGTGGGGCACCTGCCAGCAGGCCCCCACCCATGTCTCCCACCACCCCCACCCCCAGCACTGTGGGGCACCGGCCAGCAGGCCCCCACCCATGTCTCCCACCCCCCCACCCCCCAGCACTGTGGGGCACCTGCCAGCAGGCCCCCACCCATGTCCAACTCATGTTCCCCACCACCCCCACCCCCCAGCACTGTGGGGCACCTGCCAGCAGGCCCCCACCCCTGTCTCCCACCACCCCCACCCCCCAGCACTGTGGGGCACCTGCCAGCAGGCCCCCACCCATGTCTTCCACCACCCCCACCCCCCAGCAGTGCAGGGTCACCCTCCACCAGGCCCCCACCCATGTCTCCCACCACCCCATCCCCCAGCAGTGCAGGGTCACCCTCCACCAGGCCCCCACCCATGTCTCCCACCACCCCCACCCCCCAGCAGTGCAGGGGCACCCTCCACCAGGCCCCCACCCATGTCTCCCACCACCCCACCCCCCAGCAGTGCAGGGTCACCCTCCACCAGGCCCCCACCCATGTCTCCCACCACCCCCACCCCCCAGCAGTGCAGGGGCACCCACCACCAGGCCCCCACCCATGTCTCCCAGCACCCCCACCCCCCAGCCACCAGGGGCAGCCTCCACCAGGCCCCCACTCATGTCTCCCACCCCCCACCCCCAGCACTGCGGGGCACCTGCCAGCTGGCCCCCACCCATGTCTCCCACCACCCCCACCCCCCAGCACTGTGGGGCACCTGCCAGCAGGCCCCCACCCATGTCCAACTCATGTTCCCCACCCCCCACCCCCCAGCACTGTGGGGCACCTGCCAGCAGGCCCCCACCCATGTCTCCCACCACCCCCACATCCAGCACTGTGGGGCACCTGCCAGCAGGCCCCCACCCATGTCTCCCACCCCCCCACCCCCCAGCACTGTGGGGCACCTGCCAGCAGGCCCCCACCCATGTCCAACTCATGTTCCCCACCACCCCCACCCCCCAGCACTGTGGGGCACCTGCCAGCAGGCCCCCACCCATGTCTCCCACCACCCCCACCCCCCAGCACTGTGGGGCACCTGCCAGCAGGCCCCCACCCATGTCTCCCACCACCCCCACCCCCAGCAGTGCAGAGTCACCCTCCACTAGGCCCCCACCCATGTCTCCCACCACCCCCACCCCCCAGCAGTGCAGGGGCACCCTCCACCAGGCCCCCACCCATGTCTCCCACCACCCCCACCCCCCAGCAGTGCAGGGTCACCCTCCACCAGGCCCCCACCCATGTCTCCCAACACCCCCACCCCCCAGCAGTGCAGGGGCACCCACCACCAGGCCCCCACCCATGTCTCCCAGCACCCCCACCCCCCAGCCACCAGGGGTAGCCTCCACCAGGCCCCCACTCATGTCTCCCACCCCCCCTCCACCCCCCAGCACTGTGGGGCACCTGCCAGCAGGCCCCCACCCATGTCCAACTCATGTTCCCCACCGCCCCACCCCCCAGCACTGTGGAGCACCTGCCAGCAGGCCCCCACTCATGTCCAACTCATGTACCCCTGCACCCCGACCCCCCAGCACTGTGGGGCACCTGCCAGCAGGCCCCCACCCATGTCTCCCACCACCCCCACCCCCCAGCAGTGCTGGGTCACCCTCCACCAGGCCCCCACCCATGTCTCCCACCACCCCCACCCCCCAGCACTGTGGGGCACCTGCCAGCAGGCCCCCACCCATGTCCAACTCATGTCCCCACCCCCCCACCCCCCAGCACTGTGGGGCACCTGCCAGCAGGCCCCCACCATGTCTCCCACCCCCCCGCCCCCCAGCACTGTGGGGCACCTGCCAGCAGGCCCCCACCCATGTCCAACTCATGTTCCCCACAACCCACACCCCCCAGCACTGTGGGGCACCTGCCAGCAGGCCCCCACCCATGTCCAACTAATGTTCCCCAGCCAACATGTCATCACAATCTAGATCCCTGGTCCCTATGGTCAGCCTCCAAATGCAAAACACCCACCCGAGTATTGCATCCACCCACTCATAATTGGCAATTACATGACAGAATACCAATTTCAAGTTCCGAAAACAAACACATTTCCCTCACATACACCCAATGGGTGTCAGTGAATCTCAAAACCCATATCATGAAATGCATGAAACCAATGAGATGATACTACACATTGAAGTATGATAAAAAAATATGTATTAAAGCAAACATAAATAGAATCAAAAATAAAGAAACATAAATGTGAATGTACAAAAATGAAAAGAAGCATGTCCGTGAAAAAAAGCAAAACCAAAAATGAAATTCCAAAGTAATGGTGTCCAAAGTCACTGTCCACAAAACAAAATCCAATGGGAAATAAAAAAGAAAGCCATTGCTCCATGGTTAAAATGTGAAAGAAAAATACAATCCAACAGTGAACTATGTACATGGGAACAAGCCAGGGTCCATTATCCCAACAAAAGAAAGGAAACCTATCTAACTACACTCACTAATAAAATAAACTATATACAAAAATGTGGCCAATGTCCGAAAGGTCCAAATTAAATCCAAAATAAAATGAAACCTAACACTACCTACATAACTATGTACAAGGGCAGCGGGCTAGTTTGACGGCTCACTTGTGGATGTCCCGGGCCAGGGCATCATCGAACTCCTGCTCAATGTCCTGGAGGCGGTCCTCCTCCATGGCCCCGAGGGTCCGCAGGGCCATCAACGTGTCCACCTCCAAACCCCTGCGGATTGCCTCGAGGCACTCGGTCCGCCTCAGGGCCCTCCGCATGGAGTTCTCTGCCCTGACCATTGTGAACCGTGCCTCTTCCGCCCGCTGCCGCTCCGCATCTATGGCGTGGCCCAACCGCTGCCACACGGAAGACACTCTCTGTCCTGGGTCCTCCTGCCCTCCGGCCGATGCCTGCCCCTCCAATGTTGAAGGCCCCGAGCCTTCATGGCTCCCACCACGTTGCTGCTGCTGCTGTGCCTCTGCCCGTGCACTGCCTCCTGCTGCCCGCACATCCTCCGCCGGCTGGGGTGCAGTCGTTGATGTGGCCACCCCTGCTGGACGCCTGACTCCCGACTGTGGCAGGGATGCCTCCTCCACCAGCCTGGCCGCACCGTCAGAGGCAGCTCCACAGGGCACCCAGGTGACTGATGGGTGGGAAGATGGCACGGAGGACGACTGGCGCGTAGGGGGTTCACTTGAGGAGGGGGTCGGAGCAAGCCCCATCATACGGAGGAATCCGGCCTGGGTGACCTGTCCCAGCAGGCCGACGTGGTCAACAAGCCATTCGAGATGACGTGCAGTCTCCTCATGAAAAGACTGCAGGTCACCTCGCATGGCCCGTTGACGCAACGCCACACCACTCAGAACAGGCTCAACCCGGACCCGGATAGCCACGTCCGCAGGCAGAGGAAGGCCAGTTGATGCTCCACAGCACCTTCTCCGCCCTCTTCATCAGTTGACGCTGCAGACAGGGAGAAATAAAACACAGGCATCAGGGCACTGTACAATGGACACATACACAAATGACAGTTGTACATTAGTGGCATTGGCAAACCTCAGACATGTCATCACAATCCCCAACACACATGTCATTTCAACTCGCACACATGAGCCATACCACAGCCATATCGCAACTGCCAGCACCATCCATACACATACAATAGCATGAGCAGGCAAAGGTGAGCCAGACATCACATGCAACACAGGAAGTGCACCACACATGTACACACACCACCACACTTGCATGCATGTGTACACCTCTGCCAAGTGTCGCAGTGTTCAGACGGGCATCCATGTCACATCTGCCGATCAGGCTTCCACATGCCGCTGTCACATGCATCCATGTTGCATCACTGTTGCACCCTTGTCAAATACACACACATGCACATGTACACAGTGCTGATACATGCAGCTGAAAACAACATACATGCGTGACATCACGGACATGTCTACTTACATACACATTCATCCAAACATGTGTGCCCAAACAACTGCATTTGGCATGCAAGCCTACACACACAAGCACCATCCATGTCTCACACATTCCAGCCCTCGCATGTGTTAGCCCCACGGCCCTTTACACCCCCACCCATACTCGACCCCATACAAACAGATGTGCAACCTGCACACTACTGAAAAATCACCACACGCACAGCTCACAATCAGGATGCATGTACACTTACCGCTCGACTCCAGACGGGTCTGCCTCTCAAGGACCTGGACGTGGAGCACTGGGGATATGCGTTCCAGGACCCTCATCTGTTCTTCCGACAAGTGGCCCCGGCGCCCCTTGGCATCCGCTGCCTTCAAGAGGCGCCGGGCCTTGTTCAGGGTCCTGGACCTGAAGTCCTCCCAGCGCTTCTTGACATGTTGTAAGTCGCGGACTGCCACCCCCTCCGCGTTGATGGCAGTCACGATGTCAGTCCAGATCCGAGTCCGTCCTTCCTTGTCGGCGCGGGAACTTCCGAAGAGGGCATCATACTGCTCCAGGACTTGCTCCACCAGGACACCAACTTCGGTGGCACTGAAGCTGGTGCCCCTCTGCCTCTCTGGCCGGGGGTTGTCAGTGGTCTCAAATGGTGTTTGCCCCGACATGACAACCCCAGAGGCAGGAGTGGGTGGGCAACTGGGTCCTGGGGCTGGGCTGTGGAGCGATGGAATCCCAGTCGGGAGTCTTCGGTTCCAGCAGGGGCGGTCACAGCAACAGCACCCCTGGCTGATGTGCAGGCAGCAAATGGCAGGGCACGTGGGCAGCAGGCAGTCAGACAGCAGCAGATGGCAGGTGGGAGCGTGCTCGGGGCTCTGGGGGGCAGTAGTTCGGCCTTCTGGGCAGGAGCATGGTCTTCCGTGTGCTTACGCGTTGCCAGCTTGATACGGAGTGATTTGGCACGTGAAAAATCTGCACGTCAGCGTGTAATTCGAGGAAAGGCCCTTAGCGCGTAAGCACGTCTGCACGCATATGCATTTTCATTGGACAGAAGGCCCCTCAAGCGCAAGCGCCCCTGTGACATGACGCGTACAGGCTTGCATGGGCATTTCACCGCGCGTGAAAAACTGCACGTCCGCGTGCAATACGAGGAAAGGGCCCATGCGCGTAAGTGACGTGACGTGCGCGTGCGTTTCCCTCAGCACGGGTTAAAGGTGAGCGGGCCCAGCAGTTCGCTGTACGTGCCTTTCGTGGAGACCGACGTGTGTTGCTGCTTCCTGTTGTTTCGCGCGCCATCACAACTTCACAGCTATCAAGGACGTATCTCTTCTTTTGGCGGGGGTATTGGCTACGCGTGTTTTTCTGCATCGCGCTAGTCAGACGGTGAGTCGCACACGCTCTTTTTCCCACTGCGGGTGCCCCTGTGTATCGCACCCATTTTCGATGTCATAGTAGCCTGCGTGTCCCACGCGTACGCGTTATTCGTGTTACTGGGTGCCACCGCGTACTGCGGGAGGTTGAATCCACGCACGTAGGCTGCAGGGTTGCGTGCACGCTTTTAGTGCAGTTTTGGGGTGCCTGAGCGTTGCGTGACCCGTCACCACATCACCGGGGTCACATACAGCCTTGCAGGTGCAGGGGGGCTGTTAACATCTTGCTTCCCACCCCCTTCACCCCAATTGCCCAGGTAAATTGTGGTGTACACCTCCCATTGGCACCACTCCATCTCTGCTAGCACTACTACATCTGTGCCATGGTTGGGAGGGCACCAAAGGTGAGGGGTGCCTCAGCTGGGCGTCCTCCTCGTGGTGGGCGTGGTCGGGGACGTGGCTGTGGTGACCAGGGAGTAGGGGGACTCCAGGGTGTCCAGGGCAGCCACAGAGGGGGAAGAGGCAGGGGTGCGCCACTTGAGCACAATGTTGTGCCATGTGTCGGTGCAGTCATGCCACCACCCCCTGTGGTTCCGGGGGATGCAGCTCCTGCATCTGGCACTCGCACCCGTACGACCCAGCAGTCCATTCCATCGACTGCCACGGGCCCAAGGGTAGTGGTAGCTGCAGGTGCAGCTGTGGACACCGCCACCCAGGCTCAGGGTCTGCCAGCGCAGGCTGCGTTGGCACTTGAAGAGCCCTTGGTAGATCTCCAACAGGCCAGGGGGGAAACCATAGGGGCACGCCGGGCTGCTCAGACCAAGACACGTGTCCCTGGGGCAGTCATGTCATCTGCTGCCCCGACCAGCCGGGTGTTGGCAAGTGCAGGGGCAGATGCACCCAACAGCACCCCGGTTGTGAGTCTGCCAACCAGGGCCGTTGCGGTCAATGACCCTGCCACAGCTGATGTTGCTGCGCAGGGTCCATTAGTGGGCACCCAGCTGCCACTGACACAAGTCAGGCCTTTGGTCATCCCTCCACCTGCCACTCCCTTGGCTCAATCCACCGAACCCACTGGCCATACTGGTCAGGGCGGCATTAGCCAGCCAGGGTCTGCGCCACAGTCCAAGAGGAGGAAGGTTGCACCTGCAGCACAGACTGGGACCCCACACACAGCCACGACCTCCTGCATGTCGAGGAAGAAGCCTTTCTGTAAGCAGGAACTGGACTTCCTCGTGGACTACGTGCGGGGACACAGCCGTGACATGCTAGTGCGTGCCAATAGTCAGACTACGGCTGCCCAACGTGACACCCACTGGAAGCAAGTTGCGGAACATGTCAGTTCATTTGGCCATGAGGTGCGCACGGCGCAGGAGTGCAAAAAGCGTTGGAATGACATCAAGCGCAGCACTAAGGCTAAGCGTGCCTCTAATTACAACTTGACTCTGGTGACTGGCGGTGGGCCTGCACCAGAGGAGGAAGAGCTCACTCCGCATGAGGCTCTCGTTGCGGAGTTCATACCACCTGAATTGGTCGAAGGAGTGGAAGAGATGCTGGACTTTGATGCGCAGTCCAGTGAGTGTTGATGCGTGTTTGTTGAGGACGTGTGTGTTTCACTTGTGGGATGTGTTGTGCATGATTGCTGCTACATGTGACGTGTACATGGTTCTGATGTGTAAGTAATGCAATGCTTCCGTCATGCATGTCTCCTCTGCCTGCATGCGGGACTCCATGTAGGCATGCTCCCTTGCCCCTCCTCCGCCACTCTGCACCCCAGTTCCACCTTTGCACTGGTCTGCTTCAATCTTGCCAATGTGTAGTTTCTTGTTCATGTGTCCTGTGTAGATGCTAACTTCCAGCGTAGAATCTGCCAGACATATGCCGTGTGGTACAGCCTTAGTACTCGATGCAGGGTATCTCACTTGTACTGTGCATGGGTCAGATGTCCCGCAGGGACATGAGTGCCCATTCATGCTCCATGTGCATTGCACGCATGCCCCTATGTGTCCTTGACTGGATGATCACTGTAATATAAGTCCTTGGTTACATACATTGCCTGCCATCTCATCAGCCTTCCCATGTCAACTGTGGCTCAGTCCTGCATTGCACACATGTTTAGGCTCTGACAATCTGTGTGGCTCACAGGCCTCAGCCTGTTCAATGGCCAATGACTCTGTCCAACTCTTGTTGTGTCTTCTCCACACGTGGGCGGCCTCCGGAGTTTTCATCATGTGTCCTGCCTACTGTCCCAGCATCATTTGCAGTGTTGTCATTTGAATCACATTGAGCTGTTGATGCCAGTCAACACTTCCTGTCAATACACAGGTGTATGGTCAGCCTTTTGATACCATGCTAGGCATCCCTGCTTTGGTACTGGGGTGGAGGGGTGCTTGGCTTCTAGATATTGTACACATTGAATGCACAATGCACGTGATGTGTGAATTTGACATTGCACTGCCTTCACATTTCCTGGCACACACCATGGAGTGCTTGTACATGTAGGTAGTGAGTGGCGTACACATTTTCTGCACTGCATAGACACACTTCCATGGAAACTGCCACCTTTCAACAGGTCTGATCACAGAAACTATTCAAAGTAGACCCAGCATGCATGCCAGGTCATATGTTGTGTGTCACATGTCTGCCGGATGCCTTTGCTGTCGGTGTGTGTGTGTGTCGTGTGCTTCTGACATGTAACGTGACCTTTTTTCTCTCTATTTTTCAGGTGATGACGCAATGGAGGCGGAGGATGGTGTTGTCATGCCAGACACAGGGTTGGTAACACCACATCAACCCGGCACTAGTGGGGGTCGTGGGGTGGTAGGCCACGAAAACCCCCAAGTGCTGCAGTCCATCTTGTCTCTGGCTGCCTATGAGTCCAGCCTTGATGACGACTGGCTATTCTCCTCCTCCTGCGGTGTCCCACGATCAGTGCTGCGACAAATGGGGCATTCATCGTAGCTGTATATACGCGTTTGTTGTTTGCGCGCACTTTTATGCTGTGCGCGGGGACGCTTCCGCCTGCCTTCGTGTGGGCGGACGCGTTGACGCCTGTGCACGTCTTTTGCAGTGCGCGGGTTTCCCGTATTCGGATACGTGGTAAAACTGTACGTCCGAGTGTCATCGCGTGTGATCGGAGGGGAGTGAGCGTACACGCGATTGGCCTGGGTACTTGTGTTTCGGGGTGCCGCGGGAAGTTCCACATGCGATTAGCCTGGGTACGTGTGTTCCGGGGTGCGCGGGAACTTTCACACGCGATTGGTGGAAATCCACGTGTGTTCTGTCATCACGTGCAATGAGGGAAACACCCGCGCGCGTCACGTCACAGACGCGCTCACGCGCTAAGGGCCTTTGGTCCAATTAAATCGCATATGCGTGCTGCTGTGCATACGCGCTAAGGTCCTTTCCTCGAATTACACGCAGACGTGCAGGATTTTCACGTGCCAAATCACTCCGTATCAAGCTGGCCACGCGTAAGCACACGGAAGACCACGCTCCTGCCCAGAAGGCCAAACTACTGCCCCCCAGAGCCCCGAGCACGCTCCCACCTGCCATCTGCTGCTGCCTGACTGCCTGCTGCCCACGTGCCCTGCCATTTGCTGCCTGCACATCAGCCAGGGGTGCTGTTGCTGTGACCACCCCTGCTGGAACCGAAGACTCCCGACTGGGATTCCATCGCTCAACAGCCCAGCCCCAGGACCCAGTTGCCCACCCACTCCTGCCTCTGGGGTTGTCATGTCGGGGCAAACACCATCTGAGACCAATGACAACCCCCGGCCAGAGAGGCAGAGGGGCACCAGCTTCAGTGCCACCGAAGTTGGTGTCCTGGTGGAGCAAGTCCTGGGGCAGTATGATGCCCTCTTCGGAAGTTCCCGCGCCGACAAGGAAGGACGGACTCGGATCTGGACTGACATCGTGACTGCCATCAACGCGGAGGGGGTGGCAGTCCGTGACTTACAACATGTCAAGAAGCGCTGGGAGGACTTCAGGTCCAGGACCCTGAACAAGGCCCGGCGCCTCTTGAAGGCAATCGGATGCCAAGGGGCGCCGGGGCCACTTGTCGGAAGAACAGATGAGGGTCCTGAAACGCATATCCCCAGCGCTCCACGTCCAGGTCCTTGAGAGGCAGACCCGTCTGGAGTCGAGCGGTAAGTGTACATGCATCCTGATTGTGAGCTGTGCGTGTGGTGATTTTTCAGTAGTGTGCAGGTTGCACATCTGTTTGTATGGGGTCGAGTATGGGTGGTGGTGTACAGGGCCGTGGGGCTAACACATGCGAGGGCTGGAATGTGTGAGACATGGATGGTGCTTGTGTGTGTAGGCTTGCATGCCAAATGCAGTTGTGTGGGCACACATGTTTGGATGAATGTGTATGTAAGTAGACATGTCCGTGATGTCACGCATGTATGTTGTTTTCATCTGCATGTATCAGCACTGTGTACATGTGCATGTGTGTGTATTTGACAAGGGTGCAACAGTGATGCAACATGGATGCATGTGACAGCGGTATGTGGAAGCCTGATCGGCAGATGTGACATGGATGCCCGTCTGAACACTGCGACACTTGGCAGAGGTGTACACATGCATGCAAGTGTGGTGGTGTGTGTACATGTGTGGTGCACTTCCTGTGTTGCATGTGATGTCTGGCTCGCCTTTGCCTGCTCATGCTGTTGTATGTGTATGGATGATGCTGGCAGTTGCGATATGGCTGTGGTATGGCTCATGTGTGCGAGTTGAAATGACATGTGTGTTAGGGATTGTGATGACATGTCTGAGGTTTGCCAATGCCACTCATGTACAACTGTCATGTGTGTATGTGTCCATTGTACAGTGCCCTGATGCCTGTGTTTTATTTCTCCCTGTCTGCAGCGTCAACTGATGAAGAGGGCGGAGAAGGTGCTGTGGAGCACAGCGGCGGGGATCCCACCGCCAGCCGGAGACGCAAGGCCCGGCTCCCCTCCCATGTTGTCATCTCGTCGGGGAGTGAGGAGTCCAGTGCCGCGTCCCAGGCCGCAGCTGCCAGGGGGAGGTCCAAGAGGCGGAGGTTGGAGTTGGACTCCTCGGCAGCAGAAGGGGCAGCTGGGACCCCACAGGGCCCAACGGGGGAAGATGGCACGGAGTCATCCAGGTTGGTGGGGGGTTTGGTGGAGGAGGAGGCCGTGCAAGCAACAGAGACGGGGTCTGGAGGTAGGGATCCCACTGGTGCTAGTGGTGCAGTGCAGGACCAGGGACAGGAGGCAGCACAGGCCACCGCGGAGGTGCCTGTGTGCAATCCTGTCCCTGATCCTGTCCCTGCGTCATTTTGCACCAGCAGGGACGCCTACGTCCAGACCCGTTTTCAGGCATGTGATGAGCTCACGTCAACTGGCCTTCCTCTGCCTGCGGACGTGGTTATCCGGGTCCGGGTTGAGCCTGTTCTGAGTGGTGTGGCGTTGCGTCAACGGGCCATGCGAGGTGACCTGCAGTCTTTTCATGAGGAGACAGCACGTCATCTCGAATGGCTCGTTGACCACGTCAGCCTGCTGGGACAGGTCACCCAGGCCGGATTCCTCCGTATGATGGGGCTTGCTCCGACCCCCTCCTCAACTGAACCCCCTACGCGCCAGCCGTCCTCCGTGCCATCTTCCCACCCATCAGTCACCTGGGTGCCCTGTGGAGCTGCCTCTGACGGTGCGGCCAGGCTGGTGGAGGAGGCATCCCTGCCACAGTCGGAGGCGGACGTCCAGCAGGGGTGGCCACATCAACGACTGCACCCCAGCCGGCGGAGGATGTGCAGGCAGCAGGAGGCAGTGCACGGGCAGAGGCACAGCAGCAGCAGCAACGTGGTGGGAGCCATGAAGGCTCGGGCCTTCAACATCGGAGGGGCAGGCATCGGCCGGAGGGCAGGAGGACCCAGGACAGAGAGTGTCTTCCGTGTGGCAGCGGTTGGGCCACGCCATAGATGCGGAGCGGCAGCGGGCGGAATGGGCACGGCTCACAATGGTCAGGGCGGAGAACTCCATGCGGAGGGCCCTGAGGCGGGCCGAGTGCCTCGAGGAAATCCGCAGGGGTTTGGAGGTGGACACGTCGACGGCCCTGCGGACCCTCGGGGCCATGGAGGAGGACCGCCTCCAGGACATTGAGCAGGAGTTCGATGATGCCCTGGTCCGGGACATCCAAAAGTGAGCCGTCAAACTAGCCCGCTGCCCTTGTACATAGTTATGTAGGTAGTGTTAGGTTTCATTTTATTTTTTTAATTTATTTTGGACCTTCCGGACATTGGCCACTTTTTTGTATATAGTTTATTTTATTAGTTAGTGTAGTTAGATAGGTTTCCTTTCTTTAGTTGGGATGATGGACCTTGGCTTGTTTGTATGTACATAGTTCACTGTTGGATTGTATTTTTCTTTCACATTTTAACCATGGAGCAATGGCTTTCTTTTTTATTTCCCATTGGATTTTGTTTTCTGGACAGTGACTTTGGACACCATTACTTTGGATTTTGATTTTTGGTTTTGCTTTTTTTCACGGACATGCTTCTTTTCATTTTTGTACATTCACATTTCTGTTTCTTTATTTTTGATTCTATTTATGTTTCCTTTAATACATATTTTTTTAGTGAACTTCAATGTGTGGTATCTCATTGGTTTCATGCATTTCATTATATGGGTTTTGAGATTCACTGACAGCCATTGGGTGTATGTGAGGGAAATGTGTTTGTTTCGGAACTTGCAATTTGTGTTCTGTCATGTAATTGCCAATTATGAGTGGGTGGATGCAATACTCGGGTGGGTGTTTTGCATTTGGAGGCTGACCATAGGGACCAGGGATCTAGATTGTGATGACATGTTGGCTGGGGAACATTAGTTGGACATGGGTGGGGGCCTGCTGGCAGGTGCCCCACAGTGCTGGGGGATGGGGGTGGTGGGAGACATGAGTGGGGCCTGGTGGAGGGTGCACCACAGTGCTGGGGGGTGGGGGTGATGGGAGACATGAGTTGGACATGAGTGGGGGCCTGCTGGCAGGTGCCCCACAGTGCTGGGGGGTGGGGGTGCAGGGGACATTAGTTGGGGCCTGGTGGAGGCTGCCCCTGGTGGCTGGGGGGTGGGGGTGCAGGGAGACATGAGTGGGGGCCTGGTGGAGGCTGCCCCTGCACTGCTGGGGGGTGGGGGTGGTGGGAGACATGAGTGGGGGCCTGGTGGAGGCTGCCCCTGCACTGCTGGGGGGTGGTGGTGGTGGGAGACATGAGTGGGGGCCTGGTGGAGGCAGCCCCTGGTGGCTGGGGGGTGGGGGTGCTGGGTGACATGGGTGGGGGCCTGGTGGAGGGTGCCCGTGGATGCTGGAGTTGGGGGTGGTGGTAGACATGAGTGGGGGCCTGATGGAGGCTGCCCCTGCACTGCTGGGGGGTGGGGGTGGTGGTAGACATGAGTGGGGGCCTGGTGGAGGGTGCACCACAGTGCTGAGGGGGGGGGTGATGGGAGACATGAGTTGGACATGAGTGGGGGCCTGCTGGCAGGTGCCCCACAGTGCTGGGGGGTGGGGGTGCAGGGGGACATGAGTTGGGGCCTGGTGGAGGCTGCCCCTGGTGGCTGGGGGGTGGGGGTGCAGGGAGACATGAGTGGGAGCCTGGTGGAGGCTGCCCCTGCACTGCTGGGGGGTGGGGGTGGTGGGAGACATGAGTGGGGGCCTGGTGGAGGCTGCCCCTGCACTGCTGGGGGGTGGGGGTGGTGGGAGACATGAGTGGGAGCCTGGTGGAGGCTGCCCCTGGTGGCTGGGGGGTGGGGGTGCTGGGTGACATGGGTGGGGGGCTGGTGGAGGGTGCCCCTGGATGCTGGAGTTGGGGGTGGTGGTAGACATGAGTGGGGGCCTGATGGAGGCTGCCCCTGCACTGCTGGGGGGTGGGGGTGGTGGTAGACATGAGTGGGGGCCTGGTGGAGGCTGCCCCTGGTGGCTGGGGGTGGTGGTAGACATGAGTGGGGGCCTGGTGGAGGCTGCCCCTGCACTGCTGGGGGGTGGGGGTGGTGGTAGACATGAGTGGGGGCCTGGTGGAGGCTGCCCCTGGTGGCTGGGGGGTGGGGGTGCAGGGAGACATGACTGAGGGCCTGGTGGAGGCTGCCCCTAGTGGCTGGGGGGTGGGGGGGTGGGGAACATGAGTTGGACATGAGTGGGGGCCTGCTGGCAGGTGCCCCACAGTGCTGGGGGGGGGGGTGGGGAACATGAGTTGGACATGGGTGGGGGCCTGCTGGCAGGTGCCCCACAGTGCTGGGGGATGGGGGTGGTGGGAGACATGAGTGGGGGCCTGGTGGAGGGTGCACCACAGTGCTGGGGGGTGGGGGTGATGGGAGACATGAGTTGGACATGAGTGGGGGCCTGCTGGCAGGTGCCCCACAGTGCTGGGGGGTGGGGGTGCAGGGGGACATTAGTTGGGGCCTGGTGGAGGCTGCCCCTGGTGGCTGGGGGGTGGGGGTGCAGGGAGACATGAGTGGGGGCCTGGTGGAGGCTGCCCCTGCACTGCTGGGGGGTGGGGGTGGTGGGAGACATGAGTGGGGGCCTGGTGGAGGCTGCCCCTGCACTGCTGGGGGGTGGGGTGGTGGGAGACATGAGTGGGGGCCTGGTGGAGGCAGCCCCTGGTGGCTGGGGGGTGGGGGTGCTGGGTGACATGGGTGGGGGCCTGGTGGAGGGTGCCCGTGGATGCTGGAGTTGGGGGTGGTGGTAGACATGAGTGGGGGCCTGATGGAGGCTGCCCCTGCACTGCTGGGGGGTGGGGGTGGTGGTAGACATGAGTGGGGGCCTGGTGGAGGGTGCACCACAGTGCTGGGGGTGGGGGTGATGGGAGACATGAGTTGGACATGAGTGGGGGCCTGCTGGCAGGTGCCCCACAGTGCTGGGGGGTGGGGGTGCAGGGGGACATGAGTTGGGGCCTGGTGGAGGCTGCCCCTGGTGGCTGGGGGGTGGGGGTGCAGGGAGACATGAGTGGGGGCCTGGTGGAGGCTGCCCCTGCACTGCTGGGGGGTGGGGGTGGTGGGAGACATGAGTGGGGGCCTGGTGGAGGCTGCCCCTGCACTGCTGGGGGGTGGGGGTGGTGGGAGACATGAGTGGGAGCCTGGTGGAGGCTGCCCCTGGTGGCTGGGGGGTGGGGGTGCTGGGTGACATGGGTGGGGGCCTGGTGGAGGGTGCCCGTGGATGCTGGAGTTGGGGGTGGTGGTAGACATGAGTGGGGGCCTGATGGAGGCTGCCCCTGCACTGCTGGGGGGTGGGGGTGGTGGTAGACATGAGTGGGGGCCTGGTGGAGGCTGCCCCTGGTGGCTGGGGGTGGTGGTAGACATGAGTGGGGGCCTGGTGGAGGCTGCCCCTGCACTGCTGGGGGGTGGGGGTGGTGGTAGACATGAGTGGGGGCCTGGTGGAGGCTGCCCCTGGTGGCTGGGGGGTGGGGGTGCAGGGAGACATGACTGAGGGCCTGGTGGAGGCTGCCCCTAGTGGCTGGGGGGCGGGGGGGTGGGGAACATGAGTTGGACATGAGTGGGGGCCTGCTGGCAGGTGCCCCACAGTGCTGGGGGGTGGGGGTGGTGGGGAACATGAGTTGGACATGGGTGGGGGCCTGCTGGCAGGTGCCCCACAGTGCTGGGGGGTGGGGGGGTGGGGAACATGAGTTGGACATGAGCGGGGGCCAGCTGGCAGGTGCCCCACAGTGCTGGGGGGTGGGGGGGCGGGGAACATGAGTTGGACATGCGTGGGGGCCTGCTGGCAGGTGCCCCACAGTGCTGGGGGGTGGGGGTGGTGGGAGACATGGGTGGAGGCCTGGTGGAGGGTGACCCTGCACTGCTGGGGGGTGGGGGTGGTGGGAGACATGAGTGGGGGCCTGGTGGAGGCTGCCCCTGCACTGCTGGGGGGTGGTGGTGGTGGGAGACATGAGTGGGGGCCTGGTGGAGGCTGCCCCTGGTGGCTGGGGGGTGGGGGTGCAGGGAGACATGAGTGGGGGCCTGGTGGAGGCTGCCCCTGCACTGCTGGTGGGTGGGGGTGATGGGAGACATGACTGGGGGCCTGGTGGTGGGTGCCCCTGCACTGCTGGGGGGTGGGGGTGGTGGGAGACATGAGTGGGGGCCTGATGGAGGGTGACCCTGCACTGCTGGGGGGTGGGGGTGATGGGAGACATGAGTGGGGGCCTGGTGGAGGGTGCACCACAGTGCCGGGGGGTGAGGGTGCAGGGGAACATGAGTTGGGGCCTGGTGGAGGGTGCACCACAGTGCTGGGGGGTGGGGGTGATGGGAGACATGAGTTGGACATGAGTGGGGGCCTGCTGGCAGGTGCCCCACAGTGCTGGGGGGTGGGGGTGATGGGAGACATGACTGGGGGCCTGGTGGAGGGTGCCCCTGGATGCTGGGGGGTGGGGGTGGTGGTAGACATGAGTGGGGGCCTGGTGGAGGCTGCCCCTGGTGGCTGGGGGGTGGGGGTGCAGGGAGACATGAGTGGGGGCCTGGTGGA
Organism: Ambystoma mexicanum; assembly: GCF_040938575.1. Classification (NCBI taxonomy): domain Eukaryota; kingdom Metazoa; phylum Chordata; class Amphibia; order Caudata; family Ambystomatidae; genus Ambystoma; species Ambystoma mexicanum. The sequence continues at coordinate 167,263,292 of NC_090941.1, read as the reverse complement.
GGCTGCCCCTGCACTGCTGAGGGGTGGGGTGGTGGTAGACATGAGTGGGGGCCTGGTGGAGGCTGCCCCTGGTGGCTGGGGGGTGGGGGTGCAGGGGGACATGAGTGGGGGCCTGGTGGAGGCTGCCCCTGCACTGCTGGGGGGTGGGGGTGATGGGAGACATGACTGGGGGCCTGGTGGAGGGTGCCCCTCGATGCTGGGGGCGGGGGTGGTGGTAGACATGAGTGGGGGCCTGGTGGAGGCTGCCCCTGGATGCTGGGGAGTGGGGGTGGTGGTAGACATGAGTGGGGGCCTGGTGGAGGCTGCCCTGGCACTGCTGGGGGGTGGGGGTGGTGGTAGACATGGGTGGGGGCCTGGTGGAGGCTGCCCCTGCACTGCTGGGGGGTAGGGGTGGTGGGAGACATGAGTGGGGGCCTGGTGGAGGCTGCCCCTGCACTGCTGGGGGGTGGGGGTGATGGGAGACATGAGTGGGGGCCTGGTGGAGGGTGCCCCTGGATGCTGGGGGTGGGTGTGGTGGTAGACATGTGTGGGGGCCTGGTGAAGGCTGCCCCTGCACTGCTGGGGGGTGGGGGTGATAGGGGACATGAGTGGGGGCCTGGTGGAGGCTGCCCCTGGTGGCTGGGGGGTGGGGGTGCAGGGAGACATGAGTGGGGGCCTGGTGGAGGCTGCCCCTGCACTGCTGGGGGGTAGGGGTGGTGGGAGACATGAGTGGGGGCCTGGTGGAGGCTGCCCCTGCACTGCTGGGGGGTGGGGGTGATGGGAGACATGAGTGGGGGCCTGGTGGAGGGTGCCCCTGGATGCTGGCGGTGGGGGTGGTGGTAGACATGAGTGGGGGCCTGATGGAGGCTGCCCCTGCACTGCTGGCGGGTGGGGGTGGTGGTAGACATGAGTGGGGGCCTGGTGGAGGCTGCCCCTGGTGGCTGGGGGTGGGGGTGCAGGGAGACATGAGTGGGGGCCTGGTGGAGGCTGCCCCTGCACTGCTGTGGGGTGGGGGTGGTGGTAGACATGAGTGGGGGCCTGGTGGAGGCTGCCCCTGGTGGCTGGGGGGTGGGGGTGGTGGTAGACATGAGTGGGGGCCTGGTGGAGGGTGCCCCTGGATGCTGGGGGGTGGGGGTGGTGGTAGACATGAGTGGGGGCCTGGTGGAGGCTGCCCCTGCACTGCTGGGGCATGGGGGTGGTGGTAGACATGGGTGGGGGCCTGGTGGAGGCTGCCCCTGGTGGCTGGGGGGTGGGGGTGGTGGTAGACATGGGTGGGGGCCTGGTGGAGGCTGCCCCTGGTGGCTGGGGGGTGGGGGTGCAGGGAGACATGAGTGGGGGCCTGGTGGAGGCTGCCCTTGGTGGCTGGGGGGTGGGGGTGCAGGGAGACATGAGTGGGGGCCTGGTGGAGGGTGCCCCTGGATGCTGGGGGGTGGGGGTGGTGGTAGACATGAGTGGGGGCCTGGTGGAGGCTGCCCCTGCATTGCTGGGGGGTGGGGTGGTGGTAGACATGATTGGGGGCCTGGTGGAGGCTGCCCCTGGTGGCTGGGGGGTGGGGGTGCAGGGAGACATGGGGGCCTGGGTGGAGGCTGCCCCCTGCACTGCTGGGGGGGTGGGGGTGGTGGTAGACATGGGTGGGGGCCTGGTGGAGGCTGCCCCTGGTGGCTGGGGGGTGGGGGTGCAGGGAGACATGAGTGGGGGCCTGGTGGAGGCTGCCCCTGGTGGCTGGGGGGTGGGGGTGCAGGGAGACATGAGTGGGGGCCTGGTGGAGGCTGCCCCTGCACTGCTGGGGGGTGGGGTGGTGGGGAGACATGAGTGGGGGCCTGGTGGAGGCTGCCCCTGCACTGCTGGGGGGTGGGGGTGATAGGGGACATGAGTGGGGGGCCTGGTGGAGGCTGCCCCTGGTGGCCGGGGGTGGGGGTGCAGGGAGACATGAGTGGGGGCCTGGTGGAGGCTGCCCCTGCACTGCTGGGGGGTAGGGGTGGTGGGAGACATGAGTGGGGGCCTGGTGGAGGCTGCCCCTGCACTGCTGGGGGGTGGGGGTGGTGGGAGACATGAGTGGGGGCCTGGTGGAGGCTGCCCCTGCACTGCTGGGGGGTGGGGGGTGGTGGGAGACATGGGTGGGGGCCTGGTGGAGGCTGCCCCTTGTGGCTGGGGGGTGAGGGTGCAGGGAGACATGAGTGGGGCATGGTGGAGGGTGCCCCTGCACTGCTGGGGGTGGGGGGTGGTGGGAGACATGAGTGGGGGCCTGGTGGAGGCTGGTCCTGCACTGCTGGGGGGTGGGGGTGATGGGAGACATGGGTGGGGGCCTGGTGGAGGCTGCCCCTGGTGGCTGGGGGTACAGGGGGACATGCGTTGGTGGGCAGTGGTGCAAGGTGACATGTGTGGTTGGCTGGGGGGCATGGCCATGGTGGATGGGGTGCCTGCAGGACGTGTGCAGGGTAGGCCCCTGTGGTGTGGGCCACCTGCAGGGGCCGTGGAGGGTGTAGAGGGAACACCTGGGAGGACCCACACGTGCAATTCACGTGTGGTGCTCCCTGCGCACCCCTGTAATACACGTACCCTGATGGAATTGTGTGTGATACTTCCCGCGCACCCCTGAAATACACGTACCCTGCTGATTTTGCGTGTGATTCTTCCCGCGCACCCCTGAAATACACGTACCCTGCTGATTTTGCGTGTGATACTTCCCGCGCACATCCGAAATACACGTACCCCGCTCAATCGCGTGTGTAACTTCCCGCGCACCCCCGAAATACACGTACCCCGCTCAATCGCGTGTGGAACTTCCCGCGCACCCCTGGAATACACGTACCCTGCTGAAGTTGCGTGTGATACTTGCCCCGCACCCCGAAATACACGTACCCTGATGAGATCGCGTGTGGAACTTCCCACGCACCCCTGTATTTATTTATTTATTTATTTATATTTATATAGCGCGCAAGTAACCCACGGGCATTGAGGCGCTGTTACTTGCAAAAATCTTAGTTACAGGCATATAGTCATTCATAGGTACAGTATGAGTTCGACAAAGCATAGAGCTGACATTTTGGTTGGTACAGTATGTCATTACAGTACAGTTTATGCATTAGGAATATATGAGATGTATTCGACTAGTGCAGCGCATCTTATGTGAATAAAATTGTTTTCAAGGTTTTGCGGAAGGTGCTGAGGGAGGACTCGCCTCTGATTGTGGGAGGTAGGGCGTTCCAGTGCGTGGGTGCGAGATATGGGAAGCTGGATCCGCCCGCTCTGACTTTTTTTACTAATGGCACAGAGAGCATGTTAGTATATGGTGATCTGGTTGGCCTCGTAGAAGAGACGGGGTGGATCCTCTGGGAGAGGTAGTCAGGGGCAGTGAGGTGAATGCACTTGTGGGTCAGTGTCAGTGTCTTGAAGATGATTCGTTCTTTTATTGGGAGCCAGTGTGCTAGCTTTCTGGCCTCCGAGATGTGTTCCCTTTTGGCAATGCCTTGGGCTGCCCGGAGAGCACTATTCTGAATGATTTGCAACCTCTCTAGGTTTCTATTGGAGGTGCCTAGAAAGAGTACATTGCAATAGTCAAGCCTGGATCCAGTGATGGCTCTGGCTATGTTAGTGCAGTTCTCTTTGGAGAGAAAGGGCCTGACTGCGTTGATAAGTTTGGCATGGTATGCAGCTGCAGAGGCTATAGCGTTGACTTGTTTATCCATGGATAGGTTGGAGTCCAAGTAGACTCCAAGGGTTTTGGCTTATTCTGAGACAGGTATTTTGATAGAGTCTATGGTGAAGTGGCTGAATTGGGAGTCTAGATTTTTCAGTGTGTCAGGTGAGCCTACCAAAAGGAGTTCAGTCTTGTCAGAGTTGAGGCATAGTCCATTGTCTGCCATCCAGGCTTGGATGGTGTTGTAGAGGTTGTTGAGGGTCATGGAGTCAGTGTCATAGTTACCAGTGAGGGTTAGGAGGATCTGTGTGTCGTCGGCGTAGTTAGTGTATGAAATGCCCATGGCATCGAGGATGAGAAAGAGTGGTCGTGTGAAGATGTTGTAGAGGGTGGGTGAGAGGCAGGAGCCTTGGGGCACACCGCAGAGAATGGTAGTTGGAGATGCGGATGCTGAGTCCGAGAATACTTGCATGGTTCTGCCTTGTAGGAAGGAAGTGATCCATGCTGTGGCTTCAGGGGAGAATTTGGCAGTAGAGGAGAGAGAGAGAGCACTCTGAGAATCCGAATTCGATCGGATCAGCTCCCTGCTGATCCGTGTGTCGGTGAGCTCGCAGCAGAGCTGATAAGAGCGTGGGAGGCCTTTCCTTCCGGCCTTCCCTGCTCGGCTTCGCCTCTCGGCCCTCTCCCCCTCCATTTAAAGCAGGAGGGGAGGGGCAGGCAGAGGAAGGCAGCAAATGGGCGCTCGGGCCCGCGGCGGTGCTAGCAGCTGGCTCCGTTGTTGTGTTGGCGTCCATGGCAACCATGGGCGCCATCTTAGGAAGTTGCAGGGCCGTGGAACACGCGGCGAACGGGGATGAGTGGATGAAGCACTCTGAGAATCCGAATTCGATCGGATCAGCTCCCTGCTGATCCGTGTGTCGGTGAGCTCGCAGCAGAGCTGATAAGAGCGTGGGAGGCCTTTCCTTCCGGCCTTCCCTGCTCGGCTTCGCCTCTCGGCCCTCTCCCCCTCCATTTAAAGCAGGAGGGGAGGGGCAGGCAGAGGAAGGCAGCAAATGGGCGCTCGGGCCCGCGGCGGTGCTAGCAGCTGGCTCCGTTGTTGTGTTGGCGTCCATGGCAACCATGGGCGCCATCTTAGGAAGTTGCAGGGCCGTGGAACACGCGGCGAACGGGGATGAGTGGATGAAGCACTCTGAGAATCCGAATTCGATCGGATCAGCTCCCTGCTGATCCGTGTGTCGGTGAGCTCGCAGCAGAGCTGATAAGAGCGTGGGAGGCCTTTCCTTCCGGCCTTCCCTGCTCGGCTTCGCCTCTCAGCCCTCTCCCCCTCCATTTAAAGCAGGAGGGGAGGGGCAGGCAGAGGAAGGCAGCAAATGGGCGCTCGGGCCCGCGGCGGTGCTAGCAGCTGGCTCCGTTGTTGTGTTGGCGTCCATGGCAACCATGGGCGCCATTTTAGGAAGTTGCAGGGCCGTGGAACACGCGTCGAACGGGGATGAGTGGATGAAGCACTCTGAGAATCCGAATTCGATTGGATCAGCTCCCTGCTGATCCGTGTGTCGGTGAGCTCGCAGCAGAGCTGATAAGAGCGTGGGAGGCCTTTCCTTCCGGCCTTCCCTGCTCAGTAATACACATACCCTGATGGAATCGCGTGTGGAACTTCCCGCGCACCCCCGAGTTACACGTAACCCGCTCAATCGCGTGTGTAACTTCCCGCGCACCCCCGAAATACACGTACCCCGCTCAATCGCGTGTGTGACTTCCTGCGCACCCCTGAAATACATGTACCCCGCTCAATCGCATGTGTAACTTCCCGCGCACCCCCGAAATACACGTACCCCGCTCAATCGCGTGTGTAACTTCCCGCGCACCCCCGAAATACACGTGCCCCGCTCGCACAGGCCTTATTGCTGTATGTTGCCACTTTTGTAATGCGCAGGGACTCTACCGCCTGCCTTCGTGTGGCGGACGTGTTTCGGCTTGTGCGTGTCTTTGGCTGTGCGTGGCTTTGCCCTATTCGATTCCATGAATACGTGTGGTTCGAGTGCGTGTGGGCGTTCCGTCTGCTTCCCTGCAGTACATCCCCAGTTACGCCCTTATTTTCGCGCGTTTTTCCCCATTCCGCGCGTTACGCCCCGTGTTCTGCCCACTTTCTGGCATATGCGCCGAGGTTGTGCGCTTCCACTGTGCGCGTCGCGCATGCCTTTCGGGATGTTGCAGTGACTTGTGCGCCATGCACGGGTTTGGCGCACATCCCGAGGTAAACACGCCCAGGGACTTCCATGAATCGCACGCGTGCGCCTGTTTTTTTGCGCTTGCGCCTGCTTGCGCCTGCTTGCGCCAAGATTTTCGGCGCACGTTTGTTCCATGAATCGCCCCCTTGGTTTTCTCCAGCATCAAGGCAAGTATGATACTGGAGAAAGTTAAAGAAATAAAATAGCAATCAGAGATGTTTGTTTATTCCATGGACCCCCCTATGCAAGCGTGAGATAGGGAATGTATTAACTGTGTAGAGGCCACCTGACATATTGGCAATGGCCAGCTAGCATAGGACTATTATTTTAAGCCAGGTACAGGCAAAGATGACTTGTTTACATTGGCTCATGCACGTTTGAATTCACAGATATTATTTTTGGGAATCTATATGTTCTCCTCTGAACCCTCACGTATCATATCATATCTGAATGTATGGGGCGAGCTCTCTATATGCATGTGTATATGGCTTTCATTAAACATGAATTTGTTCTGCTTCAATCTATACATATATGGGTGTGCATGTGTGGCTTTCCTTGAACATGAATCTATTCCCTTCAATCTAGAGGAATGAACAGTTTTAAAAGGGCCTGCATGTAATACTTGCAGTCTCTTTATATTCCTGGGTTGGAGATGTACTATTCTCCAGTAACAGATACTTAGTTGAAAGCCCTTGTCCTTCCTACATTGCACCTGACTATTCCTGAGCATTGAAAGACAGCAGAATGTACAGAAGTTCACTTTGCACAGTTCTTCACAACATTCAGTCAATACAATTGCACGCCCTGGCTGCATAAAATGAATGAAATCTCTGTAGGTGATTCTACTTGAAATGATATCATGGTCAAGTGGACTCTCCACCAGTTTAAACTACTGCCTATATTCACAAATATTACTTAATTTTACAAGGGTAATCCCACTTTGAAGTGTCAGCCAAATTGCTTTCAGATTTGGATTTCATTTTTCATTGAAAATTGGACTTGGCCTTAAAGGAACCACATCTCACTTTGTATGTGATATATATATATATATATGGTTAGGGTGCACTAATAAAAACCTATGAAATTCAATGAACAACTTTGTTAAAGGGACGTTATGGTTAAGTTGGACTAATGAAAACCTATGTAATTGAGAGAAAAAACTTTGTTAAACGGACGTTATGGCTCCAAGTAAAACCGAAAAACCCCTGAAATTCGCCAGTTATGGTAAGCTAAGCAACCATAACTCACGCCATCACCGTTCACTGCTAAGACTAACACCCAGGACATCAAAGATGACATCACAAATGTCATTGATGACATCACTGATGACATCACATATCTGGTTCACTTGTTTTTTTTCCTTGACATATATAGGCCAGGTAGTTTTGTTCACTGACAGTCAGAATAATACAATTTAAAAAGGTGCTATATATCTAGATGTTAACCTTGTCACATGTTCTTTAAGTACTTTCCTTAGGGTTTGGTCTCAGCTCATGGTGCACATAAATGGGGAAATGAGCAGGCCCCAAACACACAATTCATTTGTATACATGAAGAAATACTTTAATGTCATTAACATTTTCTGATGATGCAGTTTCTTTCTTCCTTACTTTAGTTTCCCTGTATGTGCCTCTGAGTTGTACGCATTGTGGTGCTTCATATGTATTATTTGTACCAGCACAAGTGCTGTAAGTCTTAAATTGTTAGCTAGTTAGTACACGTGTAACATTACTCAAAACTCTGATAAGGGAGCATTCATTATTGTACTATCCAAAATTACAATATTATAAATAGTGTACTTCTATGGTGCATGCTGCAGTCATTGCCTATGTTTATATATGATTAGATGTCTTTATTAACAACAACACTCCAATACAATGATATTAGATGAGTACATTCTTTAATAGATTAAGTAGTTTATGATAGGTCTCCCGATCACTCCTGACATCTTGTTATCAACAATATAAACACAACTCCTTCTAGAGACTTTTCATCAAAATGTATTTCTCGTGTGATGTCATCAGTGATGTCATCAATGGCATTTGTGATGTCATCTTTGATGTCCTAGGTGTTAGTCTTAGCAGTGCACGGTGGTGGTGCGAGCTATGGTTGCTTAGCTTACCATAACTGGCGAATTTCAGGGGTTTTTTGGTTTTACTTGGAACCATAACGTCCGTTTAACAAAGTTTTTTCTTTGAATTTCTTTGAATTTCATAGGTTTTTATTAGTCCAACTTAAACATTACGTCCCTTTAGCAATGTTTTTCAGTGTATTTCAAAGGTTTTTATTAGTGCAACTTAACCATAATGACCCTTTAACAAAGTTTTCTCATTGAATTTCATAGGTTTTTATTAGTGCAACTTAACCATAACATCCCTTTAACAAAGTTTTTTCATTGAATTTCATAGGTTTTTATTAGTGCAACTTAACCATAACGTCCCTTTAACAAAGTTGTTCATTGAATTTCATAGGTTTTTACCAGTGCATGCTATTTTCCTACAACTTACTAATATCATACTTACCCAATATAGCAATATTTGTGTCCAATTTCCAAAGTTTCACCTTAAAACTCTGCCATTTCCCACCTTCTGGAATAATTTTTAAGACTTCTATACACTTCTTGCAACTATTTCAGCTAGTTATGCATCTGTAGACGTCTACGAACATCTGACTTCATAGCGGACCTTCCGGACAGTGCCACATGACCATAGGCTGGCGTGCGGCATGATGACGTGTCTGAGAACCCGTCCGCACTTCACGATAAGATCTCTGCTTGGCAGACAGTTCGGAAATGCATTTTCTACTGATGTAGGAACTTGCAACTTCAACATTTCCCTTGCACAGCTCCAACACCTATTCGTACTCAGCCATTAACAATCTAGTACACAGTACATGCTTTTAGCAAAACTGCTATTTATCTTAAAATGACATCAGCTAAATCCATCCCTCCTCCCCAAGAGACACCACCACTGCCGTAATCAAGGAGAATGAGAAACGCTGCACCCTACCTTAGAAATAACACACGCGCAACATAATCCCCCGTCCATCTGGCCCTCCATATTACGGTTTGGTGCCTCTTCCCTCAGTTCCCTCCCCAACTTTCGTTCTTAGCTCTCCTGCCAAAAAAAAACATCAAAAAAGCCATCCAAAAACTAAATAAATGTTCTTTTCAAAGTTAAAAAATAGAACTAAAAAAAAAAGCATAGACTCTATCTACTTTATATTTCTCAGTAAAGTACATAGACGCAATAAGATTTTCCAACATTTCCATTTGCATTTTGTGTTATGCTAATGGGAATATTGTGGCGTTCATCCTCCGTTCCAGGGGCTGGAACGGTGGATAAAAGGCCAGCAGGCCAAGTTATCAGCCCAATCGAAACGAGAGTGGATAACGAGGTCTTTGGACCATTACCCCCCATTCCAGCCCCTAAAGTGGGGGATGAATGCCATTAGCAGGCTAGGTTTTCAAAGCGGTAACCCGTGCTACTAAAAAAGAGGATTTTTCGTCCTATACCGGGACGCCTTTGGCGTCCCGGTTTAGGAAGGAAAATGCTTTTTCAAGATGGCCACCATGGAAAGGTAAGGCAGGGGTTCCATACAGGGCCCCTCTTCGCTTTCCATGGCAGCCTGCAAAATGCAAAAACAAAACCATGTGACCATATTACCATGAGCACATTTTTCTTCCCTTCCAAATCTATCCCAATTTCGAATAATGTTACTACAAAGCCAGTCCCAGGTGGACATGGCCACTTTAATCCTATGTTATGTCCCTTCAGGTCATGGCCAGTAGCCACATTGTCCGGATCATGACCTTATACCATGACCCTGACATTCTGGCCACTGCCCATGGCTACAGCCTACCCCTCAGTCACTAAAGCTATACCGCTATTTTTTTAACTACATTATGACACTTGTCAAATAAGAAAACACTGCCACATTTGCAAAACCATGCTTTTCGATCGTTGCCAATGAGCCTTACGCAAATTTGCTGGAAATCCACCCACGTTTTATTTCTTAAAAATTGTCAAAAGAATACACAAATGATTCGTCATATAAGGTGTGCACAAAATGCCAACAAACTTTGTAAACCTATTCGAAATCTTGTCCGAAATATTCCACCCATCAGCATTACCCCTCACCTCCCCAAACATTATTTCATAAGTTTCACAAGTGCAACGCTCAGAAAATATTATTGTGCCGAGGGTTCGACCATGTATTTTTGTACATATGTTCATCTATCGCAAACATTTCCAAAGCACCTTACCTCATTTTCTCTCTTTTACAAACATACAAACTCTGACAGCAGGGCGCGTCCATCTTGTGCTATTCTTATCTATTGCTGCATATGCCTAAGGTAAACTGCCCTGACGTCAGTAAATCATATGCTCCGCTCCTGACCCTCACATAACCAACCCTAGTGATATTCAACACCTTTCTCAGTGACGTTCCTCTTCAGCGTAGCCAAAAGCGCCCATAATCACCTACGTGCCGTGACGCAGAACCCGAAAATCAACACACATGGACTAACAACATAGCACGTCACAATTCAAAATATTAAACCGGTCTTTAAAAGTAAACAATAACACTGTACAATTTGTAAAGTACTTTTATTTCACATAAACTCTCTGAGAACATCCGACTATTCCCATATTCAATCAAATTGCAAATTTGTTTCTTCGCTCGTGATCGAAAATGTTAATCGTGAGGCACACGTTGTTCTTTTCCCATACACAAAGTGTTTGTTTTCGATAAAGGAACCGCTTGGGTCGCACAGTGAATTCCAGGGTGTCTGTATGAACTTGGGCATAGACCACCATAAAAGATTTTATGTTACTCCTAATCGCTAGTGCAGCATACGGGCACATGGGCCCTGGGCGATCGTCCCACAAAACAGTCACGGTGATCCAGCTGTTGACGACTACGTGCACCTGGCGAATAAAGAAGCCATCAGTAGGCATCTGGAATCCATGGGAATCGCAGTAAGGCAGCATGTAGCTATTTGGAAAACATAACAGAAAATATGTATCAATACCCAACCTTTATTACAATACATCTATTAATTTCTTAATTCGGCATACAGTTTAAACTAACGATTAGCACGCAGAGCAAACAATCTCAAAAAAGACAAAAAGAACGTGGAAACTGATACACAAATCGATATGGTCATACATGATATTTTGAAGAAATATTAGCGTTGAACCTGGGTGAATCTACTGATAGTCTACATACACCTAGATTCTGCACTCCCCATAACCACAAAAAATGACAACCACACAGAAAGATAGTACTTCAGTTACATTGCCGAAATGAATGTTCAGATAATAATAAATTAAAGGTTGTTCCAGTGTACAGTTGTCAAAAGCAAACTTACATGATATTCACTGTCTCCATTCTCTTCGCGTAACTTACACTGCAATGCTCAATGCGCTCGCACCAAAGAATCTTCATGAACTGATTTTACATGTTCCTTACAAACCTTTGGAATGCATAACCTTATCAAATGTTCCTTATTCCAAACCTCCTCTCACTGCATTCTTACTGAATATTCTCTTTCCCTCAAGGTCAAAAAGACTATTTACCCTTATAGTTTCTGTCCCATGTGTGGGATTCCTTAGCTCGCAACCAAAAAATCAAAGCTGGTGATTTTTACACAGAATCCAAATACATTCTCACTTTGCAACAACATGGCTCAACACATTCATGAGAACTGGTACTCGCATACACGTGCAGAGCCGCTGTTTCCATCAAACACTGCAGGTGGCTGCCTCAGATGCCAAACTCTAGGGGGCGCCAGTCTGACTCCAATATTATTTTAAATACATTGTAACACAGACACATTAGTCCTTCGCCTGTACTTTACGCACATTATATTGAGGAACACCTCCAAATGTACGGTATAACTTTTGTGACAAAAAAACACAACATTTTTACTTCTTGCTGCCACATCCCATCCCAGCCTCATCAATCCTCACCTTCCAAGACAGTATTTGATAAGTTTAACAAGTGCAATGTTGTGTTTTTTATATGTTTTTGCGGTGATGTCCGCGGACATCAAAACACAGATGAAAGATGGCGGGCGCATAGGAGCAATCTGACTCACTTCATGCTCTTCACCATCCAATGAGTGAATGCGTAACATGTCCGTGGACATGACTCGCCCGATAAGCCAATCGTTATCTTGTCCGCGGAGCGAACAGGGAAGTGTGACCGCGGAGCGGACATAGATAGCACTAATTTTTTTACATCTACATTTTGATCATTTAAAAAAAAAGTACTGGACGGATTTTCACCAAATTTGCAAAAGCATGCTTTCGGGACCAAACCGCTGCTCCTGCCGCAAATCTGGTAAAAATCCGTCCAGCGGTTTGATCTGTAGCCGTGCGCAAAGTTTTTCCCCCATTCAGTCTATGGGAAAAAAGAGATTTTGTCATCCCCTCTATAACTTTGCCCCCCCTGGACCAAACCTCACCAAACTTTGAAATTTAGAGTGGGCCATATACTTGTTTTGGAAAGTTTAGTGAGGATTCGTCCAGGGGGAGCAAAGTTATAAGTCGCCCAAAAAGTGCTCTTCCTATGGGATAAGCAACTTAACCATAACTACACTATCAGGCCGATTCATGGAATTAATGTGCACCGAAAATTCCGGCGCAGAGGTGCCAAAACGTGCGAATCGCAGTAAAAGTGCAAAATTCGCAGTGCAACTGCGAAAATCGCAGGGAAACCAGCGCACATCGATTCATGGAAGTCCGTGCGCGAGAAAAAAGTTGGATGTGCGCTGGAAAAGTGCGCGGCACAGGCCGGCACACAGGTCATCCAACGGCGTGCGCCACGGCCGCTGCGAAATCGCACATAGCGCGGCGCACATTACAAAAGTAGGCGGAACACAGGGCGTAACACTCGGAATGGGGAACAACGCGTGAAAATATGGGCGTCATGGGGGAAGTACAGGAGGCAAGTGCACGGAACGCCCACACACTCGCCTACAACTCGTATTCATGGAATCGAATAGGGCAAACCAGCGCACGGTGAAAGACGCGCACAGGGCCAAACAAGTACACCACAAGAAAGCAGGCGGTAGCGTCCCTGCGCCTGAAATAAATGTGCGCCAAAATGTGCGCTAACAAAAAACACCCATATACAGCTTTGATGAATGGCCCATACAGTGGCCCTCTAGGACAAATGAGGTGCAAAGGGGTACCGACAAACACGGACACCCGCTGTGTGAAAAATAGCGTGTGCGTGTATTACGGGGTTCGCGGCAAGTTCCACACGCGATTGGCCTGGGCACGTTTTTCCGGGGTGCGCGTGAAGTTTCCCACGCGAATTAGCTGGGTACGTGTATTTCGGTGTGCGCGTGAAGTTCCACACGCAATTTCAGCAGAGTACGTGTACTCCTGGTGTGCAGCAAATTCCACACGCGAATCCAGCAGCATACGTGTATTTCCGGGGTGCTGGGGAGTCCCACACGTGAATTGGCCGTGTGGGTCCTCCCAGCTGTTCCCTCTACACCCTCCATGGCCCCTGCAGACGGCCCACACCACAGGGGACTACCCTGCACCCTTGCACATGTCCCGCAGGCAGCCCATCCACCATGGCCATGCCCCCCAGCCAACCCATATGTCACCTTGCACTACTGCCCACTAACGCATGTCCCCCTGCACCCCCACCCCCCAGCACTGTGGGGCACCCTCCACCAGGCCCCCACTCCTGTCCCCCTGCACCCCCACCCCCCTGCATCCAGGGGCACCCTCCACCAGGCCCCCACTCATGTCCCCCTGCTCCCCCACCCCCCTGCATCCAGGGGCACCCTCCCCCAGGCCCCCACTCCTGTCCCCCTGCACCCCCACCCCCCAGCACTGTAGGGCACCCTCCACCAGGCCCCCACTCCTGTCCCCCTGCACCCCCACCCCCCAGCACTGTAGGGCACCCTCCACCAGGCCCCCATTCTTGTCTCCCTGCACCCTCACCCCCCAGCCGTGCGATTTGCCTGGGTACGTGTATTCCAGGGGCGCGCGGGTAGTCTCACACGCAATTCCATCAGGGTACGTGTATTATGGGTCCGTGTGAACTTCCACACGCGATACCAGCAGGGTACTTGTATTCCAGGGGTGCGTGGGTAGTCTCACACGTGATTCCATCAGGGTACGTGTATTATGGGTCCGCGTGAACTTCCACACGCGATACCAGCAGGGTACGTGTATTTCGGGGTGCGCATGAAGTTCCACACGCAATTTCAGCAGGGTACGTGTACTCCGGGTGCGCGGAAAATTCCACACGCGAATCCAGCAGCCTACGTGTATTTCGGGGGTGCCGGGGAGTCCCACACGTGAATTGGCTGTGTGGGTCCTCCCAGCTGTTCCCTCTACACCCTCCACAGCCCCTGCAGGCGGCCCACACCACAGGGGACTACCCTGCACCCCTGCACATGTCCCGCAGGCAGACCATCCACCATGGCCATGCCCCCCAGCCAACCCACATGTCACCTTGCACTACTGCCCACCAATGCATGTCTCCCAGCACCCCCACCCCCCAGCACTGTAGGGCACCCTCCACCAGGCCCCCACTCCTGTCCCCCTGCACCCCCACCCCCCAGCACTGTAGGGCACCCTCCACCAGGCCCCCACTCCTGTCTCCCAGCACCCCCACCCCCCAGCACTGTAGGGCACCCTCCACCAGGCCACCACTCCTGTCCCCCTGCACCCCCACCCTCCTGCATCCAGGGGCACCCTCCACCAGGCCCCCACTCCTGTCCCCCTGCACCCCCAACCCCCAGCACTGTGGGGCACCCTCCACCAGGCCCCCACTCCTGTCCCCTTGCACCCCCACCCCCCTGCATCCAGGGGCACCCTCCACCAGGCCCCCACTCCTGTCCCCCTGCACCCCCACCCCCCTGCATCCAGGGGCACCCTCCACCAGGCCCCCACTCCTGTCCCCCTGCACCCCCACCCCCCAGCACTGTGGGGCACCCTCCACCAGGCCCCCACTCCTGTCCCCCTGCACCCCCACCCCCCTGCATCCAGGGGCACCCTCCACCAGGCCCCCACTCCTGTCCCCCTGCACCCCCACCCCCCAGAACTGTGGGGCACCCTCCACCAGGCCCCCACTCCTGTCCCCCTGCACCCCCACCCCCCTGCATCCAGGGGCACCCTCCACCAGGCCCCCACTCCTGTCCCCCTGCACCCCCACCCCCCAGCACTGTAGGGCACCCTCCACCAGGCCCCCACTCCTGTCTCCCAGCACCCCACCCCCCAGCACTGTAGGGCACCCTCCACCAGGCCACGACTCCTGTCCCCCTGCACCCCCACCCCCCTGCATCCAGGGGCACCCTCCACCAGGCCCCCACTCCTGTCCCCCTGCACCCCCACCCCACAGCACTGTGGGGCACCCTCCACCAGGCCCCACTCCTGGCCCCCTGCACCCCCACCCCCCTGCATCCAGGGGCACCCTCCACCAGGCCCCCACTCCTGTCTCCCAGCACCCCCACCCCCCAGCACTGTAGGGCACCCTCCACCAGGCCACCACTCCTGTCCCCCTGCACCCCCACCCCCCTGCATCCAGGGGCACCCTCCACCAGGCCCCCACCCCTGTCCCCCTGCACCCCCACCCCCCAGCCGTGCGATTTGCCTGGGTACGTGTATTCCAGGGGTGCGCGGGTAGTCTCACACGCAATTCCATCAGGGTACGTGTATTATGGGTCCGTGTGAACTTCCACACGCGATACCAGCAGGGTACGTGTATTTCGGGGTGCGCGGGAAGTTCCACACGCGAATTTGCAGGGTACGTGTATTTCGGTGTGCGCGTGAAGTTCCACACGCGACTGGGCCTCGGAGAGCGTGTTACGTGTATTCCTGGGGTGGGCGGGCAGATTTACACGGTCACCTACAACGCGCCAAAAAATAAAAGGTCCAATCCTGAAACACGTACGCCAGCATGAAGCAGGCGCACGTCCCGCGCAGCATAAAAGAGTGCGCAAACAACAAACAAGCTCAGACGCCAGGATGAATATACCGTTCCTAGCAGCAGTGGCCGTGGGATACCGCAGGAGGAGGAGAAGGATAGTCAGAGCCAGAAACTTCACACCCAGAACCAGCCTATTTGGTATGCCTGATGACCAGGTGTATGGGAGGTACAGGTTTCCACCACACATAATACTCGACCTGGTCAGTGAGTGGGAGGATGACCTCACATCACCCACCTTGTGCTCCCAAGCACTCCGCCCCCTGGAGAAGGTCCTCAATGTACTGCACTTCTTGGCTACCGGATCATTTCAGCGGACAAGTGCCATAGTGGGGGGGGGGTGTCACAGGCCACGCAGTCACGGTGCCTACACCAGGTGTTGGCCATCATCACTGCACGCCCATCAGTCCGCAGGCACATATACCTGACCAGAACACCTGCAGAAAGACAGGCTGTCAGCCAGGATTTCTACAGGGTGGCACAATTCCCCAAAGTGCTAGGTGCCATTGATTGCACCCATGTGGCTCTACGTCCCCCCAGGGCATCTGAGCACATCTATAGAAACCGCAAGCACTGGCATTCCATCAACGTCCAGGTAGTATGTGATGCCAAGGGAATCATCACCTCAGTATATGCCAACTATCCAGGGTCCACCCACAACAGCTTCATTTACAGGATGTCAACCCTAAACCGGGACATGGAAGCTGGGCGGCATGGCGATGCATGGCTGCTTGGTGAGTAGAAATGCCACAGCACACGCATGCATGACAGATACAGCGTAGTGCCAATACCCCACTAATGATCCCCATCACCACCTCCCCAGGGGACAGTGCCTACCCTCTGAGCACACACATGATGACGCCAATTCAGAACCCCATCACGCCTCCCGAGGTAAGATACATCACAGCCCATATTGCAACACGGGGCATAGTGGAGTGCACATTCGGAGTGCTCAAGTCACGGTTTCGCTCCCTTGACCGTTCTGGTGGGCAGCTGTTATACGCTCCCCCAGTAGTGTGCAGGATCATAGTGGCAGCATGTGTCCTGCACAATGTTGCAACACGCCGGGACCTGGCTGTGGACATGGTGGTGCCCCCACATCCCCAACCACATGCACGCCCGCTGCGCATGGGAGGGGAAAGGGCACGGGGTGAGGCAGCCCGTACGCAGCTGGTTGCTAATTACTTCACATAGAAAGCACACCCCTGTGGAGTGCACACAGCCCTGGCACATACCATCTGACAATCAATGATGACTCAATCTGACAATTCTGATGAATTAAGGGACAGTCAACTGTCAGAACCATAGCAGCCTGAGATTGTTCATCTGGAAGTGTCACAATGTGTGCATCCCTACCTACACAAACACCACCAATGCAGTGTCATCAAAAGACACACTTCCATGCAGCAAAAATGAATACCCACTTGCAAAATACAACATGAGAACAGTGCCATGTCACCCAACCCCTCCCCGGCACGGCCACACAACACACCATGGCAAGTCATGCAATGTGAGAGCAAACAAATTAATCCCCACAACATGCCCCAAGTGTCACCAACTACAGTGTCCCTAATGGAAACTGGCCACACATGAAATGCTCACAGTAATGCTGGACCAACAACACACATTACCAAATACTTACCAATAATACCAATCACCTACACAACCTCCAACCTACCATAAACATGACAGTACAGACTTAAAAAATTAGTAGACTCACTACCTGATAATGGCAGCACTTCGAACACTTCCAACTATACAGTGTTAGCGCCACGCAAGAGTGTAGGTGCACTGCTTACAACATGGACTCCAGTTCCAAAGTAGACCGCCATGTGAAGACATGAGAAATGGACCTGCAAATTAGGAGGATGAGATGGATGCAGAGGCACATATCAATACACCATGCAGTGTACAATGCAACCACAATATGCACTAGGAATGTACACACAGTATTGACTACAGACTGCCCACACATCATATGGGAGTCCAACGTCACCGTGTAAATCAATGTCACTTGGGCACACCCTTTGCAAGCCCATGGAAACGGGAAGCAGGAGGGGTGTGTGTCACACAAACCCAAGCATCTGACCCAAATTCAGGACAAGCCTGCATGTGCCCAGCCACAATACAGCATATGCCCACGGGAGCCACACAAGGCAACACACTGTCAAAAAAAACAAGATTCAAAAATAAAAATAAAAAAATAACAAAAATCAAAAATGGCCATGAATGGGCCCGGGGGTGGTGTGGAGGTCCGAGGACAGGGTGCACACCAAAACCCACCTGTGTATCTTGCGGAAAAAAAACACCTCCATGGGCTCATGGCCTGCACGGCTACCCTATTGTGGGAGAATCGCTGCTGTCGCTCTCCTCACCCTCTGCAGCTGCATCAGGAGGTGGTGGCACTATGGGAGGCAGCCCACGCAAAGCCCTAGTCTGGTCCTCCATGGCAGCAAGCATGCGGGTGTGGAAGGTCTGGTTCTGGAGGATAATTGTGCGTAGGTCCCCATGCAACAACTCACGGGATGCCCGGACCTCCGCCCTAGTTGCCTGCATCTCAGCTGAGAGCGTACGTGTGAGCCGCTCCAGCTGCTGTTCTGTCCTCGTGTTAGCTGAAGCCTCAAGCTCAACCAGAGTTGCCCTAAGCTGACGGGCTTCCCTGTGGCCCTGGGACTCAATAGAAATGGCTTCCCGCAGAGTCTCCAGTGCCGCCCGCCTGTCCCTGTTGGATGCCAACATGTCCTCCCTGTGTGACTGGCTAATGGAGTCTGTTGCCTGCTGTAGTTGTTCAATTAGCCTTTCTTGGGGGACAATGGAAGTGGCCACCCTATCCATGGCCTGAGCCATCATCTCAGTTGATGCTGCCTGTTGGTTTGCCATACCGCATATGGATTGCTCCCATGCGGTATTGCCAGGTGGCGTAGGGCCACCGCGTCGGCGGGCACCACACCTGTCTGGGGCAAGGCGAACTGCGCCTTGCTGTGCCGGCACTGCCTGAGGCTGCAGGACTGCATTCCCCCTCTGATCTGCTGGCCCAGGAACAGGATCAGCTGTAGCGGAGTGTGACCCTGCATCCGTAACCACCAAAGGCGGACCTACCAACACTGACATCCCCATTGAGGGTTCTACCCCTGGTGCAGGTGGGTTGGACAGTACAGAATCCCTCCCAGAAACACTTACCTGCGACGGCACATAGGTCTCATCATCTGAATCGACACCTGAATAGAGCTCGGGGGAGGTGCACCCAGAGACACCCCTTGAGATGACGGCCTGCAGCAAGTGTGGGTTCTCACCCACCACCACACCACGTCCCTCACTGGTGCCCGCTCGGGCCTGAGACCCCTCCTGGGTCTGCACCATTTCCACAACCCCAGCAGTGTCAAGTGCGTCATCCCCTGCAAATACATGAAAGAAAAGAAATGGGAACAGGCATTAGCAACATGGAACACAATTAGGGCTGAGAAGCAACAGAAACAGTACTTCATTGACACATGTACCACATGACTATAACCCTCCCATGCATGCACTGTCACTGCGTATGAAGGGGAGGCAAATGGCACACATTGATGACACCAAGATGGAAGACCAACAAATTTGCTGCATGCTGCTTAGCAGTGCCATCACACATTGGCCTGTGATTGGCATGTCCAATACACATACATGACACATGCCATCACACAGATGGCATGTACCCTAGCCATGTCACACATGTGACAATAGGACTGAGAAATGCCTAGTGAAAGTGGTGGAATGCAGACAATCAGCCCGAATGAACACAGAATAACATGCAACTATATTGTGGCAAGATGACAATTCAAGGGCAACTGGCGTGAGGTTGGGCTGAATGTCTACTGTTGCCAGAAGGGATACTGCAACACCCAAATCCTGGTGCGCAGAATGTATTGGATGAAGCACATGGGTGACCCAAACCACTCAGGCACACACCCCCTCACCTGGCACTCAATCAGAAGCACTCACACACACACCATGCACATGGATGACACACACATGCATGTGCACTCACCGGACAATGCCTTGTAATCTGGCAGGTCTCCCACGCCTTGGATCTGTTCCTCCGTGACGTGGGTCCCAGCAACATACTCATGTGGAGTGAGTTCTATGTCCTCTGCCTGAGACCCACCTCCAGTCACTAGAGTTGAGGCATGACTTGAGGCCAGCTTTTTCTTTGCCCTGCGCTGAAGGTCATTCCAGCGCTTGTAGCAATCATTAGCTGTGCGCCTCACGAATCCAAGGGCACTTATGAGTTCCGCAATGGTCTGCCAGTGTGCCTGACGTTGTGCAGGTGTGGTCTTGCATCCTGCAGTAATCACCATTTCGCTGTCATGTGCGGACACATACTCCACAAGTGCATCAAGTTCGACCTGATTGAAGCTGGGCTTCCTTGGTGGGCCGGACTGTGTAGCCGTGTCTGGGGCATCAGCCTGTACTGGACGAGCACTCTTCCTCTACCGTTTGGAAGGTGGTGGTGATACTGAGTGTCCTACGCCGCTCTGGACACTAGGGGCAGGAGCCCGGGTGGACTGTGGACTAGGAGTGTGGGAATGAATACTCACCATGGGACTTGGTGCAGGCATTAGCTGAAGTGTGATGTAGTCAGGGGGAACGTCAGCAGGATGGACTAGGACCGACACTGTCCTGGCTGGGACACTCAGAGCTGGGGTGGATGGAGCCGCAGCTGCCCCTGCAGCCTCCCCAACCTGCCTACTCGGGGCAGCAGATGACATAGCTGCCCCTGATCCTCGTGGGCTGGTGACACCAACGTGCACCGCCACACTTGGCCTAGACCTGCTGACCTGGAAGTCAGCCATGGAGTCACCCAGTGCCAGGTCTGGTGCCACAATGGGCTGGTCCAACAAGGGCTGAGCAGGGATGGTGTCAGCCACGTTACCCTCAACCGGGGGGGGGGCTAGGGGCACCCTGCAAGTCCTGGCCACGTCCCCTACCGTATCCACCACGGCCACCTCTTGTGGCTCGCCCACCTTTGCCACCCTTACCGCGTGCTCACCTCCCAACCATGGCACTGATGTTGTTGTGCGTATGGGAGTTGCAGTAAACTGTTGTCCTGGGCAATTGGGGATCAAAGGGGTAGGGTATTAGATGGAATTCGTACCCTAGTGCTCTAGTAAGCCTGTATGTGACCCCTGGGGGAAGATGACGGGTCACGCAATGCACAGGCACCCTGAAAAAGGGAGATAATGTGCACGCAACCCCTCCTAGACCACGTGCGTGGAAGAAAAAACCTGCACTACACTGTGGCACCCAGAAACACAAAAATGAACGTATGCGTGTCACACGCAGCATAGACTGACATCTGAAGGGGTAGGCAACACACGGGGCAAGCACAGATGTCAAATACGTGCGCGAATCACCGTCTGCCAGGAAAAATCGCGTGAAAAATACGCGCGTGTGCGCGTTGGCAACACCCCCGCCAAAAGAAGAATTGTACGCTGTCTGAGGAGACAAGACAACAGGAGAAATGAACGCTGTTTGAGAAAACAGGCCCAGGAAAAAGACAAGAAGACAAAAAGCTCCCAGAGGGAACAGGGAGTACGAACTTGGAACGCCGTGAAGTAAATCGCGTGTGAACCGACAAGAAGTACAGATTTCACCCACTCGCTCTCCACGAAAAGCACGTACAAGGAAATGGCGCTCTACACGTACCTTTTAAACATGCCCACACGTCCAGCGTCACTTCCGCGTGTACGCGCTAAGGCCCCATCCTCCAATTACACGAGCTGACACTCTGACGTGCAGTCATTGGACGTGTAACATGCAACCGTGTACAGGGAAACGCCCGCGCACGCACGTCACAGACGCGCATACGCGCTGGTGGCCTTTGGGCCAATGAATTCGCGTACGTGTGCTGACGCGCTTACGCGCTAAGGCCCTTTCCTCGAATTACACGCAGACGTGCTGGATTTTCACGTGCCAAATCATTCCGTATCAAGCTGGCCACGCGTAAGCACACGGAAGACCATGCTCCTGCCCAGAAGGCCGAATTACTGCCCCCCAGAGCCCCAAGCACGCTCCCACCTGCCATCTGCTGCTGCCTGATTGCCTGCTGCCCACATGCCCTGCCATTTGCTGCCTGCACATCAGCCAGGGGTGCTGTTGCTGTGACCACCCCTGCTGGAACCGAAGACTCCCGACTGGGATTCCATCGCTCCACAGCCCAGCCCCAGGACCCAGTTGCCCACCCACTCCTGCCTCTGGGGTTGTCATGTCGGGCACTGCAACATCTGGCACCACTGCCAACCCCCGGCCAGAGAGGCAGAGGGGCACCAGCTTCACTGCCACCGAAGTTGGTGTCCTGGTGGAGCAAGTCCTGGGGCAGTATGATGCCCTCTTCGGAAGTTTGCGCGCCGACAAGGAAGGACGGACTCGGATCTGGACGGACATCGTGACTGCCATCAACGCGGAGGGGGTGGCAGTCCGCGACTTCCAACATGTCAAGAAGCGCTGGGAGGACTTCAGGTCCAGGACCCTCAACAAGGCCCGGCGCCTCTTGAAGGCAGCGGATGCTAAGGGGCGCCGGGGCCACTTGTCGGACGATCAGATGAGGGTCCTGGAACGCATATCCCCAGCGCTACACATCCAGGTCCTTGAGAGGCAGACTCGTCTGGAGTCGAGCGGTAAGTGTACATGCATCATGATTGTAAGCTGTGCGTGTGGTGATGTGCCAGTAGTGTGAAGGATGCACATGTGTTTGTATGGGGCCAAGTATGGGTGGGGGTGTACAGGGCCGTGAGGCTAACACATGCAAGGGCTGTCATGTGTGAGACATGGGTGGTACTTGTGTGTGTAGGCTTGCATGCCAAATGCAGTTGTGTGGGCACACATGTTTGGATGAATGTGTATGTAAGTAGGCATGTTCGTGATGTTACACATGTATGTTGTTTTCAGCTGCATGTATCAGCACTGTGTACATGTGCATGTGTGTGTATTTGACAAGGGTGCAACAGTGATGCAACATGGATGCATGTGACAGCGGGATGTGGAAGCCTGATTGGCAGATGTGACATGGATGTCGATCTGAACACTGCGACAGTTGGCAGAGGTGTACTCATGCATGCAAGTGTGGTGGTGTGTGTACATGTGTAGTGCACTCCCTGTGTTGCATGTGATGTCTGGCTCACCTTTGCCTGCTCATGCTGTTGTATGTGTATGGATGGTGCTGGAAGTTGCGATATGGCTGTGGTATGGCTCATGTGTGCAAGTTGAAATGACATGTGTGTTGGCGATTGTGATGCCATGTCTGAGGTTTGCCAATGCCAATCATGTACAACTGTCATGTGTGTATGTGTCCATTTTACAGTGCCCTGATGCCTGTGTTTTATTTCTCCCTGTCTGCAGCGTCAACTGATGAAGAGGGCAGAGAAGTTGCTGTGGAGCACAGCGGCGGGGATCGCACCGCCAGCCGGAGACGCAAGGCCCGGCTCCCCTCCCAGGTTGTGATCTCGTCGGGGAGTGAGGAGTCCGGTGCCGCGTCCCAGGCCGCAGCTGCCGGGGGGAGGTCCAAGAGGCGGAGGTCGGAATTGGACTCCTCGGCAGCAGAAGGGGCAGCTGGGACCCCAAGGGGCCCAACAGGGGAAGATGGCACGGAGTCATCCAGGTTGGTGGGGGGTTTGGTGGAGGAGGAGGCCGTGCAAGCAACAGAGACGGGGTCTGGAGGTGGGGATTCCACTGGTGCTAGTGGTGCAGTGCAGGACCAGGGACAGGAGGCAGCACAGGCCGCCGCGGAGGTGCCTGTGTGCAATCCTGTCCCTGATCCTGTCACTGCATCATCTTGCACCAGCAGGAATGCCTACGTCCAGAACCGTTTTCAGGCAGGGGATGAGCTCACAACAACTGGCCTTCCTCTGCCTGCGGACGTGGCTATCTGGGTCCGGGTTGAGCCTGTCCTGACTGGTGTGGCTTTGCGTCAACGGGCCATGCGAGGTGACCTGCAGTCTTTTAATGAGGAGAGGGGGCGGAAGAGGCACGGCTCACGATGGTCAGGGCGGAGAACTCCATGCGGAGGGCCCTGAGGCGGGCCGAGTGCCTCGAGGCAAT
The DNA here is from genome assembly GCF_040938575.1 of Ambystoma mexicanum. Taxonomy (NCBI): domain Eukaryota; kingdom Metazoa; phylum Chordata; class Amphibia; order Caudata; family Ambystomatidae; genus Ambystoma; species Ambystoma mexicanum. The sequence continues at coordinate 167,239,415 of NC_090941.1, read as the reverse complement.
CCGCAGGGAGTTGGAGGTGAACACGTCGACGGCCCTGTGGACCCTCGGGGCCATGGAGGAGGACCGCCTCCGGGACATTGAGCAGGAGTTCGATGATGCCCTGGCCCGGAACATCCCGAAGTGAGCCGTCGGACTGGCCCACTGCCCTTGTAAATAGTTCTGTAGTTAGTGTTAGGTTTCCTTTGGTTTTGCATTTTTTTTGTACCTTTTGGACAATGGGCCACATTTTTGTATATAGTTTTTTTTATTAGGTAGTGTTATTAGATAGGTTTCATTTCTTCTGTTGGGATCATGGACCCTGGATTGTTTATCTGTATATAGTTGACTGTTGGATTTTCTATTTTTTTTTTATGATTTACCCATGGAGCAATGGTTTTCGATTTTAATTTTCCATTGGATTTACTTTTGTGAACTGTAACTTTGGACACCTTTCCTTTGGATTATGATTTGTGGTTTTACATTATTTTACGGACATGCTGCTTTCTTTTTTTTAATTCCCATTATCGTTTGTTTATTTTTTATTCTATTTATGTTGCTTTTAATACATATTTTTTCTTCAAACTTCAATGTGTAGTATCATCTCATTGGTTTCATGCATATCATGATATGGGTTTTGACATTCACTGACACCCATTGTGTGTATGTGAGGGACATGTGTTCATTTACAAACTTGGCATTGGGGTTGTATCATGTAATTGCCATTTCTAAGTGGGTGGATGCAATACTCGGGTGGGTGTTTGGCATTTGGAGGCTGCCCATTAGGCCCAGGGATCTAGATTGTAATGACATGTTGGCTGGGGGACATGTGTGGGGGCCTGCTGGCAGGTGCCCCTGACTGGTGGGGGGTGGGGGTGCAGGGGGACATGAGTGGGGGCCTGGTGGAGGGTGCCCATGACTGCTGGGGGTGGGGGTCCAGGGGGACATGAGTGGGACATGAGTGGGGGCCTGCTGGCAGGTGCCCCACAGTGCTGGGGGGTGGGGGTGCAGGGGGACATGAGTTGGACATGAGTGGGGGCCTGGTGGAGGGTGCCCTGCACTGCTGGGGGGTGGGGGTGCTCGGAGACATGTGTGGGGGCCTGGTGGAGGGTGCCCCTGGATGCTGGGGGGTGGGGGTGCTGGGAGACATGTGTGGGGGCCTGGTGGAGGGTGCCCCACAGTGCTGGGGGGTGGGGGCGCTGGGAGACATGAGTGTGGGCCTGGTGGAGGGTGCCCCTGACTGCTGGGGGGTGGGGGTGCAGGGGGGCATGAGTTGGACATGAGTGGGGGCCTGGTGGAGGGTGCCCTGCACTGCTGGGGGGTGGGGGTGCTGGGAGACATGTGTGGGGGCCTGGTGGAGGGTGCCCCTGGATGCTGGGGGGTGGGGGTGCTGGGAGACATGTGTGGGGGCCTGGTGGAGGGAGCCCTGCACTGCTGGGGGGTGGGGGTGCTGGGAGACATGTGTGGGGGCCTGGTGGAGGGTGCCCTGCACTGCTGGGGGGTGGGGGTGCTGGGAGACATGTGTCGGGGCCTGGTGGAGGGTGCCCTGCACTGCTGGGGGGGTGGGGGTGCTGGGAGACATGTGTGGGGGCCTGGTGGAGGGTGCCCCTGACTGCTGGGGGTGGGGGTGCTGGGAGACATGTGTGGGGGCCTGGTGGAAGGTGCCCCTGACTGCTGGGGGGTGGGGGTGCTGGGAGACATGTGTGGGGGCATGGTAGAGCGTGCCCCTGACTGCTGGGGGTGGGGGTGCTGGGAGACATGAGTGGGGGCCTGCTGGCAGGTGTCCCTGACTGCTGGGGGGTGGGTGTGCAGGGGGACATGAGTGGGACATGAGTGGGGGCCTGTTGGCAGGTGCCCCTCAGTGCTGGGGGGTGGGGGTGCAGGGGGACATGAGTTGGACATGAGTGGGGGCCTGGTGGTGGGTGCCCCTGGATGCTGGGGGGTGGGGGTGCTGGGAGACATGAGTGTGGGCCTGGTGGAGGGTGCCCCTGGCTGCTGGGGGGTGGGGGTGCTGGGAGACATGTGTGGGGGCCTGGTGGAGGGTGCCCTGCACTGCTGGGGGGTGGGGGTGCAGGGAGACATGTGTGGGGGCCTGGTGAGGGTGCCCCTGACTGCTGGGGGGTGGGAGTGTTGGGAGACATGCGTTGTTGATCAGTAGTGCAAGATGACATGTGGCTTGGCTGGGGGGCATGCCAATGGTGGATGGGCTGCCTGCGGGACATGAGCAGGGGTGCAGGGTGGTCCCCTGTGGTGTGGGCTGCCTGCAGGGGCCGTGGAGGTTGTAGAGCGAACACCTGGGAGGACCCACACGGCCAATTCACGTGTAGTACTCCCCGGAACCCCTGAAATACACGTACCCTGCTGAAATCGCGTGTGGAACTTCCAGCGCACCCCTGAAATACACGTACCCTGATGGAATCGCGTGTGAAACTTCCCGCGCACCCCTGAAATACACATACCCTGCTGAATTCGCGTGTGGAACTTCCCGCGCACCCCTGAAATACACGTACCCTGATGGAATCGCGTGTGAAACTTCCCGCGCACCCCTGAAATACACGTACCCTGCTGAATTCGCATGTGAAACTTCCCGCACACCCCAGGAATACACGTACCCAGGACAATCGCGTGTGGTACTTCCCGCGCACCCCTGAAATACACGTACCCTGATCGAATCGCGTGTGAAACTTCCCGCGCACCCCTGAAATACACGTACCCTGCTGAATTCGCGTGTGAAACTTCCCGCACACCCCAGGAATACACGTACCCAGGACAATCGCGTGTGGAACTTCCCACGCACCCCTGAAATACACGTACCCTGCTGAATTCGCGTGTGAAACTTCCAGCGCACCCCTGGAATACACGTACCCAGGACAATCGTGTGTGGAACTTCCCGCGCACCCCTGAAATACACGTACCCTGCTGAATTCGCGTGTGAAACTTCCCGCGCACCCCTAAATTACACGTACCCTGCTGAATTCGCGTGTGAAATTTCCCGTGCACCCCTGAAATACACGTACCCTGCTGAATTCGCGTGTGAAACTTCCAGCGCGCCCCTGAAATACACGTACCCTGATGAATTCGCGTGTGAAACTTCCTGCGCACCCCTGATATACACGTACCCTGAGGAATTCACGTGTGAAACTTCCCGCGCACCCCTGAATTACATGTACCCTGCTGAATTCGCGTGTGAAACTTCCCGCGCACCCCTGATATACACGTACCCTGCTGAATTTGCGTGTGAAACTTCCCGCGCACCCCTGAAATACACGTTCCCCACTTGGCGTTTGCTGTTTGGCAGCCCTGTGAACTGGTCCAGGGTTAGCGCAGCCCTTTGCGATGATTTGGGGATTTTGATGGCTTTTCCTTGCGCGAGGGCGTTCTTGGGGGCGTAACTGACGCTGCTGCAGGATCGCTGCGCCACTCTGCAAATCCATGAATACGCTGTGCGATGAAATGGATTTTATCGCACGCGGCTGGCGCAGTGTATCGCACGGGGACACTGTGCGCCAGCCGCGTGCGCCACTTTTGTGCGAAATTCTATGAATTACCCTGTATATATATATGGATACATATGTATCCATATATATATATATATATATATGTATATATATAGAGAGAGAGAGAGAGAGAGAGAGAGAGAGAGAGAATACAAAGCATTTGGATATTAACCACTGTGACCCGGTTTTTGAATTGCACCTCCCTACATTCCCAGACCTGTTCCCTTACCAGATTGAACCCTGATCAAGTTGGGCCGTTTAGGGAAATGGTAGATGTTTCTTTTAATTTTCAGCATTTGATTTTAGGAGTACTAGCAAGGGACCCCAACAGCTGAAAGTAATTCCTACAGCAAACCAGCAATTCAGGTGGTTTCTTTTAAAATCTATCCCCATGTGTAGAATGGTCTTCATTGTATGGGCTGGCCTCCTTCTCTCAATGGACAGAATTTCTGTTTGCCAATCTCCAGTTTGTTTCCCTTCTGAATCTACATCACCCAAATGCATATTCCATGATTCTCTTGTCTCCCTTCTATGTGTATATCGTTATATGTCTCTCTGATACCACCACTAGTTTCTCAAAGGTTTGGTTTCCAACCATCTGTCTTAAAATGTGGAAGGGATGTTGTACTTTTTCTGAAGAAATAATAATTTTGTTTTATACTCTAATTTCTGACTCAGCTGACTCAGCTGTGCTACCATGATAAAATACATATTTATATTTTTAGATTCTGTGATTTGAGGTGAATATTTAAAGATATTGGATGATTGAATGCTAATAAATGTTATAAGTTTTACAAGTTTTTCACAATTTTCAGCCAATTTTAAAAATGACTATTTTTTATTTTACATAATCTGACAGGTGCTAAGCTTATTTGAAAAATATACAAAGTTCAGGGCAATTAGAGCTTTAATTTCAATGTACCCCTTAATTTCATTTTTTTACATTTTAAGTATTTTTCTCTTCATTTTTAATGCATTTATTTGTTTGATGTGCAATTGAAGCAGTCTTTCACAAGGGAGAAGAGATGATACATCGCCTAAATATTCCAATTACATGTTATCACCATTCAAAGTAAATGGTCTTGAAGTGCATGAAGTGAACCTATTGTGCGTATCTTGTTTAAATATCTGCCTTGCATGCAATGAAGGATCATTTCTGTGAGGTCTAAAGCAATCCTGCCTTACCATGACACGTAATCATTTTCAAACAGGCCCCAACCAGGCGGTAGCTCCTGTGGGTTCCTCAGCATGCCTTTCTGTGGGAATTGAAACTGACAATTTCGGTTCTGTTCTTTGATTTCAGCTCTTCTTTTTTAAAATTAAATCTATAAAACTTTGGTCAGTGTAATTACACAATAATAGGCCTTCCATATTCTTATAAACTGGTATTTCACTAAAATAAAGACAGGCACTTAAAACAGATGCATTTTCTATCCTGTGCTTGATATTTTGGGCTCAGAAATTCACACATAGGTGAAAGAAAATATTAAATGACATTCTATCAAAGTGATGGTAGTTAGCAAAATAAGCAGTTTGGCAAGTGTCATTTTGATTGTGACAACAATCAAGGGGCAGAAATCTAAAATAAGTGCCACAATTGGTGTATTTAATTTCTCTTGATCTTACCAGGAAGGCCTTTCTTGTTTTATTAACATCTTTTATTACAAAATCCCTCACAAGTCCCCCTCCAGGAATTGATGTCTCCAAAAGAAAGTTGTACGTTCTGGGGCTATTTAATAAAACTAAAATGCATTGTCAAAGAAAACTCTTAATCTATGTCTTTTCATCCGCAGTGGGGCTTTGAGGTTCTTCCTCTTTTTGGAAAGGGGCACTAGGGCTGTCACCTTGCTTGCCTTCTTTGGAATGGAAAGTTGACATCCTTTTCTTGGAATCTCCTTTCCACTTCCAGGGATCTAGGAAGCTGGAAATCAAAGTGTCATTCTGCTTCTAGAGAGAGATAGAAAGACAGATTTAGTACAACGTCTTGGCAATATTTTACCTTTACATGTTTAGGATTTCCCTATTCTCTTCTACCCTCACTATATTACTTACTTTTACAATATTACACATGCATTTTTAAATTAATTTAAATTTCTGTTATTTACCAAACATTTGCCCAAACATTTGTCCTTCCAGTCTAATAATTTGTAATTGCCTCTTTAAAGTGATTCATTGGTTTGGTCAGAATTCAGCCCATCAGGAGGAGGAACAGATTCCTTGATTTGGTGAATGGCATTTTCAGGGTGGCAGGCTTTGAGCTGGTTCCTCAGCCTGTTCCTCAGCTTGTTCCCCTTTTTGGCTCATGATGTCATAGGCAACGGGAGATATCTTATCTATGATCTCATATGACCCCTTCCAGCATGCACTGTTTCATTGGAAATTATTAATATGAACTTTATCACTTACCTGGTATTCCTTCTTAGATATCTGCAGGTCATAACATGTATTGAAACTTACTGCAGTTCTTTCATGGTTCCTCTGGGAACTTGAATAAGCATGTTGGAGGTGTTTTCACAAGTTCTCTATGTATTCAAGAGTGGTAGTGGTGTTGATCAATGTCTATTCCTGTGTTCAGTATAGCAGATGTTGAGGCAAGACCATTTCCCTAACAGTCATGAGTTCAGAAGGGGAAATTCTGGTTGCAGAAGTGGGTGTAGACCTAAGAGCTTTGTGGGCTAGTGGTAACAATACATACCGACTGGGTCTAAAATCCACTACACACTTCTTTAAAGTTCTTATGATAGTTTAATGATATCGCTTCATTCCCCCGCTGGATGCCTGGTGGTAGGCAAAAAGGAGTTTTCTCTTCACTCCAAGAATTTCACACATTTTAGTCTAATGACTATGAGGTAATCCTCAATGGAGAAGTGACTATCCTGGATGGACTCAATCCTGTGAGGGAGGCCGAAACTAGGGGATATGTGGTCAATTAATAACATAGCAACTGCAGCAATTTTGAACGGGATGACGTTTTACCCATTTAGTGAGGAAATAAGTATGGTCAATGTATAGAAGAGTGAGCCACTGGACCAATAGAGTCAATCTGAAGATCAGACCATGGTAAAGCCTTGCCTCTCTTTTGTAGAGGAGCACAGTGAGTGGGCGAGCTTGGTTGGAACTGAACACACATGTCACCCCTTTAAATTATATTTCAGTCTTCACCCATGTGTGGCCAATAACTGACCTCACATTGCATTTCCAGTGTCTTTTGAAAACCCTGACTACCAGCTGTTACTGTGTCATGGGTATGGTTTAACATTATGTTTCAGAATGATGTAGGTACCACCCAAAAATCATAACCAGATTGGAATTTCCTAGCCTCCTTTAAAGTCTTCCAGGACTACCAGATTTACACAATCCATGATAAGATGGGCACTGCATAGCCAGAAGACAACATGGCCTTATGCCAAGTTTGCCGGTCCGGAAATATGGGTGCTTTGTTTCTGCACCGGCAAACTACGTGTTTGCCTTCCGGAGCCGCTGTGCCTGACAGGTCAGAGCCTGCCGTGCGTAGTGGTCACAGTACGTAACCCTGTCATGGAAGCACTGGCACCATTATCAATATTGCCAGTGTTTCCGTATCCCCTGGGACTCTATGGGAATGAGGATTAACAAATTTACTGGTACCTGACTTCTCGGCCGTCAGACTCATAATAATCCAGTGGCACTGGGAAGTCAGGCACCACTAAATTTTTGCAGGTCCAGCAGCAACCCACTGGTAGCACTGGCAGGGTTACCAGTGGACCTGTCATGAGGCCCACAGACTCGCAATTAGAAGATGGCATTGCTGTCTGCCTCTGCCGGGGTTAGTACTATTATGGAGCCTGAACATGTTTGTTTGGGCCTTCAGCCCCTGACTCAGACCCTACGATTAGCGTTGGACATCAATGGCAGTCACAGTCTCAAAAACAGGAAAAAATAAGCATTGCATCTGAGGATAAGCAAAATACCTCCAACGCTGGCAGCTCTTCAGTTAGCCCTCCAGTATCTCATGAGGATGCTAGAGTTTTTGAACTTTGAAGAAACTATAGTGGGAAAAGTGAGCAGATCTAATACTTGTTCCCTCTGACAGATCCATTCTTGAGGCCTTAGAACAATCTATTGATCACCTGTATAATGAGAATTATCGGGACTGTTCTGCTACAGTCCACCGGGTCTCTATATGTGTTGCCTCGCTGTCATCTGTTAACCCTAAGTCTGCAGTATCTTCTGAGTGTGTGCGACATCTGGATACGCTGGTTAGGGCTGTTGAGTTCGAAAGCCTGGACCACTATGTCTCTACCCAAGAGGCTCACCCCCTTCCAGGAATCATGGAAAGGATCATAGAAAACTTCCCTGCAGGGGATGGTCAGACAGCATGACCCCCAATACTGCAGCTTACCAGCAAGAGGCAATCCTTCAACTCAACCCTGCAAACGTTTGACAGCTCTTTGCTAGAAAACCCCTATATTCCAACCTAGCAAGCAGAATGCGATGCCTCAATGTAACTTTCACCCATTTCTATCTAGGGAAATCCTCAAGGAGCATAGAAAAGGCAATCAAAGCAAATAATGTGCAGACAACTGCAAGAAATAAAGATCTGGCTCAGCTGGAAAAGTGCATTGATATCGTGGAATGTTTGATGAAAAGCTCTGCTAGATTTTGCGGCTGTCATTCAGAGAATCAAATATCCTTGTATAAAACGGCAGACAAAGCTTTCCAAATGGAGGCACAAGGAACAGTTGTCATTGAATCTCCTGTAGGTGTCTCCAAGCCCAGGTGCTTTAGACTTTTGTCTCAAGTAGAAGAAAAGAGCTGAGTAGTTGGATCCTCTAAAATAGGGCACATATCACCTGGTCAAGCTACTCACTCTGTAAGTGGAACAAGGGAAAAAGTGCCTAACTTGTGCCCTTGCTCTATGGGGAATCCTTTTCAGGCTCCATTGGAGGCTCAATCTACAGCCAATCAAGTAGAAATCACTAATGGTCTGGGGTCATTATCTAGTACTTTGTGTCCAAATATTGACCAAACCTGCTGTCGGGGGGAAATTCTGCCGGGGTCGGCTGGGCCGTCCGCGGACCTCCGGGCAGGGAGGCCCCAACTCCTCCCGTATATCCCAAAAACAACAGAGTATGAGACACACGCAAGAAGCAAGGTGGTTCTGCTGTTTATTAGACAAAACGGCAGGGATGGGTCAAGGATCGTACGCGTCCGTCCTGACACACACACAATCGTGGGGCTCGCAGGCCCTTTTTACCTTAGTATGACGCGCTACTTGCGTCACCTTGGAAAGTTTAGTAAAAACCTATCTCCACTCTGGATTGGTTGCTCGAGTGGTAGGGTTAGTATAGCATACGTATAGAGAACGGTGTTAGTGGTTGAGGGTCAGTCAGGTGATATACTTGGGTTGTCCCTTCAATTTGATACATGAAAATTGTTACATGAAGACCCCTGAGGATTGGTCAATGTTAATGGCGTCAGTGATAAGAGCCCCATGTTCTGATTGGTCCACTCGCGAGCCTCCTAGTCTGGGACCATCGCTGTTCCCAGCTCGCGGTGCACCTGTCATTTGCAACAATGTTTCACTATGGGTAGGTGCAGACAATGTGAGGATTTATTCATATGTTGGAAGGCCGACTACTCCCACTGCCGCAGATGTCCATTGAGTCTTTTAATTGTATCTGCCTGTGTCTTGTAACGGGGGATTCAGGCGTCTCCTTCCTCCTGGCCTTGGCATCCTGTCAGGTTTGGCTTGGTCACGTGAGGTGGGACCGTGGTTGAGGCAGAATTCTGCACAATTAATATTGTTTTTTCCACTGTGTGCCTGGTTTAATTTGCAGGTGTGACTTTGACGTCGGCTTGTGGCGTGCGAGATTGCAACATTGTGCCCTTGGCTGTCTGCTTTCGCCGGGCTCATTCTGCAGGGTCAGCAACCAGACTCTTGTTCATTTAATGTTCATGGAAGCTCTTGCTTGCGGCCTACTTGAGTCTGGTGTATAGGTGGGACCGTTTGGTGCACAGGCGCTTTAGGTTGTGGTATCATATTGTATATTTCTGAATATGGCACCTTGGTTTAGGAGAAGCGTGAGCAAGCTCTTTAGATGAGTTCATTGTGCGTCTTGCGTTTCTGCATTTTGAAGAGCCTATGTGAAAAATAATAAAGATGCACGTCCGTGGGTGTGTTCGTCACCTATGTCATAGCACTGAGTATGTTCTTCGTGTGGATTGGTGTGGGCGTTTCCAGTGTGCTGACCGTTGGCTAGGTCGTCATGGCATCTCTAACGATGTGTTGGTTTAGTCGAGTTCATCCATGCCGCAGGTGTCGGCATGGGCAGGGCGGGCTGCTGGGCAGGTGGGTGGGCACATCCGTATGTTCCTGTACCAGGGTATTTGGTCGTCTGGTAGATAGGCAAACTCCTCCCGTGGCGGGTGCCTAGGCCGTGATCCTCTAGGCCAAGCGCAAGAGGGGATTGGCGGGAGCCTGTTGTTCCATTCTCCCACTTCAGTCCCCCCTCTGGTCGACTTGTCGACCACAAACATATCCTTTTCTTTATCTCCTCTCACTCTCCATATTTTAGTTATTCCCCCCAAATGTCCATAGTGGTTAACATGGTCTTCAAATGACCAATACATATATGCACAGGTTCCTCCAGGAGTGCAGTATACCCATTTCCCTATGTAGCTCCTTGGGTTTCTTGGGTTTTCGAGCTTCACAGATGGTGGGTCCAGGTGGTTGGTGATGATCTGGTTGCGCAACTTCTCTCTCTCTTTTATGATTGTGCCTGTGTGTTGGCCGTCATCTGTTGGCATCAAGGGGTGCATACCAACCATTTCGATCATCTCGTCTGAGGTGCGTGCCTTCCGGGCCTTCCAAAATCTTATTATGATCAGTGTAGCTCCAGCCAAAATAGTACATCCAACTATTATCTTCAGTCCATCTGACAGCCAAGATGGCATCCATGACCATAATATTGAAAACCAGCTCTCATCCTTTTTCACACCTTTACTTTCATCCATCATTTTGGAGTGCATCTGGGCCAATTGTGAAACTGCTTCTGTCAGTGTACCATTGTCAGCATCGTTGGCAGGGTTGAATGTGCAGCATGATTGTCCTATCTTTGCGCAAACTCCTCCTTCCATTGCTGTGAGGAGGTCCAGTACATATCTGTTCTGAAGTGCTACCATCCTCACAGCTTGCAGTTCCTCTTTTATTGCGTTGAATCCATTTACTGTAGAATTAATAGTCATCATTAGTTCCCATCGAGTTATCTGGAGCCATTTTGCGTTTGCGTAAGCCTGTAGTCCTGGATGTATTATTGAGGAGAAGAACATTGCTGCTCTGCTGAATAGTCTGTGTTCTGGCGGAATTGAAGTGAGTGCTGTTTCCGACCTTCCCCATAGGTAATTTCCTGTCAGAGGTTCTCCTTGTCTTTTCTTTCTATTCAGGACAGTATTATTGCCGTTGTTTTTGTTCTCTGGCCCCTTCTGAGGTTGTACAGATCTCTTCTTCCTCTTGTTTCCTTCATCCATTTTGGGGAAGTTCGCCACATTCACATGTTTCTGGGGTACCACTAGTGATGGTACATTAACGTGCACCATCGTGCATATACCATTCCACAGAGGGGGCAGTGTGTGGTAAGCCTTTTCTCCACAGGCCCAGTAATGGTCCATTACTACTGCTGTTCCTGCTCCCCCCTCAGGTAACTCCATCACGCTTGCACAGTTGGTGTTGTATCCTACGTCCACCTCTCCTTTATGTTGGTAGCATACCTTAGGCGCAGTTAGCGGCAGTATTGTTATTGGGTCTTCATCCTTCTCCATCCACGTGAGCATGGGTACGTACTTGACCCAAGTCATCCAACATCTATGGTTGTGTTCATCAATAGTTGAAATATTTTCTCTTGTTACCATGTTGCTGCCAACCACTCCTATGTCCCATCTGTTGTCCATGTACACCTTCCCTGTTATTGTCACCAGTGGCCTTTCCCAACATCCTTTTTTACCAGGAACTTCAGTGGCGTACCAATCACATGGTAGGTACTGTAGTGTTACTTTCTTTGTTTCTCCTTTTTCAGGACCACTTGTTATGTATCTGAATGCTTCAGCATGTAAACTGCTCTTGTGGTAACTCAAATAAGTCTTGAGGAAGTTGTTTTCGTATGGATATGTGTCTCGTGTTTTCCACACCAGTTTCACCACTGTCCCTTGAAATCTTCCTTTCGTTTGGAACAGTGCCAGGTATATTATACATCGTGCTACCTTTTCATCTATTTCCGTGGCACTGAATGTTCGAGAAGCGCTCATGGCGTATGGGATTAATGAACAAACGTAGCAGCTGTCTTCTGTTGTCTGCTTACCTATGTGGGTCATGTGTTGGTACCATATGTTGTTTGAGATGTGTGCTGAATCTTGTATGTAGTTGTCAATACCTTTATTATCTGAGTATGTGCTGCGTTTAACTCTATTTTCCTTGTGTGGGATTTTACTAGTACCACCTGACGTAACACCTGTTGCAGCTGGGGGTGGGGGTGTATTAGGTTTGGGTACAGCAATAATATTGATAGCATAGCTGTTCTGCCATACAGAGGCAGCCAAGAACCCGGTGATCATCAAGATCCCTATCAGTTTTATTACAGAGGCTAATTTCACCGGCATTTTGCTCTTACCTTGCTGCAGTCCGGCAGCTTATTCTTGCGACGTTAAAGTTGCCCGCCTGAAAATTCTCAATATGCTTGTTATTAGTGTTAGTTGTTGTTTTTAAGCTCTCCCTATCAAATAGTCATTCAGTGCCCAGGCGAAGAGCTGTTCCCACGCCAATCTAAGTGATCTATCTCTTAGGGCAGGCAAGTATGGTTGGCGGTGGGGCATTGAATGTTCTATGGCCAAGAGGAATGCTGTGTAGTAGACACGCACCCTCCTTCTTTTCAGGTACGTTGGCCTTTTTATTTCATATACAAATTGGTGTGACAATTCTTCTGGGTAGTTATCGTCTGAGGGTACCATCTACTCCTGGGCAGTGAATTTGTTAGTTATCTGTTTTCTTAGCAGTACAATAATACGCTGTACCTGCATGTGCGAGAGAAAAGAAAGAGAACATTCAAGTGTTTACATGTGTACATGTGCAAGACAATGTCCTTCAGTTCAGTTATTACTGCAGTGGGTAGGGGGTCGATGGGCAGGGGGTTTGGGCTCAACTGGCGGAAGTCTCTTTACTCTTTGATCGTGTGACCATGGGGTGGGCGGTATGGGGATCACCCCTCTCTTTTTTAGTAGTTGTCTCTGGGGAATCTGGGGGGTGACAGGGTATGGAGACACTTAGGCCGTTAGCTGTGGTAGAAGTCTCTTCCTCCGTTGGTGACGCTGTTGTTGTTCTTCCAATGGCCCTGTCGGTGACGCTAGGGTGGGTCTGGGGTTTGCAGATCTTTACGTCGTGTAGGTGATTCCAGGCACGTTTGTCCTGTAGCTTTACTGCTCTCGTTGATACCTCCTCTACCAGGTGGGGGCCAGTGAAGCGTGGGCTGTTCCACTTTCTGTTGAAATTGCGGAGTAGTACGTGGTCACCTTTAGCAACTTTGCACAGTCTTTCCTTTTCCAATTCTTTATCCGCGTCTTCTTGTTGATCGCTGTTAGACCCGCCCCGCGTGCGCTCGAGCTGTTGAGACACAAACACTACACTAGTAATCAAAGAAGACACATATTGGTACATTTCATCACCAAGAACAGTTGCAGTATTTTCGTGGTCAGTGAATGCTCTTGATGTTGGCGTCAGGGGAAGGCGCATTTGACGTCCGGTAACCACCTCGTGAGGGGTGAGGTGGTGGTCGGAACCTGGTCTATTCCTTAGCTCAAATAGGGCTAGCGGAAGGCAATACAACCAACTCTTCTTTGTTGTTTGCTGTATTTTTGCAATTGCCTCCTTTAGTAGGCCATTCAGGCGTTCGCATATACCGTTGGCCTGCGGGTGGTATGCACATGCAAATTTATGTTTGATGTTCAGTAAGGATGTGATGTGCTGGAACATTTCGTTTGCGAAATGCGGGCCATTATCTGACCGCAGTACCTCGCACACTCCCCACCTGGGGAAGACCTCCCTCACTAGGAATTTAGCTGCTCTGAATGCATCTGGGTGTGAACAGGGCCCTGCTTCAATCCACCTCGAGAATGGACATACTACTACAATCATATACCTATTTCCTTGACATACGTTGATCATATCAACATAGTCAATATGGATGCGTCGGAAGGGTCCCTCTGGTCGGGGTATAGTACCTTTTATCACCTTCAGAGTGTGACCGGCCGTGAACTGTTGACATGTGAGACAATTGCTGATAAAATTTGATACATGAGAATTTAATTCGGGGCAGAACCAGTCTTCCCTAATTCGTGCTGCAATTACTTCCTTGCCTGTGTGGGCTGGGTGGTGTAGTTGGCTCAGGGCGGTGTTCAATAGTGCCAGTGGCATTACAATCTTTCCAGTGTTACCCTGGCGCCATAGTGCGTCAGTTGGTGACATTGTGCATCCTCTTTTTACCCATATTTCTTTTTCTGCCATTGGTGCAGCCGCTTGTAGCTCCATTATCTGTGTGGCTGGGAGATGGGTGTACCCTTCTCTTATCAACATCTCCTTAGCCATTCCCCTCCCTCTCCCTCTCTCTGACTCAGGGGGGTTCCATATCTCACCAAAATATGCAGCATACTTCGCATGTGCGTCTGCTGCTGCATTCCCTCTTGAGACATGATCTTCTCCATGGGTGTGTGCGGTACATTTGACCAAAGCTAATTCTTGGGGGTCATTTATTACTCCAATTAGTTCAGCCAATAAGAGAGCATGTTGCAATGGAGTGCCGTCAGCTCTCCTGAACCCTCTTCTTCTCCATTTCGACAGCCCTGAGTGGACAGTGAACGTAACATATGCGCTGTCAGAATATATGGTCACTCGTTTGTCAAAGCTTTCCTTCAACGCCAAGATCAGTGCAACTAGTTCTGCTGCTTGAGCAGAGTAATTCTGTGGTAGTTGTACACATTTCATCGCCACACACACCGGTATCTCCATCATTTTTACCACCGCTGCCCCAGTCCTCCTTATACCATCCCTTTGGTCGATTGTTGATGACCCATCAATGAACAGGAGCTCACCTCCCTCTAGTGCGTTCTCTTCAACCTTTCTAGTACATGAGTACATTTCAGTGGTTTGCGCACAATCGTGTGCATAATCTCCTTCCTCAATTACTTCTGCTAAGAACCTTGCAGGGTTGACCGTGCTACATTTAACAATTGATAGTTCAGCTCTAGATAAGATGATCTCATAACCTGATGCCCTCTGCGTGGTTAGGGTGGACTTAGGTTTATTCAATATTGCAAATAGTGCATGTTCCACAAATAGTGTGGTTGGGCACCTCATGGTGATTGCTGACGCTTTCTCTACCGCAAAAGCAGCTGCGGCGAGACCTTGTTCGCAAGGGAAATGACCTAACATCACAGGATCTAAGTGGCCGCTGTAAAACGCTACTGGTTTGTAGCCCATGCTTGTTTTTTGAGCCAACACTGCTTTCATTACTGCTGAGTCGCAATGTGAAAATATAAAGAATTGTCGCTCATAATCTGGGGTTGCCAGTACCGGAGCAGTTGATATCGCATCTTTCAGTTCATCAAAAGCCTCTTTCATTTCCATTGTCCACCCCAACTTTTTCTCCCCTTTGTTAGCTTCCTTTAACGCCTCAAGCAGGGGTCCTATGTATGAGCTGTAATCAAATACCCATGCTCTACAGTAGTTGCACAGACCCAGGAACTGCTGCAGTTCCCTCACTGTTTGTGGCACTGGCGTTTTTGAAATGGCCTGTGCTCTTTGTGGTGCAATATTTCTTCCATGTTGGGATATGAGCTGACCAATGTAAAGTACCTGTTCCTGACAGTACTGTAACTTTTCCATGTCTACCTTGTAACCTTTTTCAGCCAATATTGTCAGCATCTTTAATGAGTCCTCTCTGCATGTTCTTTCGTTTGTGCTGCAAATCATTATGTCGTCGACATACTGCAACACTGTGCTTTCCACTTCAATGTTACCCAAATCCATCTGTATTACTCTGTTGAAGATTGAGGGTGATTCACAGTACCCTTGTGGCAATCTGGTGTGTTTCCACTTTGTGTTTCTGTAAGTAAAGCTTGTCAGATCTTGTGAGTCTGGGTGCAATGGTATTGAGAAAAAAGCATTTTTAAGGTCGATCACTGTAAATCGTGATGCGTCTGCTGGAATGCCACACAATACTGTGGCCGGGTTTGCGGCTATGGGATATTCTGCTACCACTATGTTGTTCAAGGGCCTGAGGTCCTGTATGAAGCACCAAGACCCCCCTCTAGCCTTGCGCACTGGGTATACAGCCGTGTTACATGGTGATTCTGAGGGGACCAATATGCCATTATTTATAAGGGCCGTTATTGTTTCATATATGCCCTCATCTGCCTCTTTTGATAGTGGGTACTGTTTCACTCTGGGGAGTATTGCACCTTTTTTCAATTTTATCCTTACTCCCCCTATACTTTTTATGCACCCCACGTCATAGGGGCTAGTAGTCCATAATGATGTGGGTACTTTTATCATATCCTCCTCCAAGAAGGGAACTGGGGTGGATGTGGGTGCCTCAAGTGCCATTGCAATTTTTTGTGCCACTTGTTTGTACGCCACTTAGCCATATTTCCACACTCATCATAAACACCATTTCACCTTCCTCCTTTTCTTCTGAGAACAGCTCCTCATCTGACACCTGGGTGAGTCTACATCCCTCTGCTAGTGCTATCACTGCCCTCCATGCTCTTCCTTCTCTGTCTTGGGCATGTACCGCAATGTAATCAGCTGTTGCTATAATGCTCTCTATGTTCACTGAAATCACCTTTCCTTCTGGTTCATTGGCTGGTGTTTCTGGTCTGAACAAATAGGCTGCTGGCCTCCTCCAGATCTTTCCTTCTATCCCTGGCATCCATGCAAATGCCATGTCTGTCCCGTACTGGAATAGTTCACCATCTACTGGCTCAGCCCTAATCGCTGTCTGTCCGCAGTATGCTTGCATAATTTGTCGTGCTGTGATCATGTTAATTCCTGGAGTAGAGCAAATTATGCCGTCCTCCGTAAAGGAGATCGTCATATTCAACCTGTTCATGATGTCTCTCCCCAGTATATTTACTGGTGAGGCCCTAGAATATAAAAGTGGGACTGACATGTCATAATCCCCTATTGATAAGGGAATGTTATCAGTAAAGGGAACCAACCCCCAATCCTTGGGTGTTCATGCCTGACATCTTAAATTTACCTTCCCTTATACAGGACCGGGTCGCCCCGGTGTCAACAAGGAATGATAATTTTTTGTCACCTATCGTTACCTCTATGCGTGGTTCCTCCGCACTATTAGGTGTTACCGACAGGATGGGACACACCAAGGCCGTCTGTGGGCTGTCCTATTGAGGGTACAACGATTGACCATTTCCTGTGTAAGGGTTATGTCCCAGGACCGTCACCCTACCCAGTTGTGTTTGTTGTGCTTGGGGTTGTTGTGTTACTAATTGTTGCTGTTCATTTCCCTGTTGCAACGTCTGCTGTTGCTGTACGCCCTGCTGTTCCTGTGTGGGCCTTAGTTGTCCCTGCTCGCTCCATGATGGTGTTCCTGGTCTTACTCTACACGTGCATGACATGTGCCCTACTAATCCACAAATCCAACACACCGGTGGTTCCCTACTCTGCCATGGAAAGCTTCCTGTGTTGTCCTGGTATACTGGTTGCCCGGTGGGGTAGGAATTTCTAAGTCCTCCCACCTGCTGTTGTGTGTTATATCCGTATCCTCTCCCTCTCATTATTCCTCCTCTTCCCCTGTTGCAATTATAATACCCAGCTCCTGGCATTGAGTATCCTCTTCCCATGTTGGTCGTGTATGGTTGGAGTGGCGGCACCTGTTGTGTTACAGTCTGTGAGGATGGTATTTGGGAGGGATCTTGTGCAGCCACTACTTGTCTGGGACTTTGGGTCATTGTTGCAGGTGTAGTTATTAGTGCCCCTTCCATTGTGTATTTAGTAAGTTTTTTCTGTACTAATTTAGCCTCTTCGTTTTCCTGTCCTCTTCCTTTTGTTTCATTTTTCCTTGCCATGTCCTACAATGATGCACTATTGTCAGTTGTATTTCTGGCCATGCTTTTGCTTCCATTCCCACTACTTTCTTCAGTTGTTTCTGAACTGCTTCTGGGAGCCCTTGTACTAGTATATGATAGAATATTGCTGGTGTTTTGTCCCATTGTTCTCTAGTTTCCATGCGCCACTTCTCTTGGATTTCCTGGATATAATCAACAGGATCTTCGTTCTCACGCATCTTGCGTGAGGTAATTGCTCCTATGTCTGATGTGTCTGGGTACTGTACCCTCTGTGCCTGCCATAGTGCATGTCTGCAATTTGCGAATGGTGCCCCATCGTGCGATGTGTTTGTTATTGTTACCCCAGTGAATCCCGCTCTCTTCCAAATGTCATCCGCTGCATCCCCTAATATAGATATTAGAAGGCCCTTTACATCTCCCACTGCCAGTTTCTGTCCTGCGGTGTGTTTTTCCATTTCATATATCCATTTACCCGCACCTCCACTTAATGATGGGAGCCTGCACTTTATATTTTCTTTGTCTGCATGCTTCCAAGGGACGTATTGTGGTCTAACCCCTCCCCTCTCCAGAAGTGGCATTAAGTTGTGTCTCGTTTTACCCCTTGGGTTCCATAAAATCGAGTCTCCACACCCCTCCACTTCTTCGCTCTCTCCTACATCGTCAATTTCGTCCGTATTTCCCCTGCTCGTAACTCTTTCTTCTCAATCTTTTCCCCTTCTTTCATCATTTCCTGTATTTAATGGGGGCGTGTGTATTCGTCCTCCCTGCCTGCGTCTAGGGAGGTCTCTAAGCCTACCTGCATAGGGTGTAAGTTCGTTTGTGAAGGGCGCGAGTTTGATTGTACGTAATGAGCGTGAGGTGGTTGAGCATGTAGGGTGGGATGGTGACGGTGTGGCTTCATGTGTCTGTCTTTCCGCTATTCCTTGCTCTTCCTCCTCACTTCTCTCCAGTTCATCCTTTCTCCTACAGATCCATGGTGAGTCTGTATTGGTCCGGGTGGTGTATAGTTTATCTAGGCTTTCCCTTTCACTATTTCTTCCTTCCTTCTCCATTCCTTCTTCTTCCTCACTACAAAAGTCATTTGTAAATGGCAGCCCCCACTCTGTCTTTTTCCCCTTGATCGTTACTGTTTTTAAGTCTATTAGGTCCGGTTCTCCCTTTTCTCCTTTACCAACCGCTCCCCTTTGCGCTGATGTTGTTGCTACTTCTGTGTCTCTATATACATACCTCCTTACTTCACTCTCCCCTCTCCTATCTTCTCTTTCCCCTTCATTTCTCTCCTCCATCTCTCTACCAATTTCCTCCCTTTTCCTTTTTAATTCCTCCATTACTTCACTACTCATCTTTTCCAATATCCTTTCATCCTCTTTCTTCCTTTCCCATCTCACCCTCTCCCGTTCTAATATACTCTCTATCACCCTCCCTTCTTCGTATTTCCTAGTCGTTTCTGATAGTAATCTCTTCTTCCATATTGCCATTTCTTTTTCTTTCTCTTCTTCTTCCTTTTTCCTCTCTCGTAGTACTGCTCTTGATACCCTTTCTGCTGCTGCTTTTACCCTTTCGGCTTCTCTCCTTTGCTCCTCAGTTCGTTCCCTTATTTTTTCCAACTCGTTCTTACCTTCTTTCCTTTCCCTCGCTCTCTCTCTTTCTTCCCTCTCGAGCTGTTTGATCAGTTCATTCTGCTCATCCCTTAACTCTGCTAGTCGTTCCTCCAAAATCTCTTCCGTTTGTCGTAACAGCTCTTCCCCTTTCATTTCACTCTCCCTGGTATTATCCTCGTCCATTTTCCTTACTACCTCCTTCTCTTCTCCTGTTAATGAACCTCGTAATTTTAATAGTATCTGCGCAGCTACCCACTCATCATGTCCTATTTCCGCAGTTTGCTCTTCTCCAGTCCTCCCCTCCCCTGCTGGCATCTTCCTATGAGCTGCATATGGTGGAGGGCTGTATGCCGGGTTCGAGTACCCCTCAGCCGCCCTTAACTGTTCTCTTTCTATTTCTCCTAGTTCTAATAAAGGGTACAACCCCCCTCCCTCTATTTTCACTACCTTCGCTAGGGGTACATCGTCGCTCTGTTCCTTTTTTATTTCATTTTCTTTTGAGTTATTATTCTTTTCTCCTCCTTCTTGTCCGTTCCCCGTGTTCTTTGGGCCTTCACTCTCCTTTTCCCCATTCTCTCCTTCCTCCTTAATCTCTTTTTCTTCCGGTGTTTCCCCCACAGTGAACATTCCATTTGTTCCTGGTCGGGACCCTTGGAACATCCTCCATAAGTTAAACGCCTCCACGTGGTGTGTCAATTTCTTCCCCTTGTAGGTGTTATGCAGATGGTTTAATAGTGAATGTTGGGTATATGGATCGAAGCTACCATTAGGCGGCCATGGTGTTGTCATTTTGTTGTCCGTCCCCTGTGTCCATTCTATGCTATACTTGATCAGTTTCTCCCTATGGGGTGACAGTGTTTTACATATGTGTTGTAGTGGGGTAGTGAGGGTGTTCCCCCACCCTCCCGATCCTGCCCCGTATGACATAGTAGCGCTCCACTTGTTATCCTTCCCCTATTTGGTAGCTATTATCTTACTAACACTTACAATACACATCCTTATACCTTTACCTGGCCCCGTGAGTTTGGGGACTTGCGATAGTCCGCTAAGGAAAATTATTAAAATATAATATTTACATTTATATGTTCTTTTCTTTCTTTTCTTCCTTTACAGAACACCCTTACGGTCCCCTGCGGCCGAGGCGCACGTAGCCCCCTGCGGCTGCGTACCCCTTCTGACGTTCTTATACAGCCGTCCTATTTTCATTTGCTCCTCCTCCCTCTTCTACATTTGCTGTGGCCGGCGTTCTCCGTGCGCAGCCACGTCCCCCTTTTCGCCTTCCCCCGATCAACTCATTCCTGTTTATCTCCGTTTCCACTCCCTTACCACAACTCTCTTCCCCATAACTCTCAGAAATAAAGATGCCTTGTGCTCGAGATATCCTATTAAAGCCCTACTGGTGACGTCACCGATCTCTTCAAACTACTGGTAAGTTCTTAATACACTTGCAATCTTCCCCCGTTAACCCCACAGCTGTCTTCCTGTCACGCCTGGAACAAGGTAATCAATAATATAATCGGACTGCGCACACTGCGTCGCCTCGCGTGTGATACGCCCCTCGACAGGAGGGCTTAACCAGCCAATTATCTTCCGTATTGGGCAACCAGCTAGCTACCGCCTACAGGGAAACGTCATCTACCTATCGAGTTTCTTGCTCGATCAATAGGGATCCTCATCTACTCATTGATCAATAATTACCAAATCGTAGGAAACCGTGCACACACACACCCTTACACGTAGTCGCGACCTAGGCCAATCAGTGTCTACGAGCGGCCGCACGTGATGTTTTCGTGCTCCGCCCCCCTCTCTTGCGTAACGTAGCCGACTGCTCTCGCACTCGTTCGGCTACCGTTCATTTCATTGCCAACACTAAATTGTCAAACCTTCGCCGCGCACCTGTGCAACACCTCCCACCTCCCGTATTTAATTCCTCCCCCCTCCCTCACAATTTCACATTGCTTGCTGGGTGCGGCATACTCACCAAGTTCTCCTGATGCACGGCCGCTCGACTGCGTGCACCCCTCCAAGCGGCTCGCCACCTCCCCTCGTCTGGACCACGTCTGGACACTCGCCAACCGCGGGCGGGATACTTCTCAACCGGCTCCCGAAGGCCAATATCCGGATTGCGCTGTCCGGTCTTCTCGCAGTTCTGCGATGGTCCTGTAGTCCTCAGAAGGGGGCAGAGGGGGCCGCGCCGCCAGGCCTCCTCGCAACGGGAGCACTCGGAAAAATAAAATAAAAGCAGATCTTAAACAGATCTCAGCAGTGCCTCCAACTTGTCGGGGGGAAATTCTGACGGGGTCGGCTGGGCCGTCCGCGGACCTCCGGGCAGGGAGGCCCCAACTCCTCCCGTATATCCCAAAAACAACAGAGTATGAGACACACGCAAGAAGCAAGGTGGTTCTGCTGTTTATTAGACAAAACGGCAGGGATGGGTCAAGGATCGTACGCGTCCGTCCTGACACACACACAATCGTGGGGCTCGCAGGCCCTTTTTACCTTAGAATGACGCGCTACTTGCGTCACCTTGGAAAGTTTAGCAAAAACCTATCTCCACTCTGGATTGGTTGCTCGAGTGGTAGGGTTAGTATAGCATACGTATAGAGAACGGTGTTAGTGGTTGAGGGTCAGTCAGGTGATATACTTGGGTTGTCCCTTCAATTTGATACATGAAAATTGTTACATGAAGACCCCTGAGGATTGGTCAATGTTAATGGCGTCAGTGATAAGAGCCCCATGTTCTGATTGGTCCGCTCGCGAGCCTCCCAGTCTGGGACCATCGCTGTTCCCAGCTCGCGGTGCACCTGTCATTTGCAACAATGTTTCACTATGGGTAGGTGCAGACAATGTGAGGATTTATTCATATGTTGGAAGGCCGACTACTCCCACTGCCGCAGATGTCCATTGAGTCTTTTAATTGTATCTGCCTGTGTCTTGTAACGGGGGATTCAGGCGTCTCCTTCCTCCTGGCCTTGGCATCCTGTCAGGTTTGGCTTGGTCACGTGAGGTGGGACCGTGGTTGAGGCAGAATTCTGCACAATTAATATTGTTTTTTCCACTGTGTGCCTGGTTTAATTTGCAGGTGTGACTTTGACGTCGGCTTGTGGCGTGCGAGATTGCAACATTGTGCCCTTGGCTGTCTGCTTTCGCCGGGCTCATTCTGCAGGGTCAGCAACCGGACTCTTGTTCATTTAATGTTCATGGAAGCTCTTGCTTGCGGCTTACTTGAGTCTGGTGTATAGGTGGGACCGTTTGGTGCACAGGCGCTTTAGGTTGTGGTATCATATTGTATATTTCTGAATATGGCACCTGGGTTTAGGAGAAGCGTGAGCAAGCTCTTTAGATGAGTTCATTGTGCATCTTGCGTTTCTGCATTTTGAAGAGCCTATGTGAAAAATAATAAAGATGCACGTCCGTGGGTGTGTTCGTCACCTATGTCATAGCACTGAGTATGTTCTTCGTGTGGATTGGTGTGGGAGTGTCCAATGTGCTGACCGTTGGCTAGGTCGTCATGGCATCTCTAACGATGTGTTGGTTTAGTCGAGTTCATCCATGCCGCAGGTGTCGGCATGGGCAGGGCGGGCTGCTGGGCAGGTGGGTGGTCACATCCGTATGTTCCTGTACCAGGGTATTTGGTCGTCTGGTAGATAGGCAAACTCCTCTCGTGGCGGGTGCCGAGGCCGTGATCCTCTAGGCCAAGCGGGAGAGAGGATTGGCGGGAGCCTGTTGTTCCATTCTCCCACTTCACTGCATTTCGAGAATCTCAAAGCTGAGGCTGGGAATGCCTTGCACTTCTGGGAATTCTCAGTGAGCCTATCCCAGAGCTGATGATAGCACCCGTTGGGAACCACTCCTCCCGACCCCCTAGTAGGTTGGCAGCAACTGAATGCATTTTGCACATTTAACCCTTTAAGTGCCAATGCCGAGATATCTCGTCCTTGGGATTACCTCCCCAGTGCCAAGGACGAGATAGTTTGTCCTTGGCACTTAAGGGGTTAATGAAGGAGAAAATGTTAGAAGGCTTTGCATGGTGAAATACTGGAATCACCAAAAAAGGCCTTGGCACTGGGGGGAAAAACCCATGGCAGTTAGGTCAGACACATGGAAACAAGAACATGTATAAAATACTCTTGATAAAACCTATATCTGAAATTTTGGGGTGTATGATTTTTCTTTTAGGATCGTTACTACGTGCTGTATACTTTCAGATTGAATGCATTGTGGGGGGGGGGGTGTAGTCTGCACTTCAGCTTTGCAAACACATATATTAGACAATGCCTATTTAATGGTCAGGACCTGCTTGAAGTCAGAGGCATACAAATCCATCTAGACTCAAATTTTAACATCTGCCATCTGCATGACACTTGGTTACAATTTAATCTTGCTCCCCTTGTGCTTTCTATTCATGTTAGATCCAGAGCATGTGAAGAAATCACATCTGTTGTAAAGGGGCAAAATATTCATGGTAACTCACAGCCTAAGCAAGATGACAATGTGTACCTATGACTCGATTTCCAGTCAAGCAAAAGAACGTGTTTACCAATGTGTTTCCTGTGTATCGCCAAAGAGTGTTTAATGAACGGTCTCTGGGAACTAGTCCACACGACACAGAGGCGGCCCTCCATGATTGCCAATACAAATTGTAAGCTAGAATATGACCGGCATTAAAAGTAAATGGCACAATGTTGATTTGGTACAGTGGCTTAGCCTGTGTGACATCATTTAATTCCAGGAGACGTGGTTGGTATAGGTGTCATGCCTAGATGAATACTTTCCTGATTTCAACATCTATGCTGTCAAGGCACTGCAGTCAAAAATGGGAAGATGGAGGAGGGGCCTGGCGACAATGATGAAGAAGTCCTATAATTCATCATTAGTTGCCATGTCTCTGAGAACCCCGCCTTATTAGATGTGTCAATCTCTGGAAAAATAGCTCAGTTGGAGCAGCATTTAATAGTGATAAATGTTTATGTACCTCGTAAATTTAAACTGATTAGTAAACTTAAGGAGGAATTTTTTCTACCTATGGTTTTTCAGCAGGTTGAGAAAGAAACTGTTTATTGATTGGAGAATTTAACACAAAGTTGGACCAGAATAGGGGAATGACGCAGGATAAGCTTACGGTGGTGGACATTTGAGGTATCCCAAAGAGATCTGTAAGCGGTAAACTTTCAGCTATGGGACAGATAATTGACATATTTATGTTTAAATAATAAATAATAAATAATAAATATTTGTTTATCGAATTGAATGGCAGTTGTGTGGGGAATGTACCTCAAAAGCCAACATTTAAGGCAGGCCTACTGAAAAATAAAATCACTGACTAATGTCTGTTTCATTGCTTTTCCTTCAGTAAAGTCAAAGGTTTTAAAATAAATGATTGCCCAGAGAGTGATCACAACCCATTAGGAGTATGTTGGCAGATGGGAGTGATTCCAGGACACCAAGTCAGCATGGTAGCCGAGTTGAGTCAGTTATTCAAAATGCGAAAGACTGAGAGATCTGATATGTTTACTTTTCTTCAATTCAAAAGAAGGCTATCATTGCATTCCGGCATAAGCTTTTAGGTGTCCATCATCATTATCAGGTGATACACCTCTTTGAACTCTTACAGGCCCAAATCTATCAGATTTCCCCCCATTTGTTGCCTGAGTATGCAAAGACCAGAGACTTCTCAAGAGCTGACAATCCCTGTTTGGATGGCGAATGCAGACAGTTAAAATTGGCACCGCATCAAGCATCACAGCAGCTTGTAACATCAGCAGGCCATCTCCACTTCCTCGTAAAATCCTATGAGCACCTACTCAAATATAAGAAGCAGCAAATTATTGAGACCTAGTGGGACTTCCTTGATAGGACAATAAGGGGCAAAACCATTCAAAAGTATTTTGGAGGCTAGTTGCAAGGGGGCAGGAGTATGCTAAGGAGGGAGATGTGGGGCTTATTGATTTGGAACACTGGGCCTCCCATTTAGAAGAAGTATTTTTTGACCCAAAGAAGGAGGTGCATTTAAGCCGCCCAAAACTCTCTAGGTGAGATTGAGGCTGGTAAAGTGCCACTGTTTTTGCATGCTGAAATTAAGGCTCAATCAAAATCCTGAAAAAAAAGGTGAAGCAGCCTGGCCTCGCTGGACCCGGTAATTACCCTTTGCCGGGTGCCAGTAAAAATTACTCCCCATTCCCATAGGACTCAATGGGAATGGGGAAGCTGGTAGCACCGGCACCGTTAATAGCGGTGCCGACACTACCGTGTATGTCTGCTAGTGGGTGCCTTTCCGCTGGCACCCGCGGGCAGACCTCGTAATTTGCCGGTCCGGTAACAACAGTACCGGCAAGCTTACCGGTACCATTGTTACCGGACCGGCAACATTATAATGAGGCCCAGTGTTTTATTCTGAGTATGATAGTGGAGAAGTACATAAAAAGAAGGCAGAACTGACTGTTTACTGCTTTTTTGGATCTCTCCAAAGCATTAGACTCCTTAAATCAAACGCTATGATGGGAGAAGCTACTAAGAATTGGGGTTCCCCAAGGACTCTGGTAATCAATTAAGGTATTTTATGTGGACCTCAGTGGTGGTCAGGTGTGACAGGCATTGTGGATACTCAAGAGATTTTAGTATTAACAAGGGAGTTAAGCAAGGATGTACTCTGGCCCCACTGTTATTTTCTTTATTTCTTTGTGATTTCAACACACATAATACCACACAAGGCTTGATACCCTCTTTGTTAGATGGTGCCAAATTTTGCTCGTTTCCACATGCTGACGACACTGTCATTATGGATTTTATAGATAGAAGATTATAGTGGAGCCTAGAGTGTGCCAATATTTACTCTCAGGTGCATGCCCTTAAACTGAACCTTGAGAAAACAAAAATTGTGGTTTTGTGCAATGGAAAGAAGGACTTTAAATGGGTGCTTTAAAACTTGCCAATAAAAGTTGCTTATGAATTTAGATATCGGGTTTGCTTTATTCAAGCAGCTACATAAATACAATGGTAAAACAAGCATTGGTATCTCTTAGAGGACTTCTTTGCTTTTATCATCAATTTGGCGAAAAGCGTTTAGGCAAATGCCTCCAGGTGCTGTCATCTAAAATCAACATGGTGGTTTTCTATGGTGCTGAGGTTTGGGGTATGTCTACAAGTGAGTGCTTGGAAAGTTAACAAATGAAGGATTACGTAGAATTGTGGGCTTGCCCACAAGCACCTTTGTAGATGACATAAAGCACACATTCGGACTTGTTAACATCTCTTTGTTAGTTGAGCAATAGCTTCTGAACTACTTTCTGAAGATCCAGCTCACTATCCCTATGAATACTGACCTAGGTGCGGTATTGATGGAGCTATGCTGTGACGCTAGCCCTGATCGCTCCATCTGGTATAAGAGTGGGATTAATTTAATGGCCAGCTGGAGGCTGGTGGATGTGGCAGCTTTAAGTTCCCTTTCAAATTTGCAGAGTAAATTTCTCCTTAAAATAAAACAGCAGCGGAGTTGGAATTGGGTTCTTTTTATGGAAAGGATTACCAAGCTGCCTTTGCTTACATGTTATCTCCCTGTAGTAGAGCAGCCCAAAACTGCCCCAGCAATAGTAAAGCTATGTGCATGTGAGAGCCGTGGATATTTGTTAATGGCCATATCATGGTCCAAGACTTGTCATTTCCACCCCTTAGATGGAAACTAACGTTAGGGATTTGGTTGGATTACACATTTTACTATTCTTTGTAACACCTCACAAAATGGGACTCCTCTTGAAGATGAGGCTGGGCAAGGAATGGCGTTAGACTCCGCTGCTAATTTGACAATAATTTGCTTTAGCATCTGCGGAATAATCTCATTGATTAATAAGGAAGCTTGTAACAAAAGCCCAGGACCAGGATGGTATTCCTGCAGACATTTTAAAGTCCCTCATTGAATTTTGGGCTCCACTTCTGACAAATGCCTTTAACCATATGCTGGAGGGAGACACATTCCATGATTCTTGAAAAAGTGCAATTATCTTTGTAGCATTTAAAAGGGAATTACATCTTCCCCTGTTGCCTATAGGCCGAAATGGGTATTAGACTCTCAATTTAAGATATTTGGGTGGGTTATTTTATCATGGATACTACTTTGGGTGGAAACTGAAAACATTTTGTTGAGAGTTCAACTTGGTTGTCGTGAAGGATTAAGCACTGATGAGCAGGATATGAACATGTATCTAACTATTTCTAACATCTTCTAGATCAAGCAAAAAACATCTACCCAGTGTTCATGGACCTACAAACTGCTTTCGATACAGTTAATCAGGCTAAACTCTGGTCCTGTTCATGAAATCTCAGTTGTTCAGCTGAGCTAGTGAGAGTTTTAGCTGCACTACACTAAGGCACAAAGGCTAATGTTAATTCAGTGGGTGGTAGAAACTGCAATTTTTGGTTCTCGGTTAGCACTGGAGTGAGGCAATGTTGTGTTCTTGCAGCTTTACTGTTTTCATTGTATATTAACAGATTATATGAGACTTCAGTGATTCATGGAGTTGATGCTCTTCGTTTTGGGGACCTGAGAATTTCTGTGTTAGCATATACTGACAACACAGTGTTGATTGCGTGAACACCTGTATCCCTTCAGTGTCTAATTACCATTTATTCAGAATTAAAGAGCAATCTTGACCTTGAGGTACATATATCTAAATCTGCAGTCATGATTTGGTCAAAGAGTAAAACATGAATTAAGCTGTCAACCTTTTATGTAGGGAAAGAGTCTATCCCAGTCAACATCTCGTTTGAATATTTATGTTTTCCTTTTTCATCCAGATTGAAGGGTGTGAACCATGTTAAAAAACAATCAATGAGGATTATACAGGGTAAGGGGGACATTTTCGGTTTGGAAACCTTTATAAAATACACCTTGTTGATATGCAGCTCACGATTTACAAAATGAAAGCTAATGCAATACCCCAGGCAAAGTCCCAGTGTATTTCTTTTGTTTCAGGACCAAAAATCTGGGTTCCATATCTTAATGAATTGTTTAATATATCTTGTGGTTGCTATATGGTCCCATCTTCGTGGACCAGTGCAGAGATTGTGCCGGTTTTCAAGAAAAGGAGAGAGGGACAGGCCAAGGAACTATCAACCAATCTCCTTTCTTGATGTAGGTGGGAAGGTATATGCCCAGGGTTTTTTGGAGCACCTTGGAGCCTGGGTTCTGCCAAAGGAAGCTGTTAACCATCTACAAGCTGGCTTCTGTAGCAGGAGCAATGACACCAATCAAAATCTTCACTTACACTTGATTTGCGAGACATATGTTACGTTGAGGAAAATAAATTCATATGCTGTATTTATTGATTTCTAGTCAGCTTTTGATATAGTTACAAGGACACGACTTTTGTTTGTATTGGCGGACTTGGGTGTCCCGCTCTCTATTCTGAATGCAATCCTTTGCTTTTATTCTGGTAACACGGGTGCTGTTTGGTGAGCTATGGACGGGAGCACAAGTAAGTCTTTTACTGTTGAAATGGGCATTCTCCAGGGTATTTTCCTCGCCCCAGATTGTTTTGTCTATTTATAAATGGGGTCATTAAACAATTTTTAATGCACCAGATGGATGCTTCCTCCTTAGCTAAGGGAAAATCCCAGTTTTAATGTTTGCAGATGACGCAGTCCTTCTCTACCTCACGTCAGCAGGTTTACAGGAAGGGTTGGCTGCATTTGAAGATTTCTGTAACATGAATGGTCTTTTAGTCAATGTGGCTGAAACAAAATCCCTGATCTTCCATGGCCTCAAGAGGAAGAGGGGGATTTTACACCTGCAACTGAAAGAAGGACCCCTTGAACAGGTTGATCCTTATGATTACCCTGGGTTGAGACCAATGTCTAATTGATGCTTGAATGCCCAAGTAGCCAAGGCAGGCCTCACACTGGCTAGGCACAATGGAGCATTATCAAGGTTCACAAATGAGTATGGGGAGGGGCCGTGTGTGTTTCTATTGACTCTTATGATGTTCAAGCTAGACAGGCAGCAACATTTGCGGCCAAATTGTGGGGTATTTCTGGCTGTTCTAAATTAGTGATCCTGGAGAACAAATTACTAAGAAATGTTCTTAGCCTCACTCATAGCGCACGCAACTTACCTGTGCACCTTGAAACAGGAATGCAGTGTGTAGAGTGTTTCTGCCGGTCCCGTCTTGTTTATTACAGGGCTAGGCTTTTGTCCTCCAGTCAGTAAGGTAGGTTCAGGGAGGCTGCATTGGATTTGCTATCCCAAACTGGAGGGAAAGCTCTTCCCTGGTTTGCACATATCAAATCTTGGCTAGACTCCCTGGGGTTATGCACATTTTGACTTAACCCAACTAGTGTGTCTCGCGAGTCTAAAGCCATACTCACAAAATAATATGAACTTAAGCTGGCACAGATGATCTCATTGGAGATCGAAAAGTTGACCTTGTTGACAGCTTACTAGGCCAAGAAACTGGAGATGGGCTCTGACGCGTACTCAGTTTATGTTAATTCAGAAATTGAGTGCACACCCTGCATACACTTTTGCATAGGAATATTGCCATTGGCTAGTTTGCACAATAAATGGAATGCAAGCGATTCTCCTGATTGCCCATTCTGCACAGGTGTGGTTGAAAAACCAGTTCACTTTTAGCTCATTTGTAAAAAATACTTGCCGCTGAGAAAAAAGAACCCTCAGGGCTCTTTTATGGGCAAGCACCAAAGTAGCACTGGCCTTATGCTCCAATTCTAGAAACAGTTTTGCAGTTTCTTCTACCGGAAAATATGTATTTCATGCCTGGCGTATCAGGCAGCAATCACAGTGTGCACATTGAGCTTTTAGTCAAACATTTTAACACTAGGGTGCTTGAAAGAACTAGATTATTTATATCTTCCCTATGGGCCTCATTACGACCCAGGCGGTAAGGGGTTAACAGCGCTGTAAAAGGTGGCGGCGCCGTTAACCCCTTACCGCCTAATTACGAAGTCCCTTTACGGGTCCCTACCTTAACGGCTGGCTTTACCAGCCGTTAAGGATTGGACCCGCAAAGGGACCTTGGAGGTAATTACGGTACCACAATGTGCGGTACCGTAACTACCGCCTTCCCCATTTCCATTGAGCCCTATGGGGCAAAAATGGAAATGGGGAAGGGCCAATGGTGAATGGGGAATTACCGCCCCGCCAACCTTGGAATGGGGCGGTAATTCCGCCATTCACCATGGTGGAATCAGTAAAATACCGGCAGCAACAATGGCACTACTAGCGCCATGGTTACCGCACGGGTCGTAATGAGGTTATGAAATTCGAGTCTTTTATCCTTGTACTGATTTTTTAATTGTTTGGGCTCGTATCTAAATCAGAACATTAATTATATATGTATGCTGATGTGCAGACAAAGGTTTGATTCTTAGAATCTATATATGCATTTGTATTAATGTAGATTTACTTGAATAAGATTATATTTTAAATATTTTGTTTATTTGCTTGATATGAATTTGTTGGATTATGTGTGACTTTTGTGATATTTGTATCGAAATAAAGCAGACCGAAACAAAACAATAGCTAAATATGGTGCCTGCCTTTGGTCTTTTTCAAACCTTTCGATATTGCAGCTACAAGGAAATTTCTTTTTGAAGATCGAAGAAATTGGCTTTTTCTTCAGGATGAGTTGAGTACCGTACCTGTTAATTTATGGATTCTAATTTGGTTGAACCCTAAAGCGTCTCTGACCCATTCTATTTTAAGTCACATTTTGGCATCTGAATGGAATAGTCTGTCCTTTCTGTGACTATTTTATATAAATCAGTCATTGGAGAAAGTTAATTATACAAATGGTTTTTCTAACCCGAGAATTTTGTATGGATCATATGGGGTCCTTATTAAATCTAATTTGAATGAGTACTGATCCATGGAAAGAAAAGGTATAGAAATGATGAAGCCTTCCAATCGTTTGCATGAAATATTAATTAGTAATAGCCTGCACAACTATAGCATCTGGCCGAATTGAAATAGATGCATGTTTTAATAAGCAAAGCAAAAAGTAGTTTGATCCAGTTGAGATTGATTACAGCCAAGGGTACGGTTAAAACCTAATCTTAATGATGGTATCTGTTTGTTTTGCCATGGCATAAAAGATTTGATGCAGTTTGCATTTTTCTATCCAGTTTATGCATTATTGTGATGAAATATAATTGTTGCTTTTTTTCAAAATGTGTCATTCTCTCAATGCAGACCTGCATTATTTTACTTACTGGCTGAGGAGACCTGCTTCGTGGTCTGGACATTGCTGTCTTACTTACCGACTGCACTAAACCGCAGAGAGCCTTTTAAATCAATTTTACAGCTGATTGCTTGAAAGCTGTCTATGTTTTTAGATTATTCCATTTTTATGTGACTGTAATTGAAATGATGAACTCTGGGGACTGTGATTTCTGCAATAGTGTCATGTTTTTCCTGAAATTTCAAATCTTTGCCTGGAATTTCACCAATTATGGATCTGCAACATGGCAGCATAATTGTCCAAAATGTTGGTCAGAAGTCAAAAATGTTGGGCAGAAAACAAAATTTCGTGTTAGAAAACAAAATTTGCTAAAAAGTAGCAAATTGTGAAAAAAGTCAGTTTTGTTGAGTGAAATTGGGGGTGAAATTGGGTGATTTTACTTGAGTGATGGTCATTTTGCCCACCGCTTTCCGCCATCTATGCATCCCAGAGGCTCCTTTACGATGCCCAAAATGTATTTACACTTAAAAAAGTACCAACATGGTGCCATAAATATGAGATGCGATTGTTGGTCAGTAAATTACATTGTTGAAAACATGGCTTAAGAGACTAGTGTGTGAAATGTGTCTGTGTGTGGGGGTGGCTTATTACAAACCACAGTATAACATGTGGGGAACAGCCATAGAGAACAGACTCTAGGCTTACAGTAAAAACTGATTTTTGTTCGAGGCTATAGCTCGCAAGTTAAACCAATACTATTATACAACGCTGTCCAACACTATGGGCCTCATTACAAGTCAGGCGGAATGGGTTAACGGGGTCCGCTAATGGATGCGGACCCGTTATTCCCATTCCGCCTGATTACGAGGTCCCCTCGCGGGACCCGGTAAGGACGCCTGGTAAAACCAGGCGTCCTTACCGGGTCCCGCGAGGGGACCAGGGAGCTAACAATGGGCCGGTCATAATCGGCCCGATGTTAGCTCCCTCTCCCATTCCCATTGAGCCCTATGGGGGCTCGAATGGGAATGGGGAAGGTCCAGGCCCGGGTTGCCTGTGGGAGGAATTACCGGGCCCTCCAAACTCGGAATAGCCCGGTAATTCCCCATTCAGGGAACCCAGACCCGGTTTTGGAGGCAAACCCGTAATGAGGCCCTATGCACGTTCTCAATCCTTCCTCCATTATGAAGTCAATACATTAATTAACATTACATTTGGGTTATGTTACCACTGATACTACAGTGTTTTGAAGTGAGAGAAACCCACGTGAAGTGCTTTATAAAAACACAAATGATTATTTCCTGACCTATAGGGCAACTGATAATGCCCCAGTAGTACTTTGTGTTCTCTGGCTCGGAGATCTTTGCAGTAATACATTAATTATGTTTAGAATCCTAAAATGTACCTGTTCAGATATAAAAGCACCCTTATGCTTTCCCGTTTGAAACTTACACGAATGCAGTGCATTTCTATTTCATGTACGACCCCCTTGACCTCCCTCTTATGCATTAACTTCCCATTTGGGATGCCCAGCGTGGGCCTGGTGACTACTAAGTGATAATCACGATAATTTAAATTGCTGCTGTGTATGTGTCCTGGGGGAATCCGTGAGCAATCTGTGTTTTCAGCAGGTGGGCCTCTGCTTATGTTAAGATTTGCTTAAGTTTTGGAAAGGTGAATATTGAAATGAGAAAAGAAGAGCCACGTTCATGTTTTAATTTTTTTAAGTTTCACTCTTGCAAACCTTTACCCCCCTTTACATTCTGCTTAGCATTTAATTTATTTTCTTTTACATTTTCAGTTTTAGTCCAACTTCTAGGGATACCGTTGTGTATTAAAGGGCCTCATTCCGAGATTGGAGGTAGTCATGGCGCTATTTGCGCCATGACTGCCTTCAATAACGGGACCGAGTCCGGTGTGGTGCAATGGGGACTTACCGGTCTAGGCTGACCCTGGCGGGACCGGTAAGTCCCCATTGCACCAACCATTCCCCATTCCCATTGAGCCCCGATAGGGCTCAATGGGAATGGGGAAGGCGCTATTTAAGGGCCTGCTAATGGCAGGCCCGTAATTAGCGGCCTGCTCCCCTAACGGGACCTGTAAGGGACATGTGGTCCGACCGTTAGGGGACCTTGGAATCGGCCGGTAGGGGATTACCGGCACCGGTTTCCTTACCGGTGCCTGGTGTCCTCTACCGCCCGACTCGTAATGACCTCCAAAGCGTTTCTTTTAATGTATAAATCAGCACCATTTAAGAATGATGCTTTGCTTGTATAGCATGCAATGTTAACTAAATCACTAGAAGGCACCATAAATGTTGATCTATCAGGAAAATGGAGCACAGTGTGGTAACATAGTTTGCCCAGGTACACCAAAGTAGTCAGGTGTAAAAGCTGGGATTTGAGTCCAGGCCTCTCCAAATTACAGCCTCTACTTTTAGCCCGAATTGTGATGCATAATACAGCATTGTGCATTAGTCTCTTGTACAAACTGAGTTACAGTGAGCATAAAGCGGTGGCTGTGAACTCTCAAAGTGGGGAAAAAACCACAAAACAGGTTATCATGCCATGCTCTTTCTGGAGAGGGGCGCCTGCTACATTTTTTTGAAAACTGAGTTAGTACATTGAACAAGAAATCTCTATTGACACATATTAGGCTAAACTGGTATGACTCTAGGTGCGTGTTTTAGTGATGTACAAAACTCCATTCCAAAATAAATAAATACATGAATACTAACAAAAGAGTGTTCTGCCTAATTCCGGGTAATGAGGCCTTACAAGCAAATATGTGAATGTTGGGAATATGTTATGTAATGTAAAGCGGTTTTATATAGTGCCCTTCTGCCAATAATGTTGGACTTGCTGCACATGGCTATGTAGGGGCAGGGATGGTAGGGCATGTTAGTCGGATAGCAGGAAGGCAGATGCAGAAACATATGGTGTTGATGGAAGCAGGTTGAAAGTACCTGTTGCAGGTGTGCTTATATGATAATCTCATTGTTTTTTGTGGTTAGTACGGACTGGGCAGGTTAGCGGTACGGGCAGCGCCCCAGTGCAGAAATTGACATCATCGTTGTTGATAGAAGATAAAAAAGGGTCTGATTCTGTAAAGTACACTAGACCTTGTCAGTGATCTGAAAGAGTGTGGGTAGTGTAAGGATGCAAGATTCTATCAGTGAGGAGTAAGTTGAGGGATTCATGGGTGCATTGAGGGGAAGAGGAGTTATCGTGTTTTCGCTTCCTTGCTCTTGGTTGTAGATTTCACTGAGATTCAGGTGTGGACCAGTGTCATGCAGGATCCGATCCATGTATCAAATTGATTTCCCACAAATGGTATTGTGAAGAGATTATCAATTGTTTGTCATAAAGTACCCCACACTTCTGGTACAGTTTTTTCATTTCTTTCAGAGTGGTTTGTTGAAAAGCCAAGTATTAAGCTGTTTCCTGAAAGTACGGTGTTTCACTTCCAGGCAGCAAGGTTTCGATAGGGTGTTCCACAGTTTCATGGCCAGAATTAAAAACGACGATTGTCCTTGCAATTTCTTATGGAAGTTGGGGACTAGTACTAGTGCCGTGTTGTGTTTTGAAGGGAGTGTAGTGTTGCATCTTGCTTCTGAAAGAGAAAGAGCCCCCTCCATGACATGAATGATGGGCGATGGACACGGTTTTGAAAGTAAATATTTTTTGATGGGCAGCTGGTGGAGAATAGGTAATGCTGGTGTGATAGGTTTATATCACTTCATTCTGAGAAGTAGTTTTGCTGCTGCATTTTCAACTCTTTGAGTATCCTCGCAATGTAATCAGGGAATCTGACATAGACGCGGTTTGCAATGGCTAGGTTGGATAGTACTAGAGAAATTATGGCCATGACCCGTGGATGGATGTTAAGTAAGGTAACATGCAGCATATAATGAGCAGCTGCAAAAAGCAACTTCTGGTGATGGCTCTGATTTGTGGATCAAGAGTGAGAGTGTTGTCCACTGTGGTGCCAAGATTCCTTACTGAAATCCATGCGATTGGACTAGGGCCTATCTCACCAGGCCAAGCGATTCTGGGGGAGTTAGAGCCTGTAAGATTGCCGAACATCAGTTCTATTTTTCTAGGGTTGAGTTGTAATATGTGTGCTGTGATACAAGCATCTACCTGTGCAAGGCAGTTTGTAATGTCTGAAGTATTTGGTGACAGGTGGTTTACACATGTTTATATTATTTATGTTTTATCCATATAGTTGTAACAGGAGATACAATATTCATTGATGATTACTAGTAGGGGTGTCAAGGAGATGTGAAACGTAAAGGTGAACGTCTGCATCCTTGGGTTACTCTGCAGGTAAGACAGTGATGCTGGGAATGGTAGGTACCCACGATAGTGGTTTCTGTTCTACCCATGAGGAAGGAGCTGATCCAGTGTATAGTTTTTTCTTTAATAACAATAACTTGCAGCGTTTTCACGCATATATTTTGACTGATAGTGCCAATAGCTGTTGAGATGTCTAGCAGGATGAGCACCCTCTCAAAGTTTTGATCTGCATTACTTTTAAGTGTATACCAGATGGAGCATGAAATAGCTCCTGCATTCCTAGAACGTAAACAACTTTACTCTACCTCATTCAGAAGGTGGCTGGTTTCGATGAAATCCCAGAGTTTACTATATGAAATATTCCAGAAATGTCCACATGAAAGCAGTGTTTGACATAGGGCAATAGCAGGCTGGGTCACATGAGTCAGCTCTGTTTTTTTACAGATGTATGCAGATTTGAACTGAGCTGGGACTCTTGGAGTCATTCTTGGGGATACAAAAATAGGTATTACGTTTGGAGATTTCATGATAGATTTGTAAAGATTGGTGTTAGGTTGTAGGTCCTCTGCAGATATAAAGCAGAAAGATGATAGGAGACAATGGGAGGTGTTGACAGAGTCTCATTTACAGCTTGATGATAAAAGCATTATTTATTATTGAAGTAACCTTGAATGTCGAGGAACTTTTGGTTGAAGTGTGAGGAAATCTGGTTACAGAACTCTTCTGTAGGGGTAGTGGTTGCATTGCAGGCTATCAGCTTGTTGAATTCTCTGAAGTTCTTATGCACTTCCCTTTTGCCATGATTCATCCAATCAATGTGTTTGGAGTTGTGCCCGTTCTTTGCCTTGTAACCTTCAGCCCAGTATAGGTTTAACTGTTGATGGTAGGTGAATTTGCTAGTCTGTAGATTGTTTTTCCTCCAGATTTTCTTCAGTTTCCCATTTTCCTTTTTTAAATAGTTTAATTTGGAGGTTAACCATTTAGCTAGTTTCTTCTGTTTTTAGAGCTTTTGAAAGTTTTTTTTAAGGAGCAATACAGTCCAGTGCAGAAACAATCCAGTTGTGAATGTTGTGAAGTTGACCATGTGGGGGGATGGTAGGTTTGGTTCCTTTGAGTCTTTCTAGTACGGAGTTCATGTGCATTTCTCTCCATGGTCTGGTTATAATCTATGGTTCTTTTGAAGGTACTGCAAGGCATGGTGTCTCAGTGAAAATTGTGAAAAGGATAGATAAGTGATCTCCAGGGGAGGTAAAATGGGGAGCAGATTGTGATTATGTTTTCATTACAGGAAAGGCCATTCAGAGTGTGTCTGGCTATAGGAGTGGGTGCCCTTAACCATCTGATTGATGTGCAGTGCATCAGGTTTCGCTCCAAGTGACTTTTTAATAGCATCATCTTCTTTCTCTAGCCAGATGTTAACATCTCCAAGCATAGTGAGTAGTTGACGATCTATTGCCAGGATGGCAGCAGCATCATTGAGTTTGTCAGCAAAGTGTGGCCTAAAGGAGGAGGTCTGTACATTAAGAAGAAGCTTAGTGCAATTGTGGAAGAGATGGAGCCGCTCAGAGGGAGCAATTCACAGTCTGGAATGTTGTCTATGGATTGTGTTGTGACTATGAAGGAGTCATTGTACACCAGAGCAGTGACACCACCTCTACTGCTGTTATGCCTAGCTCAGATGAACCTGGAGCCTGATAGGATACTCTCATGGATAACTGGTGGCTGATCATTGGAGAGCCATGTTTCTATGATGAAGAATAAGTCTATTTGGTCTGTGGAGATAAGGTAAACCATGTCTGAGGAATGCTTGGACACAGAACATGCATTAATCAGGACATAGCTTGTACCTGTCATTTCAGGGTGGGATTGGCTGCTTGGATGAGTGTTGTTGGGTTGTTCAAGATTACTTTTGTTTATGTCCCAAAGCTCCAGGTTAAAGGTTTCAGATTCAAAGAGGCTTAGCCGGCTTTTCTTTGGGTCTGACATGTCTATCAGTTCCTGTTGAGTTGTTTTGGTGGATGGTGCAGGGTGTCTAGTGATGAACGGAGTAACCACGGTTGTTTCTTGTGGGAACAGTCTTATGGTTGGTTGTATGGCTGTCCGGGTAGATGTAGGCAAGGGTGTTAAGTTGTTGCTGAGTGCCGTTTCTCTGAACAATGTTTTGTCATAGTAATGTAGTTCATCTGGCTGCATCAAGAGGTATCTGGATATAAAAGCTGTCAGTAATCTCTTGAAGTGAGGTAGTGGGTAGGCTGTAGT
The DNA here is from genome assembly GCF_040938575.1 of Ambystoma mexicanum. NCBI lineage: Eukaryota > Metazoa > Chordata > Amphibia > Caudata > Ambystomatidae > Ambystoma > Ambystoma mexicanum. The sequence goes on along the minus strand of NC_090941.1, from coordinate 167,201,484 downwards.
GTCTTGGGATGACTGATCAGAAAGATTAGTGAGGGTTTCTTCAAATTCCCTGTTTGTTCATTCTTCCTTTCTGAGTCTGCTATATTTGGGTTTCTAGGGAACATTTTACTGTGTTTTCACCCTGTAATTGTTGAGGCTCGGGGGAAGATGGGGAAACATAGTAGGTAGAGATGGGAGGGCTAAATATTTACCTTTTGATTTTCTCCAGGACTTCATTTGATGTCGGTTTGTTTAAGGATTTCCTAATCCCCCATGAGGTTAGTAAACTGAAAGGTTATGGAACTGTTCTGTAGGCATGATAGTCTAATTTAGCTTGTAGACTGTACAGCTGAGACTATATAGATGAGATGTTTTATCAGGAGTTGGGTTATGTAAATGTTTCCTTTGGAATAGTAGTGTATGAGTTTATGGTCATAAAGATCTCAGGATTTATGAGAAATGTATTGTGTCTGAAGCTCTATTTATGTGTGAGGGGCCTAGATTTGGTGAGATAGGAATAGTTACGACAGATTAGGTATGAGGGTTAATTGGTGTGTGGATTTCGCGTGGTGCTATTTGTTCAGGCAAATACACAGAGTTCAATCAGCTATGCCTTGGGGTCAAGAGGAGTGCCATGAGCAATGCAGTAATTATGGAGACAGCACAATCAGGTAATGTCTGTAGGTGATTGGTATGAAAAATGTGTATGTGTTTGTCATATAGGCACAACATAAAATTAAAGTAGATATGTACTGGTATAAAGGCAGCAGTAAAATGTCTGCAGTTATTGTGGTGGCACATACAACTATTTAACCTCCCTAAATTCTAGGCATGCAGACAGCAGAACTATGCAGTAGTTAAGCAGATGCACAATTAGTCAGTCTATTATGCAGATGCTAGGAGCAAAGAACTATGACACAGGCTCGTAATATATGTTCAGTAAGCAGGGAAGTACAAAGAAACAAATCTGTCTGTATTTTAGATGTTCAGGAATCAATATTAAGCCACACAGTTGATATGGATGCATGTAAAGATGCAATCAAGTTGATCTAGCTATGTGCTAGGTAGCAGACACCAGAGTGAGTCAACAATGCAGTTCCTTTGGCTGTATATGCACAGGTAATAAAGTCAATCTATCGATGTCATAGGCATTCAGGTAACACAGTGAGGTAATTCAGTTATATGCTAGATATGCAGGTTGTGCTATAAAGGACCATACTATTGTGGGATTAATGCAATGATTGTATCTAGCTCTGTGGTGATTGTATATGCACACCAATCGAGGCTATATGGTTGGATGTAGGCCAATACAATGAGTGAATTCTGCTATGTGCTGGGTATTCAGTGAGCAATATAATGAGAAGTGTGGTTATTGTGATGACTAACTCAGTGATTGACAGGTAATGTGCTAGGTAGGCAGGCAGCAATGTAGATGAACAGATGTAGAGTAGGCAAAACATAAAGACTGAACATATCTATGTAGGCTAACAAAATGGGTAAATGTATGTGTTCAATATGCAGATGGCAATATAGTTAGCTGTACAAATGTGCTGAAGGATAAACATAAAGTTAATTACTAGTTATGCAGTCTAACACAAAGGGTCAATCAGGTTTCTAAGCTAGAATGGTATGCAAAACAAAGAAGCAATCTAGCTATGTGTTATGAGGACAGCAACATCTGTTGCCCATTTGAACTGCCTGATATTTGTAACTGTTGTGGAAACTCAAATCTGGGTGTTTGTTAAAATGTGTTGCCCATTTGAGTTGCTTACACTTCAGGACTCTCTCATATTCAAACTTAGGCACCTCTATTACTTGTTGCCCATGCCACAGTGCCCCTTTTCTCCCTGATTTGGCATTCCATATCTGGGAGTATGTAAAATGTGTTGCTCTGCTCTGGCATTCCTCATGTATGTTTAAACTACCAAATCTGGGTATCTTTATCTCTGCTGCCATTATTTAAATCTTGTGTAAAGTACATGCTTGCATTGTTCCTGCTTGGCTGCTAGGCCACCTGCTGAGCCCGTTCATGCACTGTCTCTGTCTCCTCCCTTCCCTGGCCTTTCTATCCCTCCCTACGTATGGTGCTCTCCATCTCCCCTATCTATTCTAATTGCTTCTCTATCACCTGTCCCCCCTCTCTTTCAAACCCTGGAAGGAAAATGTTTAAGAAGGCTCTCATGGTCTCTATCTCTGGCATGCCCATTGCCGACACCTATGTCAATGCTCTCTCCAGGCAGACTATAACCAACATTCTCTTTGTTGTTCTCTCTCCTGACATATGGACTCCCTTTGTGGTTTCTGTCCTCTCCCCCTTCTCCCATTATTGGTGAACCAGGTGGGGTGTGCTCTTGGCACACTTCTCATCATCCAGGTGCATCATCATTGTCTAGCTGAATGGCACTATCATGGCCCAGGGCTCTTAGCCCAACCTCCTCCTTCTTGACAGACATCTTCCAACTCTTTTCAACTTCCCCCATTCTGCTGCCACTCCCTTGTCTTCCCCCTCCCCTACTTCTGCACCCCCCTTGTTGGTTGTACCCATTGCTGTACCCCTATTCCCTTGGAAAACCGGTAAAGGGGGCAACTAGCTTCACTTAGCTACCCTCAATTCTCGCTCTGCTATTGAACACTCCTCTGACATCTGTTACCTCCTTGAAGACTTTGACCTTGACGTCCTCACTCTCACCGAGACGTGGTTCAATGCCATCTCTGTCACTGCCTTTGCCACTCTTCTTCCTGAGGGTTACACGATCCTCTCCAATTCCAGGCCTAATTAGCCTGGATGTGGCATGGCCCTTGTCCTCTATGAATGGATCCCTGCTTCTATCATACCCATTCAATCCTACTCCTCCTTTGAATTCCTTGTCTGCAACTTTCCACCTCGCCTACTTTATTGATCACTCTCGCTACCATTTATAGGACCCCTGGGCCGATATCCCTCTTCCTATTAGTGTGGGACAACCTCACCTCTTCTCTCCTGACCTCTACCTCTAAACTTCTGCTCCTCTGAGACTTTAATATCCATATTGATTCCTGTGCTGCAGCCATCCCCTTCCACAACCTCTGTGACTCTTTCTCCTTCACCATTCTTCACTGTGCTCAGACCCACTCAGCCAGGTACACTCTAGATCTGCTCATCTCAGATGACCTTTCTCTCTCTAACCCTCTCATTACACCTGTCTCTTGGTCTCCTCTCCTCCCACCTGGAGCTCATGGGCTCCCCGGCATAAGTCTCTTTCTGCTTTGCCAGCCTCCATCTCCATCATCCGACCTATGAAGCGAGTGTCAGTAGCTTCCTTTGCAGCCTCTTTTATCCCTCCCCCTACTCCGTCTCTCGACTATCATTCTGATTCAGCCGTTACTAACCTTCAGCTTTCCATCTCCAACACCCTTGACATCCTTGACCCTGCCATGAGGATTCGCATGAACCTGCCTCCAAATGCAACCGTTGATATGATTCCGACGTAGCCTTGTTGAAAAGCAAGTGTAGAGTTGCAGAATGATTGACTTCTCGCACATCCTCTGACAAACTGGCCTGCTGCCTGCTCCAAAGGGATTACAGGCTCTCCATCAGGTCCAAGAAGCTGGCCCACATCCTAGCCTACATTTCTGTGGCCACCAATAACACGGCTGAACTTTACAAAATATGCAAGGAACTTGCCAATCCTACTGCAGTCTCTGCTTCTCCTCTTACTTCCCACGACCTCTGCACAGCCTTGGCCTCCCACTTCACAACAAAAACTCCATGACCACCAATCTGGATTCAGAGCAGCCAGAGACATGGAAACTGCTCTCCTGAACACCTGTGATGACTTGCTCTCCAATCTCGACCCCTGCTCTCCCTCTGTTCTCATCCTCCTGGATCTGTCCTCTTCCTTCGATACTGTCAATCACGAAACCCTAGTTAATAGTTTCCGCGATATTCTGGGTATCACAGACTGGGCACTGGCTTGGTTGACCTCTTTCCTTTCAAATCGGCCCTCCCAGGTTCAAATGGGCCTTTTTATATCCACTACCTCATTCTCTACCTATGGCGTCCATCAGGGCTCTATCCTCTAGCTGTGGCTTTTCAACATTTACCTTGCCCCTCTTGTTCACTTGATCTCCACCTTCTTGCCACACTTCCAGTGGTATGCTGATGGCACACAGATTTCCTTTAAGCTCTCTTCCTCTACTTCTCCTCCTTCGTCTGTCATTCCCAATTGTCTGACTACCATTCAGGCATGGTGTGCTGTTAATGATCTCTGTCTTAATGCCAGCAAGACTGAGATCCTTCTCATCGAAATGCCTGACCCTTCATTTCCTCCTGATCTCTGCCCACTCCCCTTGGGCCCCCTCCTGTCCCCCTCTTGTGAGGCAAAAATCCTGGGAGTCATCTGTGACTCCGCTCTCTCCTTCTCACCTCATATCACGAAACTTGCCAAGAAGGCCCACTTTCAGCTCTACCTCCTCACGGGCATTCTCCCTTTCCTCACTTTCTGCAAGAAACTCAATGTCTCCAGAGCTCGGTTCTCTGTAGGCTCGGCTATTGCAGCAGCCTCTTCCTCAATCTGCCCCTCTAATCACTCTGCCCTCTCCAACTAATCCAGAATGGGACTGACACTTCCCCTTGGCCTCAAGCATAGAGACTGCATCTCTCCGGCCCTAAAATCTCTTCACTGGTTCCTGGTGACTGTAAGGATCAAATTCAAGACCCTCTGCATCATCCACAAGGCTTGGGACCAAGCTTTATCCCACTTCCCCTCCCTAACTACCTTCCTTCTACAGTCCTTCGGTCCTCTAGCTGTAATTCTCTGCAGGTCAAACGTTTCTCCAAGCAGAGAATGTGGGGCAGATCTCTTTCCTCTGAAGGAGCCTCCCTCTGGAATGGCCCCCTGCCTCTCTCAGACTTGCGCCTGACCTCCTGAAGTTCCGGAAACCTCTCAAGACTTTCCTCTTCTCCTCCCCTCCCCTGCTAAATCCGCCCTGCTGCTACAACAAGTTGCCTGGTCCCTTCTGAGCCCTGCAGGGGTCAGTCCCACCAGTCCTACACAGTACGCCATTACCAGCACTTGCCTTCGGGCACTTTCCCTAGACTAGCCTACTAGACTGGTCCTCCTCTGCTCCTCGCACTTGCCCTTATCCATGTTCCCTTCGTACTTCACATCCATGTGCTCCCCAAGGACTTACCCTGCCTCAGCCCTGGGGCCTCCTCCCCCTCTTGCACTTGCTTACTGCACTTGCACGGTCCGTATGTCACAAGGCCTAGTAGGACCATGTCTTGTTGTTTATCCTCCTCTGCTCCCCTTCCCCCTTTGTCTTGTGGCGCCTGGAAACACTTTCTGCTGTAGAGGCGCCATATACATGTCCAATAAATAAATATCATGAGCTAAGTAGATGAACTGGTTTCGAAACAAATAGATTTAGTCTAGATAATTACTAGTTACACGGTCTAACACAATGAGGTAACCAATATGTTCAGCTAGAATTTCTGATAAAATGTGGAGTCAATCTAGCTATGTGTTATGAGGTCAGCAGTTATATCAGCTGTACAGAACTAGTGGATGCTAAACCCAAAGACTCAGTATATAAATGGCTAGTTATGAAGTCTAACACAATGTTTCATACAACCTTGTTTGCCAGCGATGCAGGCAAAGCAAAGCAAAGAGTCAATCTTGGTATATTTTGTTGGGTCAGCAGTATAATACACAATACAAATTAAAATTGTTGTGTAGGCTAGCACAATGATTCACTATACCTCAGTGCTAGGTGTTCAGGGAGAGATATCATGAGCCGGGCATTTGTGGTGTGCATGTATGCAAACAAATGAGTCGATATGGCTATGTGCTTGATATGCAGGGAAACACAGTGAGTCAGAACAGATTATAATTATAATGGTTCTTTTATAATGCGCTCAATACCGGAGATTGGTTTCTAAGCATGGGATCGAGATTTGAACCTGTGTTGCGCTGCATTGTTTTGCTTCCAAGACAAACATGTTGCCCCTGAGTTACGAGCTTCCAGATATGTGGGCTGCAGTGTAATTATCCATGCATGTGTGTGGCTAGCATAATGATTCAATCTAGCTGCATGCTAAGATATTCATACATAGATATCTGGATCCAACCAGATTTTATGGTACAATTGCACACAGTCAGAAGATTCAAACAAATAATTTGCTAGGAGGATTCACATTACCTGAATATTGAGCTTTCTCTGGCCGAATGGTGCCAGGCAAACAAGGTAATAGAAGGAACCCTTTGTTATGCCACTTACCCGGGGTGCAGGGCGCAGCTACAGGTCCCGGCGATTCCCGTCCTGGCGCATCTATCCCCGATACAGGTTGGGGGAACCTTGGTCATCTGCGGCTCAAGCCGCCTCCAGAATTTCCCGTACGCGTGGTTTGCGCAGACGCGGAGGGCCGTGTTTCGCTCTCCGCGCATGCGCCGTCCACAGAGCGCTCGGGAAGTTGCAAGCTTGCTTCCCAAGCCTCGTTTTGGGCGCGTCAGCACCCGGGGACATCACGGATTGCGTTCCAAGCCTCCCGGATGCTGCCTGCCCTATATAAAGGGCCAGTTTGCTTGAACAAACCGCGTCTCAACGCGGTTTGTTTCCTGATCGCGTTCTCGCTTGTGTTACTTTTGAGTGGCACCTTGTCAGTATTCCCAGTTCTTTGTTCTTGTCCTTCCCTGCTGTAGTTTCCTTTCCTTGTCAGCCTCTGGGTGTTCTTGCCTCAATTCCCTTCTAGTCAGTAGGTTCCCTGGGCCTCATTTCCTTCCTGCTCCCTTCCTATCTGCCAGCGTTTTCCCTTGATCTGCCCCAGGGTTCCTAGTCCCTCCTGCCTCTTGCCTGTTTGTTCAGTGCCTTGCCTCCTGCTTCTTGCCTGTTGGTTCTGTGCCTAGCCTTCCTTGGAGTTCAGAGTCTATGAAACCTTCACTGCACCATCATCGGACACCCGCTACTTCTGGAGCCTAGCAGTGGAATCAGCTGTGGACTTTCCATCCAGTCAAGACCCGCCTTCCCTGTCAGTGCTTGCACTGTCCCGACGTCACACAAATCAGGGAAGTGCGCATCTGTGGCGTTGGGAGCTGGTTCACCACTGACCCCGTTTGAATTCAGGGTGGGTGTTGCGCTGGTTCCTCGCGTCACACATTCTGCAACCATCAGTCGGACAGCCTGGCTACTTCACCACGACCATCCTCTGGAAATTCAGGTACCCAGCGCCCACGAGACGCTTTCCTTAACAGATTGAGACGCCTACCTTCTGATTCCGAGATGGATGAAGCCCAGGAACTTCGGGATGAGATGCGGGCCCTTCGAGCCGAGATGTCTGCACTTCATCAGGAGAACATTGGTCTAAGACAGTTGGTGGCACAAGGTACCGGGGCTACACCTCAGGGTGAAGGTGCTATGGCTCATACCGCACCTATCAAATTCGATGGAGATTCAAGACGTGTGGTCGAGTTCTGTAATCATTGTAGAATACATTTCCTCTTCAGGTCCTCCTATTTTAACTCAGACAAGGCCAAGATTGGATATATTCTGGGTAATTTGACTGGGAACGCGCTTGCTTGGGCAGCGCCTTTGGTGGCTGCCAATAGTCCCATTCTCAACGACTTTGCAGCGTTCGAAAAGGCATTCCTAGAGGTTTTTCAATCACCCAATCTGGCTTCTGCAGCACAGAATCAATTGATGGACCTCAAGCAAGGAGCCATGGACATAATAGCCTATATTGGTCGCTTCCGACAATTGGCCACCGATTCCCAGTGGCCTGAAGTAACCCAAAAGACTCTGTTTCGTCGGGGATTGAGAGAAGAATATAAGGATGAATTATTACACATTCCAGAGCCCGACACCCTTCAGCAACTAGTGGAACAAGTTTTGCGGATCGATCACAGACTGGCAGAACGAAGAGGAGAAACACGTAGAGCTGAGAGGCTGTTTTCCAGACCCACAAACATGTCTACTGGAATTCCTGGGTCTTCGGACTCCGGTCCAGAACCCATGCAGTTGGGTGCTGTGAGGGGTCCGTTATCAGAAACAGAAAAGAAACGCCGAAGAAGTCAAAGGTTATGTTTGTACTGCGGAGCCGCCGGACATTACTTGGGTACCTGTCCTTTACGTCCTCAAAGGAAGTCGGAAAACTAGGTGACCTGTCGTCTATAAGAAAGGCAACGACAGGTCTCCCTTCACTTTCAGTCCTTTCCGGTCCTTGCTCCCTGTTCCAGCCCATGCAACCTGCTGTTTTGTTAGTTTTGGAGATCAAATTGAGATGGTTAGACAAAGAGGTGAAGGCTCTTGGCTTATTGGACTGTGGAGCATCTGGTAATTACATCGACGAAAGATTCGCAGCAAGGCATGGTATACCTTTGTTTTCCCAGAAGAATGTTCTGTCTGTGGAGGTGATTGATGGGACTCCTTTATCCTCGGGGCCAATACGTCAACACACCATGGGTCTATTCATCCAGATCAATGAACATGGTGAAAGAATCGCTCTGGACGTTATCAAGTCACCTTCGTATGCAATAGTTCTGGGTTTACCGTGGCTGCAATGCCACAATCCCACTATCGATTGGGAAGCAGGTACTTTGGTTTTTGCTTCCGCTCATTGCCTTCGGAATTGTTGCTTGCCTGGCAGGCCTCAGAACATCGTCATCTCTACGCCTCTTACGAGACGCAATAATACACCTGGTCTTTGCTCATTGTTCCCGATCCCTCAAGTGTACGACGATTTTCGGATGGTCTTCTCCGAAGCAGGGGATATACCTCTACCTCCTCACAGACCATTCGATTGTTCCATTGATTTGATACCAGGTTCGGTGATACCTCACGGGAAGGTGTACGCCTTGTCCTTAACCGAGAAAAAGGCCTTACAGGAATACTTGGATGACTGCACCAAGAAGGGATACATAACAACCTCAAAATCCCCTGCTGGTTTTCCTTTATTCTTTGTGAAGAAAAAGGAAGGTACATTACGTCCTTGTATAGACTATCGACAATTGAACGACATCACGCAAAAGGACAGATATCCACTGCCCTTGATCCGGAATATCATGGAATCCCTTCGGACAGCTCAAGTCTTCACCAAGCTAGATCTCCGTGGTGCTTATCATCTGATCCGGATAAAGGAAGGCGATGAATGGAAGACGGCCTTCAAAACCCCATTTGGACATTACGAATATCGGGTAATGCCATTCGGTTTGTGTAATGCCCCGGCCGTCTTTCAGCGCTTTATGGACTACATTTTTAGCGACTTGATTGGCCTCTCCGTTTGGGTGTATCTGGATGATATCCTCATTTTTTCTGTTACCCAAGAACAACATGTGGAACACGTCCGAGAGGTACTTCGACGGCTATCCCAGAATCAACTGTACGCAAAAGCTGAGAAGTGCTCTTTTCACAAGGAAAGCATGGAGTTTTTGGGCTATGTGATCAGTGGATCAGGCATTTTCATGGATCCCGCAAAGGTACAAGCCATTCAGGACTGGAACCAACCTCGTGATCTGAAGTCCCTGCAACGGTTTTTAGGATTCGCCAATTTCTATCGGCACTTCATACCCCATTTTTCACAGCTAACGGCTCCTTTAACTGGACTAACCAGCAGCAAAGTACCTTTCCTTTGGGATTCGCAGGCCACCTTGGCCTTTGAAACCTTGAAAAAGGCCATCAGCACAGCACCCATTCTGTGTCACCCCAATGACGAAATACCATACATTGTAGAAGCAGATGCTTCCGACTTCGCTGTTGGTGCTGTTCTCCTGCAAAGGCAACCCGAAACCGACATGGAACATCCTGTGGCGTATTTCTCCCGTAAACTCACTCCTAGTGAAAGGAACTATGCCGTGATTGAGAAGGAGTTATTGGCCATAAAAGCAGCATTTGAAGAATGGAGGCATCATCTCCTCGGGGGACGGCATTCGGTGGAAGTCCGTACTGACCATCGCAATTTACAGTATTTACGTTCTCTTCAGTGCCGTACCTCTCGCCAAGCCCGATGGGCCTTCTTTTTCTCTCACTACGACTTCCATATTACTTACATTCCCTGTGCTCAGAACTTGAAGGCTGATGCCTTATCTCGTTCTTTGGGAGGAGACGTTAAGAGCGACAGTAGGGACAAGCCACTGATCTCTCCGAAGCATTTTCTACTTACGCTCTCGCCCCATCTCCAGAAGATTGCACAGGATACCATAACAGATCCAGTTCGGGCAAGCCTTTTGAAACGACCACAGATCACTGAAAGCAATGGGTTGCTATTTTTCTGGAACAGGTTATACATACCCACAGTCTTTCTTCGAACTCTTGTACTTCGCGGGTTCCATGATTCCCGAATCGGCGGACATCATGGCATAAAGGCCACCCAAGAACTAATATCCAGGCAATTCTGGTGGCCAGGTTGGGCCGAAGAAATTGAGCAGTATGTCAAGAGCTGTCCTGTGTGCGCCCAGACCAAGACCCCAAGGAAAAGACCATTGGGGTTACTTCATCCCACAGAGATACCTCCTTACCCATGGCATACCATTGCCACAGATTTCATCGTTGACTTTCCTCCATCTGACGGATATACCTGCATCATGGTGGTTGTAGACTGTTTCACTAAGACTGCCCATTTTATTCCATTTCCCGGAATACCCACGGCATCCCAGATGGCTTTAGCGTTCTTCCAGGAAATATACAGATTACATGGATTACCAGAAAAGATCATATCTGATTGTGGATGCCAGTTTTTGTCCTCTTTTTGGCGGCAGTTGTGTAGTCATCTAGGCATCCACAGAGCCCTGAGCTCGGGTTATCATCCACACACTAACGGTCAGACGGAGAGAACCAATCAAACTTTGGAGCACTACCTTCGATGTTTTGCTAACACCACTCAGACCAATTGGAAGACACATCTGGTTCTTGCTGAAGCCTCTTATAACAATGCAAAACATTCTGCTACCGGACTCAGTCCTTTTTACTGTTCTTTTGGTCAACATCCTAAATTGGTGCCTTTTCATCCAGTACCACCCAGTACAGTTCCATCTGCTGATCGTCTGGTCGTCACCATCCAAAAGCAACACTTGTTGGCACACAGAACTCTTGTTGAGGCACAGGGGCGCATGAAGCAGCGGGCTGATAAAGGACGCACTCCCGAACCGCTTTTCCATGTGGGAGATTTAGTCTGGTTGTCCTCTAAGAATCTGCCAGTGCGTAATCTACCTACCAAACTGGCTCCCCGTTATTTTGGCCCATTCAAGTTTACTAAGCGTTTGTCCTCTGTAGCATATCGCCTACGGTTGCCACAGTCCTGGCGGGTCCATCCTGTCTTCCATGTCTCCCATTTGAAACCTTATGTGGTTGACACCTTCCAGCGATCTTTCTCCCGACCTGCCTCTGTTACTGTTTATGGTGTACCCGAATTCGAAGTGCAGGAGATTTGTGATTCGCGCATACGACGGGGAGTGCTTCAGTATTTGGTGGACTGGAAGGGCTACCCAGCCTGTGATCGCACTTGGGAACCTTGCAGTTATGTGCACGCTCCCCGTCTGGTTCGCGACTTCTACCTCCGATTTCCTTGGAAACCTGGGGCCCCTGGCCTTTCTGGGAGGGGACATAGTGTTATGCCACTTACCCGGGGTGCAGGGCGCAGCTACAGGTCCCGGCGATTCCCGTCCTGGCGCATCTATCCTCGATACAGGTTGGGGGAACCTTGGTCATCTGCGGCTCAAGCCGCCTCCAGAATTTCCCGTACGCGTGGTTTGCGCAGACGCGGAGGGCCGTGTTTCGCTTTCCGCGCATGCGCCGTCCACAGAGCGCTCGGGAAGTTGCAAGCTTGCTTCCCAAGCCTCGTTTTGGGCGCGTCAGCACCCGGGGACATCACGGATTGCGTTCCAAGCCTCCCGGATGCTGCCTGCCCTATATAAAGGGCCAGTTTGCTTGAACAAACCGCGTCTAATCGCGGTTTGTTTCCTGATCGCGTTCTCGCTTGTGTTACTTTTGAGTGGCACCTTGTCAGTATTCCCAGTTCTTTGTTCTTGTCCTTCCCTGCTGTAGTTTCCTTTCCTTGTCAGCCTCTGGGTGTTCTTGCCTCAATTCCCTTCTAGTCAGTAGGTTCCCTGGGCCTCATTTCCTTCCTGCTCCCTTCCTATCTGCCAGCGTTTTCCCTTGATCTGCCCCAGGGTTCCTAGTCCCTCCTGCCTCTTGCCTGTTTGTTCAGTGCCTTGCCTCCTGCTTCTTGCCTGTTGGTTCTGTGCCTAGCCTTCCTTGGAGTTCAGAGTCTATGAAACCTTCACTGCACCATCATCGGACACCCGCTACTTCTGGAGCCTAGCAGTGGAATCAGCTGTGGACTTTCCATCCAGTCAAGACCCGCCTTCCCTGTCAGTGCTTGCACTGTCCCGACGTCACACAAATCAGGGAAGTGCGCATCTGTGGCGTTGGGAGCTGGTTCACCACTGACCCCGTTTGAATTCAGGGTGGGTGTTGCGCTGGTTCCTCGCGTCACACATTCTGCAACCATCAGTCGGACAGCCTGGCTACTTCACCACGACCATCCTCTGGAAATTCAGGTACCCAGGGCCCACAAGACGCTTTCCTTAACACCCTTTGTCATAGCCCTAACCTGGCTGCCTCAGCAGTGGCTGCCCTAGGAGCACAGCTTAAGAGATGGGGAGTGGAAGGGGAAAGGAAAAATCCAGAAACGAGCAAAGGAATAGTCTATAACAGAGTGCAGTTTAGGTGTAGTCCAGAGAAAATGGGCATGGCCATAGTACAACAAAGCTCAGATTTCCCCCCAACAGAGCACAACACAGGATCAAACCTCGTTATCAGGTGTCTGCTGTGCAAGATGGAGCCAGATTTAGGCAGGGGAGAGCTGGAAGAGAAGAGTGTCAAAAAGGTGATGGTCCTGTGACTGCCACAGCCAAAAAACAGAAACAAAGGAGTAAGCCAGAAAAGAGTGCAGTCTAGGAGTAGTCCAGCCAAAAACAGGACGATCAATAGCACAGGGAAGCACAAATCTCCCTCCACAGCCCATACAACAGGACTAAAAGTTTCCACGTGTCTACTGAGCGGGATTAAGCCAGATTGAGGTAGGGGGAGTACAGGAGAGTAGAAAGAGAAGGCTGAAAACATGTGTAAAGTTCATGTGACGGCTTCAGACTGTTGTCATGGGTTGCGAGGGGAAATGAGAAAGCCAGCAACAAACAAAGGGCTATTCTAAAACAGAGGGCAGTCTAGAAGTAGTAAAGAGAAAAGCAGGAAGAAAATAGAGCACAAGAAAGCACAAATACCGCCCACCCCCCAAAACAAGGTCAAAACTCCTTGACAGGTATCTGCTCTGCAGGATGGCACCAGATTGAGGTACGTGAGCAGGGAAAAGCAGAAAGAGAAGGCTGAGAACAAAGGCAAGTGTCATGTGACTGCCAATTGCCATGAGTTTGAAGGTATGCATCCAGGACATTGATATAGTATACATTAACATAATCTTTTTAAAAAGAAATATAATATGAAGTCATATACAGGCTTTAAACATGGGCCCAGTCATAATAAACAAGACTATAAGAAAAGAAAGTTGCTTAAAACTAAAAGGATTAACTTTCTGTATTCCCTGTGCAACTGTATTTTTGACAACTACTGAAATCATCACAATGAAAATAATCACTTTAAAACACTACATTGTAGTATAATTTGCAGAGAGCTTGGAGTGCCACCAAATCCATTTAAGGTGTGTCATATTCACACAAAAGGTAATTTGACCTAACTTCGAAAGTTATTGTTGGGATTGAAATAGCCTTGATTCTGCTGTAACATGGTTTAATGTACAATCTCTAACTGAAGGTTTTTTAGGTTCTGGTGCTAATAAACATCATTTCCAATCGTCTTGCTGTAACGCTTAGTGGTGAATGATTGATTTCTATCATCTGGACCATTATTTCTATTCAAGAATAAATAGAATGCCGTTGAACTCTACTATATGTATGACAATGTCCTGAAACTATAGAAGGAACAATGTATTAACATGAAATCATGCATTTGAAAGATATAGCAGCAACTGTCCCCTCAGGCCATAAGGGTAATCTCTCTACAAATGAAGCACCAATTGCAGACATCCCAAATATGCCAACCATTGCCTGTTCCTTATGGCTTCATGTACAGAGGGAACATCTAATTCGTTGACAATAGGTAATGATGACAGTACATAACTGAAAACAGGTGCACTACCTTCAAAGGAACCCTCAGCTTCAAAGGATTTCAAAGCAAATCATCATAGCTGATCCCAGTATTGGAAACCTTCAAGGCGTGACAACTCAAGCCTCTGGTCATATCTGATTGTGTAGAATTGACACCTGGTTTAATTGCAAGTGGCCGTGAAAGCTACACAGTCCATAATCCACATTGGCAAAGCGCATCTCAGGCTGAATGTATGATTGTGCCTGCCTCGTCTTTCAGTACAATTTGATAGCTGTCCACCTTGATGACCTGCTTACAGTTCCTAAACATGGGACTGAGTTAAGATCCAGTGTAGCATATTTCCAATTTCTCCTGAAAACCTTTGAGAAGATGTAAATAATTGTGTCACAAAGGCACTTTGAAAAGTCAGATAAGATTTGAACTCATACAACAGCTTGGTATTCTGTTTTATCATTATATCATATAAGTCCCAAGATGCCGATGTGTGCCATGGTCCAGTAGATCAGATGCTCCAAAGACTGATGACAAAACAACACTGCACAAGTTGATTGGAAAACGGTATCATCATTCAACATCCAAAGAATTCAGACATTGTTAAAAAAATCAGAACACTTTTAGGGCAAATAATTTACTGAGTATCCTGCACCACATGAACAGCTGCAGATAGAAATCTGCAGGAAAGATATCACATCATGTCAACAGTTTCAGCCATAAAGTCATAGCTAAAATACTTCTTGTCTTTCTATACAAATAAACAAAATACATGCTCAGTTAAGTATCTAGAAAAGATATGAAGTTGGGATCCAAGACGGTATTGAACTCCAAAATTGTGAAATAGTACCCATTTTATTGGATTGCACATTTTTCTTGGTTGGTGGACCCCTAATGGCACTCCACTGAAGGAAGGTGGACACAGATGGAAATGATCAGCAATTATTGATGCTAATTAGTTCTTGGGTTCCATTGCTTCTCCTCGAGGGCTCTCTAAAGGGACATGTGTTCTAGGTCTTCTGAGTCAGAGCTTTCAGAGGGTCTCAGGGTAACTGGCATAGGGCACCCAGCTGCCATCTTCAGATCAGACCAGCCTGTACCAGTCCGAACAGTAGAGCCTTATTCCTCGCAAGAACCAGGTCAGGGGGCAGTGGCCCTACACCCTTCACCTGAGGAAGTAGATGCCAGATATCATCAAACCAGAGGGACCAAATCGGAAGCAGAGGACCATGTGACAACTAATTATGAGACAGAAACAGAAGACGTCTCTGGACATTCAGAATGGATGGGGTTGTTGGGTTTTGGTGTCTGGAAAAATCAAACAGAAATGACATGTCTTGCAAGGGGGTAGGCGAATTGGAAGTCGGTTGAGTTGGCGTGTGGGATGGGCTTGTAGAGATATTGTCAGTTTATTGGCTTGCAAGTCTATAACAAATAGAATCCCGTTTTGTCCATTCTTAATGAGACTCCTTAGTGTTCTTGTTTTTATTTTACTTCCATGAGCATAGCATCAAATATGATCGATACAGAGTCTGAATCAGGGAGACTATTAAATGCATGAATCACCTGCATGGCCATAAGGAGTGACACATACAAGCAAGACTACAGGTCTAGATAAATTGCTTCACAATATACTGAAAAGCATCAACTATAGTTGTTAAAGCAACAAGCTTATAATTGAATGTGTGAATTGCACCTCTCAATGTCCAAAGGGATTAATGACTGCACTGGTTGGTGTTCAGTCTGAGGCTTGGTGTGTGACTTTGAATCTGGATAGGAGTTGTCAGTATCTCTAGCACTGAAAGTATAGTTATCTAGTTTGAACTGCCTCTTATTCCTTGCAACGGAATTGCTGCCACACTCAAAAAGAGGCAGACGTTTCTTCTTATGCCCATTGGGACATGGTGGAGTTGGTGTCATGGATGATGCACACTTATATTTGCACCTGGGGTTCTGCCAGGGTGTGTTTAAAAAATCCTGCATAAAGGTAGTAGAATAGCATTGTCTTTCCTTCCTGTCTCAGTAACTGTAGCACTGTACTCCTTCTCCTACTTGGTATCATTGGTTTTCAAAATCATGTGTTATTGCCTGGACTTAGATGGGCCAATTTGATCTTTCTCAACATTATTCTTATTCTCAGTCTGATTAGTGCTTTTGGTTGGTGGTGGAAAGGAAGACCAGGAACTTCTGATGTACTGCTCCTCTGCAATGGGTGGTGTTTGCCTCTGCTTGTCAGCTGATGCAAACAGTACCTCCATCCCTACTACCACATCATAGGCAATGGGCTCGACCTTTCTTCCTCGTCCTCCGTTTGCAAATCTATCATCTACAGCTGAAATTACTGGGCATGTACTACTGTAGCTTGCACACACGAGTGATGTGTTCCTGGAAGTGCTGCTTTGAAAGGAAAAACGATGCTGGCAATTTCCCACATGCAATTCTGCCATCTCTGAGGCACACAACCACCACTGTGACTAATGTAAAACTCCCTGCAACTGCATTCCTCCATCTTCCCTAGCACTTTTAGGTGAGTTGTAAATATTACACACACAATGGTCACTTTTCCACCTTAGTCACAATATGATGGCTTGCACACTTAGTTACAGTCACTGAAAGTAATCTGCATTTGCCTCCAAATAATTAGTTTGGTGGTATTAATAAGAAATACCCCCAACACTCGCTTAATTACTGCATGAGGTAGGCTTGTGGGAAAGGGAATGGACTGCATGATTTAAAGCCATATGAACCATTCGGGTAGTCCCCATTCTGGGTTTCCTTAGAGGCAAGCAGTAAAACACATGTGATAATGCCGCATTGAAACCGCCACATGAGGTAAGGGTTTTGTCCAGATGGAATTTAAGAGTTTTGCAAATGAAACAACTAATTTGGCTGAATTTCCAAATACCTCATGTTTTACTTCTTCAGCAAAACTCCTGATGACCTCCAATGACTTCTTCTGAGAGATGTGTGTTTTTCTCATTGAAACAAAGGATGGCACACTAAGTTTCAGCCACTCAATGTAATCTTTACCGGGCTCCAAATAATTTTAAGACTTTTTCTGCCATAATTTTCTCTTGCAAGTCAACAAAAGTTTGCAAAGCCTCTCCAACCACTGAATGTACTCTTCTCTCTCCAAAATATGTTAAGACTCTTTCTGCGCAACAAGTGTTTGCTCCCGCCTATCTCCAAAAATGCACAAATTCGGTACAACCTCTGACTGTGCTTTCCTTCCTCCATAGAATTCAAAGATGTTTTTCTACACAACTGATATCTTCTCTCGTCCGTCACCGAATGTTGGCACACCCAAGACTATTGCTGAATGTACTCTACTGCCTCCAAAACATTCTAACAATTTTTTTTCATAGCAACCATTATTTTTCCACACCCATCACAAAATATTGGCACACCAAGTACAACTTCTGAATGTGTTCTCCTGCCTCTAAAAGATTCCAACTCATTTTCTTTGCTACTACTGTCTTCTCTTGTCATAAAAATATGGAAAACTCATATATAACCAATGAATGTATTCTCATGCAAGCCCGCAAATAATTCCAGAATATTCTCGGCACTTGCTTGTCATTGACAAGAAATCTCACGTGTCTGTGTGTGTGTGCTTGTGTGTGTGTATGTGTGTGTGTGTGTCTTTGAGAGTGTGTGTCTTTGAGAGTGTGTGTGTGTGTGTGTGTGATTCTAGATTGTCACTGTGATTCTCTCCTCTACTTGGCTAGTATAAGGCGATAATAGTCACAAACAGTTGGTCTATCTTTTTTCACGTTTCCACCTCTCCCTCAACGAAATCCTATTTTTTCTTTCCTGTTTCTGCCTCAATAACGTGTTAAAACGCTATCTCTCCATCAACTAAAGCTGTGGAAAACCTCCTCCTTCTACGCCTTGCTTTTGATTACTGGACAGATCCTAAAATCGAACCACCATTCCCTACTTGTACAATGTTATCCCAAAATCATTTTAACCTCTTTCCCTGAACCCTGGATATAGTTTGGGATATCTGGATCCTACCGAAACCTCCAATATTCCTGTGATTCAAGATTTTGTTAAATAATTTTGCCCGGGCTTATTAGAAAGAATTGTATACCACAGATGTCTCTGCACTGCCTGGACACTAGACATTCTGTTTTACGTCATGATGGTTTGGTTTGATGTTATCCCCTTTCTTCGTTGATTTTGAATGATGGGGAATCCAAATATTTTTTCGGGCCAGCGGAACCCAAAAATAATTAAGATGGCTCTGCAGCTCTACAGTGTTCAAACTAGAATACCTGGAAAAGTACACTCAAAAAAAGAAATATGTTTTGAGGGCAAATACAACACAAGCATATATTTCTTTTACTTAAACGTTTGATTTTATGAGCACGCAGACATTATTTTCAGCCCTAAATTTGATGTTATTTTTATGTTTCTTTTACAAAGATGTTCTATTGAGCAGAGTAGACTCATAAAACAAACGTGGCAAAGTAGGAATTGTTTGAAAAGTCGATGCACTCAAAGCTGAAACCCTGCAGGCCCTTCCCCAATTGCTAGATGCACAGTGTTTTTTTTATGTTTACTTATTTTACATTTCATTGCCCGCGTCACAAACACTTACATTGTCATTTCAACATTATTTACAGCGCAATTTGCGGGTCTCTTGCACGGAAGCAAATAAATCGCACTTTTTACGAGCACGGATTTCAGTTACTTCGTAGGGGCCGCCCTCGGCAAACGTGAGCACTGAACAATTCTGTTTAATGATGAGAAAGAGTTATGGAATTCAGTTATGTGTTTTAATGTTTTATTGATGAGTTGCCTACTTTTATTCATTTTTCTCTCACAACAAGAAATCACAAAGCAGCATCATATTTAATGGGCTAGCATGCATTTATTTGGGCAGAGTAGTAAACGCAAAACCGACTTCGAGGACTGTTGTTATTTCCACAGCCCAACCCATGTTCCATTGCAAACAATAGGATCTGTTTAACTAGCCTCCCTGGCCCCACGAAGAAAATTGCTCTAATAATGAACCTTTTCATTTACATGATCAGAATGGAGCTTTTTGATTCTATAGTCCGAACTCCAGTTTGAAAATAAAGGAGGACAGCAAAAGTTCAGCACATAAATAGAGTGTGAGAGGTTTTTCAGTGCTGACCTTTCTGGAACTGACGGTCTAGTCAGTGTCAGCAATGAAGATGTAGATGGGGAGGAGTGGCCGTTAGAGAACTGTGTAGATTTCCCAGTAGGCCTCTTCACCCGGGGCTTCTTTTGTGTGGTATTTCCAGATTGTCCCATAGAAAAAGTGCTGGGCTTGCTGATAATGTTTACTATGGGGCCACTTCTTTTGGTTCCCAGTCCACCCCTGGCTGTAGACCCGGTCAAGTTGACAGGAGTGGAAAAAGGGCTTACCTTGACATAAGTGCCGGCCCCGCTGTCCAGAGACTGTTTAAAACATTGCGGCCCAGAGATCTAACATATGCAGCGGCCATTGACGCACTGAATGCGTACTTCATGCCCATGGTAAACGGGGACTATGAGGGATTTAGAATGCGCAGCACGAGACAAGAAGGGGAGAGCCTGGATGTGTTCCATGGGAGGCTTTGTGGCATCGCGCTCTCTTATGCCCTGGAAAATTTTGAGGACGAGATGAGAGCACAAATAATATACGGATGCAGCTCCACCAAACTGCATAGGCAGGTTCTCAGGGAACCAGGGCTGAGCCTAGACAGAATCCTGGAGCTGGGCTGGGTCGACGAGCTGGCGGAAGTGCGCGCTTCAGTAATGGACAGCTCGAGGCAACTCATCAAGCTCGAAGAGCCCTTACAACGGGAGAAGCTGGAGGAGGCATGTGGCGTAGGCAGACGGCAAGGCAGCAAAACAGACCGAAGAGGGGAATGGCCACGGAAGGAGATGGGCAACATGTGTCCTCAGTGCGGATGGGACCTGCCGCACGCCGTTGAAGATGGACACTTCGCAAGGGTGTGCCTCGCACTAGCACCGGCCAGCGCAGGGAACCCAGTACCCAAGGAGGAAGGTAAACAAGGACAAACATCTGGGAGGAAGTCGCCCAGGGGCGAAGTCGTCCAAGTAACTGAGAACCAGAGGCAGAAATATATGCTCGAGGATGAGGAGGATGAAGAGGATGTGTTCCTCCTATCGTGTGGCAGGACTTGCGGTCATAGACAGCCTCGGTGAAGGAGGTCTGCCGGGAACAGACCCTTCCATGCTGGACGGTTTGACCCAGGGATACAGTGAGCTGCTGCCGGGAAGGAAGCACTCGTGTGGGGGCGTGGCCTGATTGCGACGTGAAAGGACGTGCCTGTGGGGAGCTCCTGTAGATCCGTTAATAATCTTTCGGATAAAACAAGTTTTCGAGTGAAAAGGCATGGCAGTATTATACTTAAGTACGTCTGAAGGACCAGAGCGCACAACGAGAGTTGTGAGGGCCTGAACCATAGCGTGGAAGGGAAGTTACAGCCATCGGAAAGCAGCTGGGTGCGGAGATCAAGTGGCTGGCAAGATGGCGACCCCAGGACAAAGGGCCATAAACTAGCTGCGGAAGTTGCGGCCGTGCTGGCGAGCTGGTACTACCGTGGCTAAGCCAGAAGTGGCCTCTAAGGATCCCTGCCGGCACACAGCACAGGAGGCATTGCTGAGGGGGCCCGGCTAGACCGTGATACGTGTGCCGCGGACCGGGATGAGAACGGCAGGTGTGGAGGGCCCTGGCCAGCGCCTGGCATCGGATGCCGCGCGGGGCTGGTGGATTGCCTCGCGGCACAGCTGTCGCTGAGCGAGGTGGAATGGAGTGGAGAAGCCGCGCTCACCGGGCTTCGACTCCAGAGGAGACCACTTCGGCACGGCCGCAGAGGGGGCCGAGGTAGCTGAACCCAGCGGGCGCGCTGGCAGACAGTGTGGCAGTACGCTGCGCCGTAACATCAGCGGCGCGGTACATCGGAGCGCCGGCGCTGGGGCTGTGCATACAACACAGGAGGCACTGCTGAGGGGGCCCTGCTAGACCACGATACGCGGACCGTGATGAGAATGGCAGGTGTGGACGGCCCTGGCCAGTGCCTGGCATCGGACGCCGCGCAGGGCTGGTGGATCGCCTCTGGCGGCGCAGCTGCCGCGAAGCGAGGTGGAGCGGAGAAGCCGCGCTGACTGAGGCTTCTTGTGGGATGTGAAGCCCGGCTCAGTAGCACAATACAGGACCCCGCCGGAGGAGGGCGGCCAGGCCCGTGGCGGGGATAAGTGCAGCAGGGGCCCTGTAAATCGATTGCAGGACACGGCAAAGCTGCCCCTGGGAGGATTGCCGTTGCCGGGCACTGTGTGGTGGCTGGTATTGTGCACCCCGGGGTTCGTGGTAGGACCTCGGGGCGCTCATTGAATGGTGGCCCCCCCTGCGGTTGTGGGGCTTATGGGGGCCAGATAAGGCTGGAGCACCGGCCCCCGCCGGGACCTGGGTGAAGGAGAGGAGAGAGCCAGAATCATTCTGATACCCCCAGGAGGGTTCTGCAGAGGTGAGCACTTGTGGGGGCCCTGACCGGCCGTGTTTGGCATTTTTGTGGAGAGACTGGATGACGGGCAAGCACTCCGGCGTGCACCACATTGTTGCATGATCGAGGGCTGCGCAATGAGACAGGGGAACCCACAGTGCAATGAGGATCGAGGTGGAGGCCTGTGACAATAGCTGGAGGGCGGTAGTGGGACGTCGCCCACTAAAGGACAGACCGATCCAAGCAAGTCTATGGACGGATGATGTGGACACTCCGCCCACGGTAGGATCACTTGTTGTGGTGGGAATTAACATGTGAAGCAGTGGCATTGGGGGGCCTTGGACAATTGCTAAGAGAGAGCTGGCGCCCAGACTGTGATCTGCCGCTGCACTCGAGGTCACAAGTCTCTGTGTGGTGGCCGCTTTGGCCAAGCGGGCGGCGTAGCATCGGTGCCCCAAACAGTTGCTGCAGGCATTGGCGCTGACCACCCGACAAGAGGCGGATAGCCTGAGGCGGATTGTTATTACGTGGGAGGACACAATCCATTGCAGCAATAGAAGGCGGGCAGAGCCTTTGAGATTCTGAGGCCCCCATGCTTGGGTAAGGCCTAGGGCACTGGAACGAAGGGCGCACCCTTCCCCCCCTAACTATGGAGCATAAGGGGTGGGCTGACCCACAACGTGCGGCTGCTGAGTCATGTCTACTAAGCCTCCAAGGAAAAAAGTGAAGCAGCCAACGCTGGACGAATTCACCAGAACACCGCCCAGCCCGGAAGGTGCCAGAAGCAGGGACAGGCCCCCCGCAGGTAGCATGGCCACTGCTGGCACTAATCAAGAGGTCCTGGCTGCGATTGCGGACTTGAAAGCAGACTTGAAAGCGGACTGGGAGGCCAACCTCGAAATAGTTGTGGCCGAATTAAAATCAGCGTTGGACCTTAAAGTTGGTGAAGTGCAGGAGGAGGTGAACCTACTCCGACAGGATGTAAGGGCCCTGGCGGAGCGCACGGAGAGCCTGGAGAAGGAAGGGAGTCTGAACACGGCGGACTGTGCCACACACAAGTCGGCGCTGCATGCCCTGGTGCAGAGAGTGGGCAACTTGGAGAGCAGGGCGGAAGAAGCGGAAGGACGCGCCCGAAGGAATAACATCCATATTGTGGGTATACCGGAGGGAATAGAGGGCCATAACCCCACTGAGTTTGTCGAAGGCATGCTGCTACAGGAGATAACCGGAGGAGTTCTGTCTCAGGGATTTGCTGTGGAGCGGGCACATAGGGCCCTTGCGAGGCGGCCGCCGCCGGGCAATCCGCCTAGGCCACTTATCGCCAAGATCCTCAACTATCGAGACCGGGAAAGGATTTTGGAACACTTCCGCAAAGGTGAAACAATTAAGCGGGGGGAGGCAAACATAACAGCCTACCCGGACTACACCCTGATGGTGCAGCGGAGCCGAATGAACTTCGGGGCTGTTAAAAGGAGACTGAGGGAAGCTTCTCCGGGGGTTTTGGCTTGTCAGGAAATGTTCGGTGAAATCTTTTGATTAGGCGAGGAGCGTGGACATATTCAGCAGGTTCCCAGGATCTCTCTTGGGGGCCGTAGCTTTTCCAGTCAATTAGGTAAAATAGTTTAGATTTGGAGATCTTGGAGTCCAGAATGCTTTGTACTTCATACTCGAGTTCTCCATCAACTAGGATAAGTTTTGGAGATTTAATTAGTCGGGTTTGAGGTTGCACGGGTTTTATAGAGAGACGTGGAAGACCGGATGTATCTTCATGTGCGGGGGCAAGTCCAACTTGACCGCTACTGGGTTTACTATGGTAGTGATGGAATAGGGACCAAGGTATCTTGGGTTGAATGTGCGTGGCCCTTTTAGAGGTAGATATTTGGTGGATAACCAGACTTGATCCCCTACTTGATATTGAGGGGCTTCCTTCCGATGTTGATCTGCTCCTTTCTTGTATTGTTCTTTAGCCCTTTGAAGGTGAGAAACAGCTTCCTTAAAGGCTTGGGTGATTGTAGAATGCAGGTAGTCTACTGCTGGTGTTTCAAGATCTTGGAGGGGATCCAACTCCGAGGTTCGAGGGTGACTGCCGTACAAAAGAAAAAACGGGGTTTTCCCAGTTCCCGAATGGACAGAGTTATTGTAGGCATATTCGGCTATCCAAAGGATGTCTTTCCAAGTTTTTTCAGTTTGTTGCAGCATGCAGCGTAAATACTGTTCCAGAGTTTGATTGGTCCTCTCGGTTTGTCCGTCGGTCTGAGGGTGGTGACTGGTCGATAGTCTCACATCAATTTGAGCCGACCGACAGCAACTTCGCCAAAAATGAGAAATAAATTGACTACCTCGATCCGAAATTAGAACCGAAGGAAAACCGTGCAGTCGGACGATGTTTTCGAGAAATTCTCGGGCCAGAGTTGCTGCTGTTGGCAAGCCTTTGAGCGGAATGAAATGCGCCATCTTGGAGAATAAGTCCACGATTACTAGAATCGTATTGTATCCGGAGCATGGAGGTAGATCGGTGATGAAGTCCATAGAAAACGTATGCCAAGGGTGAGGTGGGATGTCAATAGGGCGTAAGAGGCCTGCTGGTCTTTCCTTTTGACTCTTGTTTTGGGCGCATACTCCACAGGACATTATAAAGTCTCTGATATCTTTTTTCCAAGACGTCCTCCAGAAGTAGCGCTTGATCTTTTCTGAGGTCTTGGCCATACCGGGATGTCCTTCCATTAAAGAATCGTGATAACAAGAGATTACTTTTTTCTGTAAATCTGTGCTGGGTAGGTATAATCGTTCTTGGAAATAAAATAAGTTGTCCTTTACTGCAAAGTCCTTTCCCTGCAGGTGCCAATTCTGTATGTCTGCTGGAGTTACAAGTTGCCTGGCTTTATCCTTAACTTCCTCTATGGATTCTCTGGCGATTACACCCAGAATTCTTTGTTCGGGAATGATTGGTACAGGTTTAGGGTTGATCAAGTGTTCTTCCACTCCCATCCGAGAAAGGGCATCAGCTTTACCGTTCTTTGTACCAGGTCAAAAGGTAATTATGAAGTCAAACTCGGCAAAGAATAATGCCCAACGGAGTTGTCTAGAGGATTGGGCTTTTGCGGTTTTCAAATATTGCAGGTTTCGGTGATCCGTAATCACAGTAACGGTGTGTCGGGCCCCCAGCAGATAATGCCGCCAAGCCTTAAAGGCAGACTTGATAGCCAGAAGTTCCTTGTCAGTAATCGTGTAATTGATTTCAGGAGGCGAGAATTTGCGGGACCAAAATGCCACGGGATGCAACTGATTGGTTACTGGGTCCTTTTGTGCTAGAACTGCCCCCATGGCAAGGCTTGAAGCATCAGTTTCCACGATGTAGGGGAGTTCGGGGCGAGGGTATTTTAAGATTGGTGCAGAGATAAATTTAGTCTTCAAATCCTGGAAAGCTTATTCCGCCTCGGTAGACCATTCAAAACGTTTGTTTTTCTTTAACAAGGCAGTGATGGGCTGGACTATTCGAGAGAATTCGGGGATAAACCTGCGGTAAAAGTTAGCGAAGCCTAACATGCTTTGCACACCTTTTACGGAGGATGGTGATGGCCATTTGAGAACTGCATCGACCTTCTTTGAATCCATACGCACTCCGCCAGGAGATAATATGAATCCCAAGAATTCAACTTCAGTCACGTTGAAAACACATTTTTCCAACTTAGCGAAAAGTTTGTGTTGACGCGATCTTTCGAGGACCATTTTCACGTGTTTCCGATGTTCAGATTCCGATGAAGAATAAACAAGGATGTCGTCAATGTAAACAACAACACACACATCTATGAGCTCTCTGAGGACATCGTTCATAAAATATTGAAAGGCGGCCGGGGCATTGCAAAGTCTGAAGGGCATGACCTGATATTCAAATAGCCCATACTTGGTGCGGAAGGCGGTCTTCCATTCATCGCCCTCTTTTACTCGTACCAAGTGTTAAGCTCCTCTAAGATCCAGCTTTGTATATATGCATGCTTTTCTGACTTGGTCCAGGAGTTCAGGGATCAAAGGTAACGGATATCTATTCTTAACGGTGATCTGGTTCAGGGAGCGATAATCTATACAAGTTCTAAGGTCTCCTTCCTTTTTTGGAACGAAGAATAAAGCTGAAGAAGCAGGGGACTTGGAAGGACGAATAAACCCATTTGCCAGGTATTGATCCAGGTATTGTCGAAGGTGAAGGTTCTCAGGCTCGGTGAGGGCATAAATTCTACTACAAGGAGGAGTAGATCCAGGTATCAGGTCTATCTGGCAGTCATAAGACCTATGAGGAGGTAGAGAGTTAGCCTGATCCTTCCGGAAAACATCTTGGTATTCTAGGTATTCGGGAGGTAACTGGGGAGTCTCTGAATAAATTGCTGCCAGTGCAACACCAGGTGGAGGGTGACAAGTAGAGACACATTCTGGAAACTGGACCGTTCTTGCTCGCCAATCAATCAGAGGATTGTGTTTCTCTAACCAAGGTATTCCTAGAATAATCTGAAACTGAGGGGCCTTGATCACATCGAACACGATCTTCTCATGGTGTCCATCTTGACTTACTAGCGTCACCTCTTGAGTGGTATGCGTTACTGGCCCGGAGGCTATCTCCGTACCATCCACCGTAGTAATGACGTCCTTTACAGCCTTGGGACAAAGAGTTAGATTCATCCTCAAAACCATTTCATGATCCACATAATTGCCGATGGCACCGCTGTCAACGTAAGCTTCAATTGCATGTAATCGATCCGGATTATCAGGGCTAATGAGGACCATAGGTATCACGAAATGCGAGGTCACGGAACTGGTTTTCACGCTCGGCAAGAGGACCTCTATTCTTGTCGGGCGAGGTCGTTTCCCTGCTCAGAGTTTGTAACTTTGGTAACTGCAGCTCCTACTGCCTTCTTGGCAGGTTTCACCGGACAGTCTCGAAGAAAGTGCCCTGAGTTTCCGCAATAGAGGCATAATTTCAACTGTATTCTCCTTTCCCGCTCCTTTTGTGTTAGAGGACCTTTCAGACCCCCTATTTGCATGGGTTCCCCGGAGTCTACTCCTTTGGAAGGAGTTGGCGGTTTGGAAAATACTCGAGCATCAAACTTGGAACGATCGGCCTTCCTGTTCTGGAGTCTGTGATCTATTTGAACGACTAAGTCTATATAGTCCGAACAATCTTGTGGGGGATTCACTACTTGGGCTAACACATCTTTGAGCTCTCCACGTAGACCTCTATTAAACAGAGTAATCCTTTTGTCCTCAGGCCATTGAGTTTCCACTATCAGTCTGTTGAAAGACGCAATATAAGCCAAAAGGTCTTGATTACCTTGTCGCAACGAAAGAAGCTCATTGTCCAAGGCCTGCCCCTGTGAATGTCTTGCGAACAGTTTTTCCATACTGAGCTGAAAAGCTTGAAAATCATGGAAGACCGGATCATCTTGATTTACTAGAGGGATCGACCAGTCTGCCGCATTGCCACTAAGGTACGAAAGCACGAAAGCTACTTTAGCTTGATCAGTTGGAAAGGCTGCTGGCCGGCATAAGAAATGCAACCGGCACTGATTGATAAATACTGCAAACCTCTTTGGGTCACCAGAAAATCGTTCGGGCGGAGCCAGAGGTACATTCCCAGGTAGGTTGATCTGCACTGGATTCATAGAGGATGTAGAAGGAAGATTTCCCCCAGATGCGGGTAACAGGGTCTGTCCGGCTTGTGACTGTAGCAATTGTCTAGCGAGATCATCTGTTCGCTCCTTGGAAATAATCAGTTCCCTTCTTAGAGCGTTCGTTTCCTGACGGGCTGCATGCACTTCTGCCCTTAGTTCCCCAAGTAACTGGGCTCGCTGGTCGGTATCCGAGGTTTCCATAGCGCCTGGACGGGAGTTTTGTGGATGGCTTTGCGTTCTGTAACGCTCACCTGATTCCCGTAGAGGCGCCGGTCTTGACTGGGCGTATACCGTATCTTCAAAGGTGATGTGTAACACACGGCTGGCTCTTTGGGCTGGACCTCTGTGCACTGTATGTCTGACTCGAAGGGTAAGATGTCTGCAGATAGAAAATATGGGATTAAGGAACTGGGTTATTGAATGTCTCTCTCTTCTTCCCTTTCTCTTCTCCTGTAGAACCCCAAAGGTTAACGCTCTCACCTTAGGTAAGTGAACGCCGTGCTCTCCATCTGCCTCGGGGCAGGGTGCTGTAACCAGTTTCTTCACTGGATAAGGGGAGCAGGCCTCAGGACTTCAGAGGACTGCTGTCCGTCGTTTACTGCACGAACGGTAAGTTTCGAGTAATTCTAATGTCTTTAAAGTCTTTAGTAATGATGTTTCTTGTTTTGCAGGGTTCCGGCGATGGCGGATGACGGGCTGAAGTGAGTTGAAGATGGAGCCCGTGTGATGAATAGAAGCGCCTGGAAGCACGTAAGTAAGCGCTTGTTGCCTGCTTCACGATGCGCTCTAACTGTCTTTTTATTTTGCAGGTACAAGTTCGGAGCGGCTGCAGGGTGCCGGAATACCCACTGGGTTAGATGTGGAAAGGAGTAATGGCACGTGAGTATTCAAGTTCCCCAATGTCTTTAAACGCACCTTGTTTTGTCTTTCAGATGCGGGATGCAGCGCCGAAGGCCTCCGGAGCGTGCGAAGAGTTGGTAAGCTTTTGTCTTTCAGATGCCGGAATGCAGTGTGAAGACCTCCGGAGCGCACGAAGAGTAGGTAAGCCTTTGTCTTTCAGATGCCGGAATGCAGCGCGAGGCGTTGGTGACAGCCGATGGACCAGGTAAGTGAAGAGCTGTCACTGAAGACCGTAATGCTAACCTGTTCTTTCTTGTCTTTATAGGTGTTGCTGAAGACTGGAATCAGGATGGTAAGCCTTTTTCCTTAGGCCCAGGATCAGATGCAGAAGACACGATGAGCGTTCTGCTGCAGAGGATGCAGAATAACGCAAAGCAAGATTCATCCATCGGGTGTGGTTTAAATAGCCTCCTGTAGTGCTTAGGTGTCTCCTTCCACAGCCACGCCTAGGTAAGAAAAGAGTTCCTGCTTTCCAGAAGAGTTCCAGTGTTCTGAATCTAGGGAGTGGCTCCTGCCCCACCCAACAGGAAAAGTAGTTCCAAACAGAAGAGGATCAGAGGCTCAACTGGCAGGCAAGTAAGCAGCATGGTCTGCTGCAGGTAAGTCCACCCAAGCATTATGAGCCCGTCGCTTCCAGCGCTGGGACTGGGCCTATTTATGAGCCTGGTGCCACTGGCGCCAGGACTGGGTCCAAAAGGTCCCAATTGGGACTGGTTGGCACTCGGAACCTGGGTTATGGATCTGCTTCCAAGGGAGTTGGGAAAACCCTGACCTTTTGGAAGCAGAGATCATGACAAAAGCTTTAACTTCACAATCACACAAAGAAAAAGAAAATACAGAAATCGCAGGGAGACATGAAGAAGCGACTGGAGAAAAAGCAGCAAAAAATTCTAGGGAAAACGCGAAAAACACAAAGAACAAGGGCGTTAGATCAATTGAAACAGATAGACAGACAAAGCTAAAAAGGATGATGAAAGAAACAAAAAAAGAAAACCAAAGGACGAAATCGAGACCCAGAGACAATCAGACCCCAAGAAATCGGAAAAAAGAACAAAGACATAACTCCTTCAAACAGAAAGATGGTGAACGTGGTAAATCAAGAAGGAGATCAGAAGATAGATGGGACGAACAAAAACATAAAAGAAAACCGTACAGAAATACATCACCAGGCAGACCTCTTTCTCAATCCAGGAACGCCCACAACAAAACCAATGCTGAAAAGCGACTCAGCCCATCACAAGATAAAGGAGAAACGATCTTTCGGTACAGATCCAGAACACAGAAATACAACTTAAAACCGAGAAAAGTGGACAAAGCTAAATGGCGCATAAAGCTGACACAAGTGAAAGAAAACAGAGATGAAATAACCTTGAACCGAAATTTGGTGTTAAAACTTTTTAAACACATTCAAAAGCTGAATCAAATAAAATCAGAAGACCTGCTTGTGGTAGAGCCCAGCCATGTAAACGCAAAAGCAAAAACGGTACTCTACGTAACATCAACAACTTTGAAAAACCTGATTCTCGATTGTAGTTAAGAGCTGGACGAAATGGGCTATGATGTCAAAGTGCAATCAGCCACAAGCGAAGAAGATAACAAAAGGGAGGCTGAAAACAAAGGGCGCAATACGCTCAGCAGAAAGCAAGTAGGCAGACACCTAAAAAGCGCCATAGGAACAACCGGCCGTAAGAAATCTCCTGCAAAAAACAAGGAAAGAGCAAGAGCCCTGGAACCTGAAGAGAAACTGAGGGAAAACCAACAAGCCTCCAAAGAAAACAAAAACTATGTAAGTTCCACAAAAACCAAAGATACAAAAAAACTTAACAATGCCAGGACAATCCCAGAAACAGCGGCCAAACTCTCAACAGAAAAAGTCCCACAAAAAAGATGTGAACCCATGAAAGGCATATGGTCCTGGTTGCCTAAAACTCTGAGGGAAAAAAAGCAAATATAGCAACCCGCGAGAGACGAGCACATTCTTCAAGATAGACATCACTCGACCCCCCAAAAGTGCGAACTAAAAATGTGCTTGTGGAACACGAGAGGACACACCCACCTACCTTCTCCAAGTGACATGGACCTGGGGTCATATGACCTATTATGCCTCCAAGAGACCTGGCTGACCGAACCCCCTGCAATAAGGGGGTTCGAAGTCATCCTTGCACCAGCCAAACAAGGACGTTGAGGAAGACCTTCATCGGGTTTACTGATTGCGTCTAAAAAAGACTCCGGGATCAAATTAGAAGAAACATTGATCAGCAACCAATTGATTCTGATGGTCAAGGCGTCATGGACCCGACGGAATACCGACAAAAATGCCTATGAGAAAGTCACCTTAATCATAGCAAACACCTACTGGAACCCAGCAAGCATAGAGCCTACCACCTACATAGAAAAAATTGAGGACGCGATAGACGAGGCACTATCTGAACATCTGGTAAAATACTTCCTCATTTGTGGAGACTTGAACGCTACGTGCACGAGCTCGGACGAAAGGGAGGCGGACCAAGGACACAACTCAACAGGCAAACAACGTGGCAATCTATGGGTCAAATTGATGAATTCAAGAAACCTTCACAATTTGCACGAAGCATTCCCAGACTCAAATCGCCCACCATCATGGGAAAGAAATGAATCGACAGGTACCATAGACTACATCTTCGTCACTGAACCAATACTGGCAATAACGAAAGACTTTGAAATTACACGAGTAACAGTAAGTGACCACAACCCCCTGTCAACAGCTTGGATGTCAACAAGGCCCCGGAATGATTACGCTGAGCACCAAGTCATAGTCAACACGAAGGGAAACCGCTTACATCTTACAGCAGATTCCATTGTGGAAATAGAAAAAGGATTCAGCTCAATGTCAAACCATTTAGGCAAAAATAAAACAGACTATACGCCACTTCTGACGAAGTTCAAGAAGAACCGTAAAATAAAAACAAACAGTGGAAATCCCACAAGACACGCGTATGACCTAACACTGGTGGAGAAACGCCGGGCACTGCGTAAAATACAACGCGAAGCAAAATCTTCCGGATCTCCAGGGGCTGTGAGAGCGGCGGAAGTGGAAACCAAACTCTACAAAGCTTGGGTAAAAGGTCATAGATTGTCCCTCTACCAACAAGACGCTGAAAATATCCTAAAAGCGATAAGCGGCAAAAACATAAAAGAATTTTGGAAAATCTTGAGAGCGGTTAATGAAACGCAAGAAAATACTATCATAACCGAGATTGTAGAAACTACGTGGACAAAATACTATACTACTATGTACCTGGCACCAACTACCAACTTAAAATTACAGGGCGAAATGTCTTCGGAGCCATGGGTAAACATAGATGACCCACAGGAAATCCGATTAAAGATCAGAGGCTTAAAAAACTCTCATGCCCCAGGACCCGATGGGATTACGAACATTGATTTAAAAACAAATCAAAATGAGTGGGCCAGTCTGCTAAGTAAAATCTTTGGCAGATGCTGCAGCTTGAAAACGATACCACCCTCATGTAAACAAGCAACAATGGTACCGATATTCAAGAAAGGAGACAAAAAGGACCCGACAAATTATAGACTCATTGCGCTCCTGGATGTTATAGGTAAAGTGTTTGGCTCAATGCTTCTTGACGGTTTAAGATCTAGGCGGAGGAATCACCTTGCAACGACCCACTCCAAACTGGATTTTAAAAAAATCTGGGCACGACGGCTAACATTCTAATGCTAAACGTGCTGAAAAACAGAGTACTGGAAGGGGGAACGAGAATTTTTGTGGCGTTCATCGACCTGAACCAAGCATTCGACCGGATTGACAGGGTCTGCCTATGGTCCAAACTTGAAGCCTGGGACTGTCCACCTTCTATACTAAACCCGATTAAGGCACTGTACACTGATATTTCAATACGCATTCGACTCGACCAAAACGGTCTCTTATCATCACCCATTCCAACAGCGCGGGGAGTGAAGCAGGGGTGCCCTTTCGCCCCGGCCTTATTTCTGGCATTTATCGGCGACATCCAAGAAGAGGATCCAGAAATTCGAGCATTTCCTCCAAAAATCTGCAAAACCCTGATAACGCGATTGCTCTATGCAGACGATTTGGTCCTAATGGATCACACACCAATAGGTCTGCAGCGCCAATTGACAAAGCTCCAAGGGTATATGCAAGAAAATAAACTGGAAATAAATGGAAAGAAAACAAAATTCCTAGTACTAG
The DNA here is from genome assembly GCF_040938575.1 of Ambystoma mexicanum. NCBI lineage: Eukaryota > Metazoa > Chordata > Amphibia > Caudata > Ambystomatidae > Ambystoma > Ambystoma mexicanum. The sequence goes on along the minus strand of NC_090941.1, from coordinate 167,169,109 downwards.
AAATATCGACCAGGAAAACAGAAAAACTGAAACTAAAACTGGAAGGATCATTGACCGAGCGAGTGTTCGATTTCAAATACCTAGGAGTAATCCTGGACTCCTCTTCACAAGACAAAGCTATGCAATTGGCCCTGATGACCAAAGTCAATAAATTGGCAGCTCAAGCTAGGGCCATAGATAAAAAGTTCGGGAGATTCTCGCTGATCCCAGTGCTAGAACACTACAAGAAAAAGGTTATGCCGACATTAACATATGGGGGAGACGCAATGATGAACCTACCACCATCCATCTGGACAAAAATTGAGGCAAAGTTTTGGCGAAAAGTACTTAGACTCCCAAACTCGACCCCAATAGCCTCAATTCGACGAGAGCTCAGCTTACCATCTCTTAGAAGTTTAGTCTCACAATCGTCTCTAAGGCTGTTCAGGAAATGCCGGATGGCCGAGCCACCGTCAATATATTTTCTCATCAACCTCGAAATAGAAAGGAACACAAGCAAATCCCTTAATAAATGGAAAGAAGGAAACATCAGTTTGCTAGAACAGGTACAGGCAGATGAAGAACAACTAACAAAGTACCCAAAGAGATCCTTCACCAAAATCAAATAACTTGACTGGATAAACACCCTGGAGACAGCAGGAAAAAATAAACTAACCTTACACCTGCCTCCAAATACGAAAAAACTCAATGAACTCCAGAAGTATATAAAGAAGTTCTCATCCAGGAAGGGGAGAGATATGCTGATGAGGGCCCGTTTAAACTTACTGGAGACAAACGAGATCTTGTCAATCAGAGGTCAGTCAAAAAAATAATTGTTGTCGATTTTGTGCGACACAAGAAAAGGAAACAATCCGCCATTTGCTCCTAAAATGTGCCTCAAACCAACATATAAGAAGCCGATACTTAAAATCAACCTTCACAGACTTTATCATAGAGGACAAAGAAATATGTTGGTCTCGTCTGATTGGAGGCGACAAAACACAATGGCAAATAGCCACTTACAAAATCTTGGAAGCCATAAACTGGCCGACAAAGGCACATTTTTAGAGAGCTGTTCTCTTTTTCTTTTCTTTTTCACGACTGCGCAAAAGACAGAAACCTCAAATTTTGTAAAAATCTTTTGATTAAACACAAATAAAAAAAAAAAAATAAAAAAAAATAAACTCTCTCCCTTGGTGGGGAGACTCTCTAGTAGAATAGACTCTCCCCCTTCAAGGTGAGACTCTGTATCAGAACAAACTCGCCCCCTTGAAGAGGAGATAGTATAGCAGGATAGTCTCCTGTTTGAAGCGGTGACACTGTAGCAGAACACACTCTCTCCCCTTGAAGGGGGAGACTCTGTATCAGAGTATACTCTCTCCCTTTAAAGTGAAAATCTGTAGAGACTCTGTATCAGAATGCACTCTCCCCTTTGAAGAGAAGAATCTGTAACAGAATAAACTCTCCCCTTTGATGGGGGAGACTGTGTAGCAGAATAAACTCTCCCATTTGAAGGAGTGACTCTGTAGTGGAATAAAATCTCTCCCTTGGGGAAGAAGATGGCTGAAGGCACTTAGTAGATATGCTGGCCAAAGCTCCACTGCACCCTCCGACTGTATCTGGTCCTTGCACTGCCTCAGTGCTCAGAAATGTGATGGCACGGCTCCCACTGAGATCGAGTAGGCTCTGGTACAGTGATGCTCCGGAGCTTGTTGGGCGCAGCCTGTATAAGGGGCGTTGCTGCTCGTGGGCACGGAGCGGTGGACCAACCCAGTACTTGAACGGGGCCTGCTGGGTTGAAGGTAGTCTCAGGAGGCGCTCCAGGCAAGGGTGACCGCATCTGCCCCCGATCGGGGGTATGACTGGTATGAAACAGAGGATCTGCAGGGGGCCGAGCTGGGGCACCTCCGGTGAGAAGAGCAGGAGTGGCAGCAGTCGAGGGTCCAGCCGGAGACACACTCTCTCCCATGGTGACATAGGCCAGTGGGAGTGCAGTAAAGGGACAAGGCCCCTGCTGGGGGCTGCCCTGTGAACTTGGTTGGCCCTGGTGGACTATGGCAGTGCTGATGGTTCCCCTGGGGATGTGACATCCAGGCCGGACTTGGCTCAGAGCAGTGATCCTCACATGGAGGTATTGGGACCAGCTAGTGCAGCCACGGCCTCCAAGCTGCAGTGGAAGGAAAAGAGACTAAGAGGTGGATGGCAGCAAGGGCAAGGTGGTGGTGTGGTGGTGAGTCCTCAGAGCTTCGGGCTCTCTCTGAGCCGAGGTGAACATCCCAGAGACTAGTCTGGCATGAATGGGAGGGGAGGGTTCTTTACCTCTGAGAGGCCTGCCATGGGAATAAGGGGCTCGGCAAAGGAGTCTGAGGTCCCAGGGAAGGTGAACATTCAAGCTTAACCACCGGGAGGATATCACCTTAACCCTTCAACCATTGACTGCAGCGGGCTAGGCATATGCATATGTGAGGCCTGAGTGTCAGACAGTAGCGGTCCCCCGTAGTCACTTGTGGGAAAGGGAGCTGCCTTTAGATGCGTCAAAGTATGCCCTTGTAGCCTGTAGGGGGCAGCCCAGGCCCCGAAAAGAGCCCTCTGAATGTCTAAAAGCCGCCAAAATTGCACAAGTATATTCCCATTACAGGGAATCGGCCTGGAACCCTTCCGACTATACGGAGCCCAGGCAAGCCTAGGCTAAACACTACACCAATGAAGGCTATGGCAGGGTCAGCTGGATTGGCAACCAAGGTGACTAGTGAGGCTTTCTCACGACAGGACCTGCACAATGACTTGATGGATCTGCAGTTCTCGCTTGCAAAAGCATTTCAAGAGAAATTTCAGTTGATGCGGTCCAACCTCAATTTGGTGCTGGTAGAGATGAAACAGGGGGAGGCCAGCTTGGGGAGAGGAGGGACCTTTTTCGAACAATGCCTGGAAGAGGTGCAAACAGACTCAAAGTAGCACAGTGAGGCAATTGAGAGGTTGCACGCACCCACACAGAACCTGGAGCTTCAAATTGAGGATTTGGAAAACAGGTCGCAGAAGGTTAATATATGCATTAAAAACCTGCCGGAAGTATCAGAATAAACTCTTCCCTTGATGGGTAAGACTATCTGAATATACTCTCTCCCTTGAAAGCGAAGCTCTGTAGCATAACACATTCTCTCACTTGGTGGTGGAGACACTGTAGCTAGGGGGGACTTTGTAGCAGAATAAACTCGACCCTTTGATGGGAGAGGCTCTGTAGCAGCATAAACTTTCTCCCTTAATGATGGTGGAGACTCTGTAGTAGAATAAACAATCTCCCTTGAAGGGGGAGACTGTGTATCAGAATAAACTCTCCTCATTGAAGGGGAGACTCTGTAGCAGGATAAACTCTCCCATTTGAATGAGTGACACTGTAGCAGAACAACTTCCTCCCCCCTGAAGGGGAAACTCTGTATCAGAATAAACTCTCTGCTTTGAAGAGAAGAACCTGTAAAAGAATAAGCTCCCTCCTTTGATAGGAGAGACTCTGTAGCAGAACTAACTCTCCCATTTAATGGAGTGACTCTGTAGCAGAATACAATCTCTCCCTTGGGGAACAAGATGGGTGCTGACATTCGGTAGACTTGCTCGCCAAAGCATTGCTGCACCTTCTGACTTAATCTGCTCCCTGCACCACCTCGGTGCTCAGACATGTGACTGCATGCCTCCCACTGAGATCGGGTATTCTCCAGTACAGCGTGGTCCTCCGAAGCATTTTGGGCACAGCCTGCATAAGCCCTGTTGCTACCAGTGGGCACAGAGCGTTATCCGGACCCAGGACTAGAACAGGGCTTGCTTGGTTGAAGGTGACTTCAAGCAGCAAGCCCAGAAGATATTTGCAGATACCCTGGGAGACAAAACTCTGGAGGTGGTGAGCCTGGCCCGTATTCACAGAGCCAGCTGCCTGGCGTATGGCCCAGGTGGCAGACAGAGGTACATGTTGATGGCATTCACGTTATATGCCCAAAAATAAGCAGCACTATGGGCATCGAGTGCCAAGGAACCATTATCATTCATGGAGTCACTGATTCAACTTTATCAGGATCTGGCATGGAGCACTGTCCAGAACAGGAGATTGTTGGGCCCAGTGCCCCGGGAGCCTCTCCAGAAAAGGTATGGACGTTCCCATTTGGACCAGTTTTCGAGTGGGAAGGAGCACAAAAGAGCAGCACCCCCAATCAGAAAGGCGCTTCTATCCTCCAGCTTGATCTCAATTGGGAAGATCGGGGGGGTCCCGGTCCCGTCTCCCGAGGGCCGCGCCAGATGTCGGCTTTGAGAGTGGATGACGGCGGGAAGCCGTAGAAGGAAGAGGCTTTCCACACAAGGCACCCCGCTCAAGAGAAACAAGAATGAAGCCAGATGCTCGAGTCCTCCAAAATGATTTGACCAGGGGTGAACTAAGGTTGTACAGGGAGAAAGAGGTGGGGTGGTGAGGGGATAGAGGGAGTTGTCATTGGCCAGAGGAGTGTGAGTTAACTATCTTGTATTCCATTAGGGGGGTTGAGCCTTCTGTGGGAGGGGAGAGTCATGGGGGAGTGGAGTGGGGGAGAAAGGATGCGCTAGGGGTCCCAGGGGTTGGGCCCCAGGATAGAGGGGAGGGAAGGGGCATTGGGGTGGGGGGTGGCCAAATGACAAGCGTTCTGCACAAGGGGTCAGGGAGCCCAGAAAGGACCAGGGGGAGGCTGATGGCTTCCATAGGATCACAAGCAGTCCAGAGGTGAGACCACAATTGTCACCCTAGCTTAAGTGGGTTACACATAATGTGAGGGGCCTGAATTCCCCTCTGAAGAGGAAAAAACAGGAGCATTTCACTAGGGAGACTAAACCTGATGTAGTGGCCCACCAAGAAACTTATCTTCTTCAGGGAGACTTTGCTTGAAAGGCTTCTCTCAGGTTGCCCATGTCTCAGGCCCAAATAAGACATGTGGTGTGGCCCTGGCCTTCCGAGAGGGAGGGAGGTATTTGAGAATATCAGGGTTGAAGGCGGTTAAAGAGGGCCGGTACATCATGGTGCTAGGGGAGGCGAGTGGGACAGCATACACTGTAGCATCCATATATGCCCCCAATATGGGCCAGGAGGCCTTTTTGACCTGTTGGTAACCTTGGAAGGATTTGCAAAAGGCAACATCATATTTAAGGGTGACTTTAATTTGGCTTTGTCATGAGAGATGGACAGGAGTGCCGGTGGGTCTTCCCACAAGGGAGGGGTAGCCTCAGCGTCAATGCAAGATAAATTTGAGGCCTGCAGGATGCATGGAGAGGGGTGAGGGGTTAGGAGGCAGGTTTCACCTTTTCTTCTAGTATCAATGGGGCCCATTCCCGCATTGACTACATCTAGTTATCGGCTCCCCTACTGGGCGAGATTAGGGGTATTGAGGTGGGTTCAATGGGGATAGCCGACCACACAGTGATCACTATGGACCTACACATTTCCTGGCTTAGAGGAGGCCTCTGGGGTGGAGGACCCCTGGAGACCTGATAAGGGGCTGCATAATAAGGAAGGAAATGAGGACGAGATAACACAATTTTTCGACCTCAACCGGGTCGACTACTCTGAGGAGGCCATTAGATGGGATGCCTTTTATGCGACTATGAGAAGGTACCTTATCATCAAAAAGGCAGGGAGAGACAAACAACTGAGGTGTCTGGAATCCCAATTAGAGGTAGAGGTGGAGGCCTGTAGACTGAGGTTGGTTGCGGCCCCCTCTTGGAAGGCGCTTAGAGAGTACAGACAGGACATATGCATCTTAATATGCTTAGGACCAAGAGATCTGAGAAGGCCCTGCGTTTTGTGAAGCATCACTTCTACGCCAAGGCCAATAAGGCAGAAAGTTACTAGCCACGCTCCTGCGCATAGCTGTCACCTCTAAAACTAGTACTGCCGTTGACGAAAACCCTAGGGTATTAAAAGGTCCCACACAGGTGACATTCAGCCCTACTTTGAGTGGTTTAACTCAGATCTCTACTCATGCCAGACCCCGCAGGTTCAATTGCAAGAACTTTTAATGGATAAGGGGTAACATGGGACTGGGGGAGGAGGTATCGGAAGTGGAGGTCCATGCAGCTATAATATCACTATGTCTTAACAATGCACCTGGCCCTGACGGCTTCACCACAGGCTTTTAGAAGACCTTCACTAGGGCCCTGACTCCATATCTGACTGGGCTATTTAACCACTTCCGGAGGGTACGCCGCATTTCAGCATCAGTGGAGGAGGCAAACGACATTCTTATACCTAAACCTAACAACGACCCCTCCAAATGTTACTCCTACAGGCCGCTCGCCTTAGTAAATGTAGATGGCAAAATCTTCACTAAAATCTTGGATAATAGATTAGAGGGCTTCCTCCCCACTTGGATCCACCCTGAAAAAGCAGGCTTTATTCAGGGTCGACAGACTTTTGACAATACCCGTAGGATTGTCCATCTTGGAGGAAAATTGCACGAAAAATCGCGCCGTCAGTCCTCCTCTCCCTTAATGCTGAAAAAGGTTTTGGCCAGGTGGAATGGTCCATTCTCTTCAAAGTGATGAAGAAGATGGTGTAACGCTCACCTGATTCCCGCAGAGGCGCCGGTCTTGACTGGGTGAATGCCGTATCTTCAAAGGTGATGTGTAACACACGGTTGGCTCTTTGGGCTGGACCTCTGTGCACTGTATGTCTGACTCGAAGAGTAAGATGTCTGCAGATAGAAAATATGGGATTAATGAACTGGGGTTATTGGGTGCCTCTCTCCTCTTCCCTTTCTCTTCTCCTGTAGAACCCCAAAGGTTAACACCCTCACCTTAGGTAAGTGAACGCCGAGCTCTCCATCTGCCTCGGGGCAGGGTGCCATAACCAGTTTCTTCACTGGATAAGGGTGCAGGCCTCTTGACCTCAGAGGACTGCTGTCCGTCGTTAACTGCACGAACGGTAAGTTCTGGGCACTTGAAATGTCTTAAAAGTCTTTTGTAATGATATCTCTTGTTTTGCAGGGTTCCGGCGATGGCGGATGGCGGGCTGATGAGAGTTGAGGATCGAACTCGCGTGAGGAATAGAAGCGCCTGGAAGCACGTAAGTAAGCGCTTGTAGCCTGCTTCACGATGCGCACTAACTGTCCCTTTTATCTTGCAGATACAAGTTCGGAGCTTTAGAGAAGCTGAAGGGTGCTGGAATACCCACTGGATTCGGCATGGGAAGGAGTAATGGCACGTGAGTAATAAAGTTGCCCAATGTCTTTAAACGCACCTTCTTTTGTCTTTCAGATGCGGGATGAAGCACCGAAGGCCTCCGGAGCGTGCGAAGAGCTGGTAAGCTTTTGTCTTTCAGATGCCGGAATGCAGTGCGAAGACCTACGGAGCATGCGAAGAGTAGGTAAGCCTTTGTCTTTCAGATGCCGGAATGCAGCGCGAGGCGTTGGTGACAGCCAATGGACCAGGTAAGAGATGCGCTGCCACTGAAGACCGTAGTGCTAACCTGTTCTTTCTTTGTCTTTACAGGTGCTGCTGAAGACTGGATTCCAGAATGGTAAGCCTTTGTTCCCTTAGGCCCAGGATCAGAAGCAGAAGACACGATGAGCGTTCTGCTGCAGAGAATGCAGAATAACGCAAAGCAAGATTCATCCATCGGGTGTGGTTTAAATAGCCTCCTGTAGTGCTTAGGTCTCTCCTTCCACAGCCACGCCTAAGAAAAGAGTTCCTGCTTTCCAGAAAAGTTCCAGTGTTCTGAACCTAGGGAGTGGCTCCTGCCCCACCCAACAGGAAAAGTAGTCCCAAACAGAAGAGGATCAGGGGTTCAACTGGCAGGTAAGTAAGCAGCATGGTCTGCTGCAAGTAAGTCCACCCAAGCATTATGAGCCCGGCGCTTCCAGCGCTGGGACTGGGCATCTTTATGAGCCTGGTGCCACAGGCGCCAGGACACGGTCCAAAAGGTCCCAATTGGGTCTGGCTGGCACTCGGAACCGGGGTTATGGGTCTGCTTCCAAGGGAGTCGGGCAAGTCCTGATCTTTTGGAAGCAGAGATCATGACAGATGGGGGTGGGGTCGACATTCATAAAGATGGTCAGGGCTAACTATAGGTCCTCTTCAGCCAGACGCCTTATCAACGGCTCCCTATCGGGGGCATTCCGTTTAACAAGGGGCACCAAGCATGGCTGCCCCTTATCACCCCTGCTACATGTGATTTACCTGGAACCCCTATTGCAGACCATACGCGAATCGGGCAAGGTTCAAGGTATTCCCTTCTGGGGTGCCCAACACAAGGTGGCAGCCTTCGCTGACGACATGCTACTCACACTCTCAGACTCTGGGCAATCTCTGGTGGGGGCCAGGTGGATATTAAAGGACTTTTGGGCAGTCTACGGTCTCAAGATTAACTTTCAAAATCGAAACTGCTAAACCTAATGGTGAGGGCCAAGGAAGCAGCAGGACTGAAAGCAACCTCATCTTTCAATTGGAGCTCCAAGAGGATTCAATACATCGGAGTCAACATCACTCCGACCCCAGAGGGCTGACACAGGGCAAACTTTCCTCTACCGCTGTCTTCCATCAAGCTTGAGCTTTACAAGTGGAGTGGCCTTAAAATATCCTGGCTGAGCCGACTGGTCACCAATAAAATCATAGTTCTCCACCAGATGCTCTACCTGTTCCAGGACTTACCGATCCCCGTTCCAAAATGTTTTTTAGCGGTCCGACAGAAGCTCACAGGCAACTTTATTTGGACAGGCAAGATGCACATGATCAGCCAAAACCTCTTAACTACACTCAAGAGGGAAGGATCTTGCAGATTTTCAATTGTATTATGAAGCGTCCCAGGTCCGGATTATAAGGGAATGGTTCCCTAGGACCCAATGGAAGTTATGAGTGGGAATGGACCAGGTGGTCGTTCAACATGAGTTAAGGGATGTCCTCTGGTTCCTCAAGTCAGCTAGACCATCCTACATGTACCAAAGTGCCATCACAAAACTTCTAGCGGATTTCTAGCCAAGAAACAGGGCATTACTTCTTTCCCATCACCCTTCGTGCCAATTTTATGAAATCCTGTGTTCTCTCCAGGCATGGAACTGGGGGCATTCCATAAGTGGCAGAAGGGGCAGGGGGTGTCATAGACTAAGGGACATGTGTGCAGAGAATTCAATTTGGCCATTCGTATATTATAAGGAGAGCTTCAGGATTGATGAAGGGGAGAGGCTGAGGTACTTTCAGTTGAGGAACTGGTTAACAAACCCGTAGGTAAAGGCTGCAGGGGTGTACCCCTTAACCTCGTTGGAAAAGTTTATCACCACTCAGGATGGCACCAAGGGTCTCATTTTGGACCTTTACAAGATGTTGCACTAGTCTAGTCCCCAGGTAAAGTGGCCTTGCATGGAGCAGTGGGAGAAAATCTTGGGGAGGGACATCTCCCAGGAGAACTGTGAGAAACTTTGGAGACTCGTGCCCAAATTGGCCAAGTCCCTGCAGCTACAGGAAGCCTGGTATAAGAAAATATACAGTTGACTTTACACTCCAGCCAGGCTTAAAAAGTTTTTCTCTGCCTCTTCCAAGGCGTGCTGGAATGGGTGCGAGGGAATGGGTTCCTGGCCTCAACTATGGTGGAGATACCCCAAAATAGAGCCCCCGGGAAGCAGTTTTGTTGGCCCTGGATGGGGGTGGCCTCTGGAAGGTATGATCAGACCGCTGCTGAAAGCCTGCATGGTCCTTAGGTTGGTGGCAATGTTATTAATAGCACAAAGATGGAAGGGGGAAGAAGTACTGACCTTCCAGGACTGGTTTCGGATGTTATGGGACATAGTGGCCCTAGAATGGATTTTTTATGCTGCAAACAATGATGTGCCGGGATTTGCTAATGGCTGGTGTGAGGTGATAATGTTTCTAAAACAGGATTTTACTGCACAATGGGGCCCACATCGCTTGAAACTCTTGCAACTGATCTGAAGCACAACTTCACAGGGGCTCTGTTTCCATTGTTTGCTGTGCATTTGTTTCACGACGAGAGTGGGGGAGAAAAGTTCTGGGGAGACCGCGTAGCATAATAAAATCTCCCCTTGAATTAGAAGACTGTATAACAGTATACAATATCCCTTGAAAGTTTAACTCTGTAGCATAATAAATTCTCCCCCTTGAAGTGGAGACTCTGTAACAGAATAAACTCTCCTCCTTAAAGTGGAGAATCTGTAGCAGGATAATCTCTCACGGTTGAAGGTGCGACTCTGTAGTAAAATAATCTCTCCCCTTTTATGAGGAAGACTCTGTAGCAGACTAAACTTAATCCCTTGATGTGGAGACTCTGTAGCAGAATGGACTCTCTCCCTTGGTTGGGGGAGACTCTGGGCCTCATTACGAGCTGCCTCCAAACCGGGCTTCATTACCGGGTTCCTTCAATGAGGAATACCCGGGTCATTCCAACATTGGAGGACCCGGTAATTCCTCCTTGAAGGAACCATTCCCCATTCCCATTTGAGCCCCCTTAGGGCTCAATGGGAAATAGGGAGGGAGGTAATAATGGACACATTACAAATGGCCCATTATTACCTCCCTCTTCCACTCGCGGGACCCGGAAAGGATGTCTGGTTTTACCAGACGTCTGTTCCGAGACCCGCAAAGGGGACCCTCGTAATCAGCGCTCCCGTAATGAAGGCTGCCGGACCCGTACTGTCATCCTTCATTAGAGGACCGCAAGGGTCGTAATGAGGCCCTCTGTATGTATTAGAATAGACCCTCCCCCTTGAAGTGGGAGATTTTGTAGCACAATAAACGTTCCCCTTCAAAGTGGAGACTATGTAGCAGAATAAACTATATGCCTTGAAGGGGAGACTCTGTATCAGAATAAACTCTCGCGCTTGAAGGTGAGAGTCTGTAGCAGGATAACATTTCCTGTTTGAAAGGGAGACTCTGCAGCAGAGTAAACACGCCCCCTTGAAGGGGAGACACTGTATCAGAATAAACTCTCCCCCTGGTAGGGAAGACTCTATAGCAGAATAAACTCTCCCATGTGAAGGGGTGACTCTCCAGCAGAGTATACTCTCCCCCTTGTAGGGGTATAGAGGTAGACCCTGTATCACAATACACTCCCCCCCTTGAAAGTGAAACCATGGAGCAGAATTTTCTCTCTCCCTTGGTTGGGGTGACTCATTATCAGAATAAACTCTCTCCCTTGGCAGGGGAGATGCTGTATCAGAATTACCCCCCACCCTCCTTGAAGAGAAGACTATGTAGCATAATAAACTATTCCTCTTGATGGGGAAGACTCTGCCTCAGAATAAACTCTCCCCCTTGAAGAGGGGAATGTCTAAAGAAATAAACTCTCCCCTTGATGGGGAACCTCTGTAACCAAATAAACTCTCTCCATTGGTGGGGGAGGCTCTGTATCAGGATAAACTCTCCTGCTTGAAGGGTGAGACGCTATATCAGAATACACTCTCTCCCTTGAAGGGGAGACTCAGTATAAGAATATACACTCCCCCTTGAAAGTGAAACACTGTAGCAGAATAACCTCCCTCCCTTTGTTAAGGATTTCAATCAGGCACACACCCAGATCTCGCCTAGAATGTAGTGTGCAATGAAACCCTTATTTATTTGTGTCTACAAATTCAATATTCTGAATGATATACCACTCATATCACATCCTTTTCAAAATACCCCCGAGGTCACACTGAACCAGGAATCAGGCTAGTTTATAAAGGTAAATATTTATTTATTTATTTATTTATTTATTTATTTATTTATTTATTTATTTAATATTCAAATCACACACAAGTTTAATATAAATATATCTGGAACAGCAATCACCTAAGAGAGACAATACAATTCAGAAACTAAGCAAAACAATTGAATTCACTGATAATGATGAAAAATAGAAAACGCAGGAAAAAGAACAGTTTTGGTTTGTGAACAGATAGCATTGAAGTTAATATTCCCCTGCAAAGTTTTTATAAATATAAATGAGCAAACCTACACAGATGTAAGTAATAAGCAGATATTCAGGAATGAAAGACAATGGGCCTCATTACAAGGGTGGCGCTCCCGTAATGAAGAGTGCCAGTACGGGACCGACACCCTTCATTACGGGAGCGCCGATTACGAGGTTCCCTTTGCGGGAGCTGGACCAGACGTCTCGTAAAACCAGACGTCTTTTCCAGGTCCCGTGAGGGGAAGAGGGAGGTAATAACAGGCCATTCGTAATGTGCCCATTATTACCTCCCTCCCCATTCCCATTGAGCCCTATGGGGGCTCAAATGGGAATGGGGAATGGTTCCTTCAAGGAGGAATTAACGGGTCCTCCAATGTTGGAATGACCCGGTTATTCCTCATTGAAGAAACCCGGTAATGGAGCCCAGTTTGGAGGGAGCCATGGTGCTAATAGCACCATGGCTACCTCTAAACTCGTAATGAAGCCCAATGTCTAGAGTTTAAATGCAATCTTCCTCCCCAAACAAGAGAGAAAACCGGAGGCGTTATTGCAAAATAGGCGCAAAAATGAAAACCGAATTTCGATTTTGAAAATGACAGATAGGTTTTATTACACTATATTAACGACTATGAAAGAGAGGAGGCCACACATGAATCTTCACAGCTACGTGGCCAGCGCAACCATTCACGTGCTGGATACTCGATTTTGTTCTCGGAATTACTTTGGTTACTCAAAATCACTAAGGAGTTATGGTTTTGTAACACAGATGAGAAAATTCAGCGCAACAAGGATTCTAACGGTACTAGGGTTCTGAATTTAAAGATGGGATGGGTTGAGATTGGGATAATACATTGCAGATATACTATGCGTTACTGTTCTTCCTATTAATACTTACAGTCCCTTGTAATTAAATTGGACTGTCCGGTTCTGGTCATTGGATCGGTTCGGGTTTACCGGCAGCAGGGCACCTCTGGAGGGATTGGATCAGCGGCGCGGTTCTGGTCAATTTTGGACTGCACCTCAGATTGGGTTTGGATGGGCCCTTCTGGTCACTGGACATGGCAGAATACAGGATACAAGTTTCAGCGGGCAAGCCTTAATGGTAGCAAGTCAAGCTGAATCAGAATTATTCTTTTAAGTTTTGGATGTTTTGAAATTGTGTCTAGCTAGCAAGAGTTCAGCAATACTAGTCTAGAGTCTGCAGAGAAATCTGGATCTTCAAAGAAGTCTGGAGTCACCCACAAGATGAAGAGTTCTGGAAAAAGGTGCTGCGCGGAAATCAGGATTGGTTCTGGAAACAGTGTGTCTATGTGGAGTCAAGCTCTTATATTTATACTATCAAATGACCTCACCCAGTTTTATGATGTGTTCAGAATTTCAAAACACACCCCCACGGCTGTCAGTGGCTGTAGTTACATGCTTTGTTTTGGTGGGTAGTCTGAACAGAGTTGTCATCTTTATTATGCGATTTAGGAACTCCCATATTGATTTTGACCACAGTTTAGCTTTCCCATACAATTGTGCCCTCTAATAAAATCAGACACATTGCTTTACATTTTTTATGGCTTATCCTGGCGTCCAATTCCCATCTCGGTGAGAGCTGTCTTTCTCATACTATGGGATTTCATCAATTCTAATCATACCCATTTGGATTAATCATTTCTTTTCTTTATTATTTATTTATTTATTAGCTTTTCAAACAATCAGAATACATATCGCCAAAAGTTTAACAAAGTATTGAACTCAACACTCAATAATACATAGGCAAGTAAATGAAAGCATTTCGAAGTATGCATAAACACGGAAACATTTCAGATAATGTAAATCAAATTTGAAACCACAACCAAAATAAAACACCTATTCACATTCTCAAATATCGAAAATGAAGACACAGAACAATACAAAAACAGAAAGACAACACTGTAACGCTCACCTGACTCCCACGGAGGCGCTGGCCTGGTTTGCGCTGTTGTGACCTCGTCTAAGGTAATGCGCAGGGGTCGGGAGACGGACTGGACCGGGCCCTAAATCTGGCTTGTCTGACTCACAGAAGTATCCTTCTGTAGGTGAAAATAGGGGGTTAACTGTCTGCGGGGTAATGCAATCGGCCTCCCACTTACCCCTCTCACCCTCCTCAAAACCCTTCTGTGCTTCCCCGTAGCGTCTCACCTTAGGGTCTGGAAGGACGAGCTCTCCATCCTGCTTCTGATGCAGGGGCGCGTTGGTATCCAGTTACTTCACTGGATTTTCGGATTGGTGAGAACCAAACTTGCTTGGCTTCCAGGTAAGTTTTTGATAAGTGGTTCCCCTTGTGTCCATGCATTAATGTTCTAATGCTAGTGTCTTTTTCCCCATAGGGGCCGGGGTACGGAATGCCGGGGAACAGGCACCGACCCGAGATGAGAGGTGAAATCCTTGTGGAAATCAGGTAAGTCTTTAATGAGCGTCTTGGTAATGTCTTTTCATTCGCTCATTAACGCTGATGTCTTTTTCCCCTTAGGGGCTGGGGTCCGAAAATGCCTGGATGCGGCGCGGACCCGAAACGAAAAGGGAATGACCCAGCAGGTAAGTCTTAACATGGAGATTTAGCTTCCCTTTTCCCTTCTTTCTCTCACCTTCGTTATTGTCTTTTTCTCCCTAGGCGCTGGGGCGCGACTGTGAATCCGGATGGTCGCTGCAGAACATGGAAGCGCCTTGTAAGATGAGTAGAATGAGGCGGTGCAGCGATCGATGTGATGTGCTTTTAAAAATAAATGTCTTCCTTTTCAGGATCGTCGGCGAAATGTCTCCGGGATGCAGATTTAGCAGGTAAGGCCTTTTCCTTCTTCTGTTCTCTTGTTCCCTTCCTTTGCAGGTGATTCAGGATGCTGGCAGGCGTGGCAGAAGTCAGGATGCAGGAGCAGACACGGTTATCGTCCAGCTGCTAGATGCAGAACAACGCGAAGCACGTGTGGCTGATCGGTGTGGTTTAAATAGCCTTGGAAGAAGTTCCTAGAATGTGTCCTTCCTCCAATCAGGTATGTATCCTTTCCCGACCATGCCCGGGTGGTAAATGAGTCCCACAGGTAAAGTAGTTCCTTTCAGGCCTCAAGCAGGCCGGGTTCTGCAGCATGGCCTGCATCAGGTAAGTGCACCCAAACACTTTCATAATGAGCCTGGCGCCTATGGCGCCAGGACTGACGTTTTCTATGAGCCTGCCGCCATAGGCGTCAGGACACTGTACAAAGGGCCCCTATAAGGGGTTGCTGGGACCTTCCCCGGGGACTTGATGTCTGCTTTCGGGGACGCAGGGCCTGAGCCGGCTCCCCAGGAGCGGGCATCGTGACAGCACTCCCCCCCAAGGCCCCTCCCAAGGTTGTTCCCTCCGGGGGTTTTGGTTCGTCTGGGAAGAGTCGGTGGAATTTCCTGACTAATCGAGGTGCATGCACATGGTCACTGGGTTCCCACGACCTCTCCTGAGGTCCGTACCCCTTCCAATCAATTAGGTAGAAAAGCTTTGACCTAAACATTTTTGAATCTAAAATGTTCCTCACTTCAAATTCGGGTTCCCCATCTATTTGAATAGGTTCTGGAGGTTTGAGTAGTCGGGTTCCAGGTACCACTGGTTTCAGAAGTGACACATGAAAAACAGGGTGAATTCGCATATTAGCTGGTAAATCAAGTTTAACCGCTAATGGGTTAATTATTGCCGTACTAGAATAAGGTCCCAGATATTTTGGGTTAAAAGTTCGGGGCCCTTTGAGCGGTAAATGTCTGGTAGCTAACCACACTTGATCCCCAATCTGATACGGAGGTGCTTCACTCCGATGTAGGTCAGCATTCTCCTTGTATTTTCTCTTGGCTTGTTGTAAATGCGTGGTTGCCTCTTTGAAGGCTCGGGTAATGGTAGAATGCAGATGTTCTACTGCGGGCACTCCGAGGTTCTGAGGTGAGCCGAGGTTTGAGGTTCGAGGGTGATGTCCAAACAAGGTATAAAAAGGACTATGGCCAGTTCCAGAGTGTACCGAATTATTATATGCGTATTCGGCTATCCAAAGAATGCCTTTCCAGTTGCTTTCAGATTGCTGTAACATACACCGTAAGTACTGCTCAAGGGCCTTATTTGTCCTCTCAGTCTGACCATCGGTCTGAGGGTGGTGACTGGTCGATAATCTTACGTCGATTTGTGCCATTTGACAACATTTGCGCCAGAAGTGGGAAATGAATTGGCTTCCCCGGTCAGAGATTAGTATAGATGGGAATCCATGTAGCCGAACAATATTTTCGAGGAATTCTTTGGCTAGGACAGAAGCTGAAGGTAAACCTTTCAAAGGAATGAAGTGGGCCATTTTGGAAAACAAATCCACAATTACCAGAATGGTATTGTATCCCGAACAAGGAGGCAGGTCCGTAATAAAATCCATTGATAGGGTGTGCCAGGGTGCTGGCGGTATGTCTAGAGGTTGGAGGAGACCGGCTGGTCTTTTCTTTTGACCTTTATTTTGGGCGCAAACACCACAGGACATCACAAAAGATTTAACATCTTTTCGCCAAGAGGGCCACCAGAATTGTCGTTTCACCTTTTCCATTGTCTCGGCAATGTACCGGGGTGTCCCTCTATTAATGTATCATGATAACCGGAAATAACTAGTTCGTGTAAATCCTTGTGTGGCAGGAATAAGCATCCTTGGTAATAAGGTAAACCATTATCTATGGTAAAGTCTGATCCCTTTTGTATCCAATTTTGCAGGACTGTAGGGTCCATGAGTTGTTTCACTCTGACTTGAATGTCTTCAAGCGTCTGTAACGAAGTCATGCCTAGAATTCTCTGTTCGGGAATTATTGGTATGGTTCTGAGTTTGTATCAGGTTCTCCCATTCCAATTCGGGATAAGGCGTCTGCTTTGCCGTTCTTGCAGCCAGGTCGATAGGAAATCACGAAATCAAATTCAGCGAAAAACAAAGCCCATCGGAGCTGCCGTGATGACTGAGCCTTGGCGGTTTTCAAATACTGTAAATTCCGGTGATCAGTGATCACTGTGATGGTATGTCGAGCGCCAAGCAGGTAATGCCGCCAGGCTTTAAAAGCGGACTTTATGGCTAACAGTTCTTTGTCAGTGATTGCATAATTAATCTCTGGTGCCGAGAATTGTCTGGACCAAAATGCTACGGGATGCAGTTGGTTGGTTTCGGGATCTCTTTGAGACAGAACTGCTCCCATGGCTAGGCTGGATGCGTCAGTTTCGACGACATACGGGAGATCTGGACGTGGGTGTTTCAATATAGGTGCAGAGGTAAACCTAGCTTTTAAATCCTGGAAGGCCTGCTCGGCTTCTTCAGACCATTCAAAACGTTTATTTTTCCTCAAGAGTGCAGTAATGGGTTGTACTATGCGTGAAAATTCCGGGATAAACCTGCGATAGAAATTGGCAAAGCCGAGCATGCTTTGAACCCCTTTTACAGAGCTAGGTGATGGCCATTTGAGGATGGCATCCACTTTTCTTGAGTCCATTCGGACTCCTTTGGGTGTCAGGATGAAACCGAGAAACTCAACTTCTGTGGTATGGAAAACACATTTCTCCAGTTTAGCAAATAGTTTGTGTTGGCGCAGTTTTTCCAGAACTGCCCTAACGTGTTTTCTGTGATCAGATTCCGAAGAAGAGTACACTAGAATGTCATTGATATAGACGACAACACAAACATCGATGAGTTCCCGAAGGACATCATACATGAAGAATTGGAAGGCAGCAGGCGCATTGCACAACCCGAAGGGCATTACCTGGTATTCGAATAATCCATACTTAGTACGGAAGGCCGTTTTCCATTCGTCGCCTTCTTTTACTCGCACGAGATGATATGCCCCCCTGAGGTCTAACTTGGTGTATATGCAAGCGTCCTTTACCTGGTCAAGGAGTTCAGGGATCAGAGGCAGAGGATAACGGTTTTTAACCGTTATCTGATTCAATGCGCGGTAATCGATACAAGTTCTGAGGTCGCCTTCCTTTTTAGGCACGAAGAACAAAGCCGAGGATGCCGGGGACTTTGACGGGCGAATAAAACCATTGGCGAGGTATTGATCCGAATATTGTCTCAGATGCAGGTTCTCAGGTTCGGTAAGGGTATAAATCCTGCTACAAGGGGGTTGTGCACCGGGCACCAGATCGATTTGGCAATCGTACGATCGATGAGGAGGTAACGTGTTGGCCTGTTCCTTTTGGAAGACGTCCTGAAAGTCTTGGTATTCCGGAGGCAATTGCATGGAGGCAGAGGTTACAGATGCTAGATTAATCTTCAGGTTTTCTGGATAACAGGTTTGTGCACAATCCGGGAAGGTTATTCTCTTCGCTCGCCAATCAATTCAAGGATTATGTGTCTCTAACCAAGGAATTCCAAGAATAACCTGAAACTGTGGGGCCTTGATTACATCAAACACAACTGCCTCCCGATGGCCGTCGGGACCAATAAGAGTCACCTCAGTAAAGGAATGCGTTACCGGTCCAGAGGCAATTTCAGTTCCATCTACTGTGGTGATGACGTCTTTGCTGGTTTTAGGACGGAGAGGGAGGTTAATCCTGGAGACCAACTCACGGTCCACATAATTTCCAATAGCCCCGCTATCGATGTATGCCTTTATTGCATGCAACTGCTTAGGCTGTTCTGGATCTACGAGAACCATTGGCACTATGAAATGCGAGGTCTGAGAGTTAGTTTTCAAGCTTGGCAAGCGGACCCCTAAGCTTGTCGGGCTGAGTCGTTTCCCAAAACAGAGTCTTCAAGGTTTTTATCAGCGGCCCCTACCGCCTTTCGGGGCGGTTTTGCCAGGCAATCTCGTAGAAAGTGTCCAGAGTTCCCACAATAAAGACATAAATTTAATTGCCGCCTCCTTTCACGTTCCTTTTGAGTTAAAGGTCCTTTAACCCTACCAATTTGCATAGGCTCTGAGACATCAACTCCCTTGGGGTTAGCGTGAGTCTTGACCAACACCCGGGTCTCAAACCTGGACCGATCTGCTATTCTGTTCTGCAGTCTGTGATCCAATTGGACCACTAAGTCTATATATTCTGTGCATTCTCGGGGCGGATTTACAACTTGGGCCAGGACATCTTTAAGTTCTCCACGTAAACCTCGATAAAATAACGTGATTCTCTTATCCTCTGGCCACCCAGTTTCTACAATTAGTCTATTAAAGGTTGCAATGTAGGATAGGAGATCCTGATTGCCCTGTTGCAGGGATAGAAGTTCATCATCCAGAGCCTGCCCCTGAGAGTGTCGAGCAAATAACCTTTCCATGCTTGCTTGAAATCCTTGAAAATCATGGAGAATCGGATCATCCTGAGTAACCAGTGTAACTGACCAATCGGCAGCGCAGCCGCTGAGATATGACAATACAAAGGCTACTTTGGTCTGACCATTAGGGAAGGCCCTAGGCCTGCATAGGAAGTGCAAACGACACTGATTCATGAATACGGCGAATCGTTTGGGGTCCCCAGAAAAGCGTTCAGGTGGGGCCAGCGGCATGTTTCCAGGTAGATTAATATGCACAGAGTTAGTGGGAACCACAGGAGCGGGGTTCCCTCCAGAACCGGTTAGAGGAGTTTGTCCAGCTTGACTTTGCAAAAGCTGTCTGGCCAGGTCATCAGTTCTTTCCTTTGATATTATTAATTCCCTCTTGAGGACATTAGTCTCTTGACGAGCGGCATTTACTTCGGCCCGTAATTCCCCGAGTAATTGGGCCAACTGATCAGTCTCAGAAGTTTCCATAGCGCCTGGGTGGGAATTTGTAGGAAGGCTTCGCGTTCTTTAACGCTCACCTGACTCCCACGGAGGCGCTGGCCTGGTTCGCGCTGTTGTGACCTTGTCTAAGGTGATGCGCAGGGGTCGGGAGACGGACTGGACCGGGCCCCAAATCTGGCTTGTCTGACTCGCAGAAGTATCCTTCTGTAGGTGAAAATAGGGGGTTAACTGTCTGCGGGGTAATGCAATCAGCCTCCCACTTACCCCTCTCACCCTCCTCAAAACCCTTCTGTGCTTCCCCGTAGCGTCTCACCTTAGGGTCTGGAAGGACGAGCTCTCCATCCTGCTTCTGATGCAGGGGCGCGTTGGTATCCAGTTACTTCACTGGATTTTCGGATTGGTGAGAACCAAACTTGCTTGGTTCCCCTTGTGTCCATGCATTAATGTTCTAATGCTAGTGTCTTTTTCCCCATAGGGGCCGGGGTACGGAATGCCGGGGAACAGGCACCGACCCGAGATGAGAGGTGAAATCCTTGTGGAAATCAGGTAAGTCTTTAATGAGCGTCTTGGTAATGTCTTTTCATTCGCTCATTAACGCTGATGTCTTTTTC
The DNA here is from genome assembly GCF_040938575.1 of Ambystoma mexicanum. Taxonomy (NCBI): domain Eukaryota; kingdom Metazoa; phylum Chordata; class Amphibia; order Caudata; family Ambystomatidae; genus Ambystoma; species Ambystoma mexicanum. Next base: position 167,148,902 of record NC_090941.1, on the reverse strand, counting down.
CCCTTAGGGGCTGGGGTCCGAAAATGCCTGGATGCGGCGCGGACCCGAAACGAAAAGGGAATGACCCAGCAGGTAAGTCTTAACATGGAGATTTAGCTTCCCTTTTCCCTTCTTCCTCTCACCTTCGTTATTGTCTTTTTCTCCCTAGGCGCTGGGGCGCGACTGTGAATCCGGATGGTCGCTGCAGAACATGGAAGCGCCTTGTAAGATGAGTAGAATGAGGCGGTGCAGCGATCGATGTGATGTGCTTTTAAAAATAAATGTCTTCCTTTTCAGGATCGTCGGCGAAATGTCTCCGGGATGCAGATTTAGCAGGTAAGGCCTTTTCCTTCTTCTGTTCTCTTGTTCCCTTCCTTTGCAGGTGATTCAGGATGCTGGCAGGCGTGGCAGAAGTCAGGATGCAGGAGCAGACACGGTTATCGTCCAGCTGCTAGATGCAGAACAACGCGAAGCACGTGTGGCTGATCGGTGTGGTTTAAATAGCCTTGGAAGAAGTTCCTAGAATGTGTCCTTCCTCCAATCAGGTATGTATCCTTTGCCGACCATGCCCGGGTGGTAAATGAGTCCCACAGGTAAAGTAGTTCCTTTCAGGCCTCAAGCAGGCCGGGGTTCTGCAGCATGGCCTGCATCAGGTAAGTGCACCCAAACACTTTCATAATGAGCCTGGCGCCTATGGCGCCAGGACTGACGTTTTCTATGAGCCATGTCCAAAGGACCCCTATAAGGGGTTGCTGGGACCTTCCCCGGGGACTTGATGTCCGCTTTCGGGGACGCAGGGCCTGAGCCGGCTCCCCAGGAGCGGGCATCGTGACAAACACACAGACTGCACAAAACAGAACAAAACCAAGACTGGGGGAACTCTCAATTCATGCGTACATATAGAATCAGGTAGTCGGATCCAATAGGAGTTGCTAACCCTATAATACACAGTCACCATATAAGTCTGTAAATGGCTTCCAAAGGGCTTGATACTTATCCTCCTTCCCTTGTCTCACAAACATCACCCGTTCAAAGTTCGATAATACCAACAAATCATTAATCCAATTCTCTAGTCTTGGCTTCTTCCTCATCTTCCACACCATCAGTACTTGCTTGACTGCAACAACAAGAGCTTTATCAACCCATTGTCCATACCGACGGGCAACCGCACAATGCCCTTTACCTGATAAAAGCAACACTTGCATCGGCATCCTAGGAAAAAGTATAGACAAAATCGCCTCCAGTCTACCTAGCAAACCCACCCAAAATTCTAACACCCGAGAACAATACCACAACATATGAATCAATGTTCCCTTCTCCTTCCCACACCCCCAACACAAGTCATCACCAGCCAGTCCCAGCTTATACATACGCAACGGAGTCCAATATAGATGCTCTAACACTTTCAGTTGAATCAATCTCAACCTCAGATCCAACCTGCTTCTATACCCTACACCCCACATGGATTCCCATTCCTTTTCCGTAATATCACAACCTAACTCCTGTCTCTACTTCTCAAAGCTTTTCTCCCAGCAACAACATCCTTAGAACATACCGGCAACAAGCTAGTATAAGTGCATACCATCCGTGGGATGACATAAGAATCTGACCACCCGCTGATATCTCTTCTAATGGTCCCGTAAACATAGTCTATCTTTCACTCAATAGTGTTTTCAACTTCATAAACCTATTCAGTTCCCTCCTTGCCAAATGAAATGTCCTCTGTAGCTCCTCGAATGATAAAATCCGACCATCATGCACCACATCTCTGATACACAAAATCCCTTTCAAGATCCAACTCCTCCAACATAAGGGTTTATTGGCTATTTGCAAGCTCAGATTCAGCCAAATAGAGGCTCCATAATGTAAGTAAAAGTTCCCATAAAAAAGACTCATCCACCACACCACTTCTTTAGACACAGTAATAGTTGGTAGTCTACTTACCCTCCCAGGTAGATGGCCCATTGAGGTAACAGCATGTAACGGAACACCATTCAGCTTACATCTTTCAATTAGCACCCAAAAGGGCTCTTGCTCACCTCCCACTGAAAAATAATATGCTGCCTTTTTCACAATAAACCCTTTATAGTAACGTTCCAAATCTGGGTATCCAAAACCCTGCATTTAGTACTACGCATCAGAATAAACTTCAGAATCTTAGGTCTCTTCTTGTCCCCCCACAGAAAGTTCTGAAAAACTCTATCAACTCTAGCGAGCACCTTTTTTGAAAATCTCAAAGGCAAAGACTGCACAACATAAAGTACCTTTGGTAAAAGAGTCATCTTAATAGCGTTGACCTTAGCCCAAATCCCCATTGGTAATCGTTCCCATCTTCTAATATCCACATTCAAGATAGCCACCAACGTTTCTACATTGAATTCCACCATTTGTTTGACATCCCTAGTCAGATAAACACCCAAATACTTCACATGTGATGTAGTCCACTTGCAACACCAATCCAAAAAACAATCACGCACACAAGTACTCGTAATCGGAAACACCTCCATTTTATCCTAATTAATTTTATGTCCCGACAACTTACCCACCCTATAAAAAATACTTTTCAGAACTACACTACTTCGCTCAGGATCCGCAAGAACCACCACCATGTCATCTGCATATGAAAGGACTTTAACTTCCAAATGACCAAATTTTAGGCCCTGAATACCTCGTTCCCCTCGTATATACGCCAACAATGGCTCCAAAGCAAGGTTAAACAAGAAGGGTGACAATGGACATCCCTGCCTTGTCCCCCTAGTCAATCCAAAAACCTCAGACAAAACACCATTTACCCAGATCCTTACCTTGGAACCACTCTGAAGACAACTTATTATCCCCAAAAAACCATCCCCAAATCCCATCCTCCTCATTGTAAATTGCAAAAATCTCCAACTCACCCTATCAAACGCCTTCTCTGCATCCATAAAAATCAATGCTGCATCTGACAAATCCTCCTGTTTGAAACTCATTATATCAATCAAAGTTCTAATATTATCATATCCAAATCTGTCCTGCAAGAACCCCACCTGAGATGTATGAATCAATTTCCCCATATATTTTTCCAACCTATTAGCCATAACTTTAGCAACCACCTTCACATCCACATTCAGCAATGAAATTGGCCGATAACTGACACTATTTTTCCGATCTTTCCCCTCTTTCGGAAGCAAGGTAATTATTGCCTCACACATCGATTGACATAAATCACCTTCATGTATAAACATATTAAACAACCTACATAAAATTGGAGCCAAATAAGATCCAAATTTCCTGTAAAACGCCACTGGAATCCCATCCATACCCAGAGATTTACCTACACCCATCTGTCCAACAGCCATCAAAACCTCATTTACCTCAACATCCAATTCTAGTTCTCCACTTTCCTCCAACGTTAACCTAGGAAGATCCAAATTTGCAAAGAAATCCTCGAATTCTACTTGAGATGGGGACACATCCTCTGAGTATAGTTTCTCATAAAATTCCTTAAAACACTTACAAATATCTACATTCTTCACCATCACATCACCATGCTTATTAACTAGACTCTGAATAAATGTTTTTTCTTTCATACCCTTTAATCTACTAGCAAGAAGCCTCCTACTCTTATCCCCACATTCCCAAAATGTCTGCTTCGTATAAAAAATACCCATCTCAGTCAAAAGGTCAGTCTTGCTGGCCAACAACTTCCAAGCACGTAACATTTCCATGTTATCCTCAACCTTACCTGACTGTGCATATACCCGTTGCAAATCGGACAGCCTACTCTCCAAATATTTCAATTCACTCAAATGTTAATTTTTCAAGTGTGCAGTTCTACTTATAAATTCCCCCTTCAATACAGCCTTAAAACCATTCCACACCAAACTGAAGCCTGTCGACCCCTCATTCTCATCAAAATACCTCTCCATTAATGTCTGGATGGTCTCACAAATCTCCTCATCATTCAAGACCCCTACTTTAAGACGCCACCTAATAAATGTTGGAACTTCTCGATTCATAATCACCTATAAGTATATAAGAGCGTGATCCGAGATCCCCCTTTCCCTAATATTTACACAAATTGTTTTATCCAACAATGTGTCAGGCACCAAAATATAATTTATCCTAGAAAATGTATCATTTACTGGAGAATAAAATGTATATTCCTTTGAAGAAGGATGTACTTCCCTCCAGACATCCACTAAACCAAACTTCTGCAAAAAGAAATCAAACTCCTTACAAATACCAAAGTTAGCGTACCTACACTGACTAGTCCGGTCAATTTTATAATCTCTAACGCAAGTCACCCCCTAAAAGAATTGTTTCTCCATGCATTTCACTGAGTAAACGTGACATATCCTCAAACGAGCACTTACTCAGCGTACATGGTCCATATATACACCCCAACGTGATTCTCTTACCATAACACTGGATATCAACAAAAATCATCCGACCCTCTCCGTACATCACCACTTTATCAACATTGAATTGTAATCCTCTTCTAAATAGGATGCTGACCACTCTCGATTTAGCCAAATAACAATTAGAAAACTGCCTACATAATCTTGAATTAAGTAATAGGTGATTATCCTCATTCACCAGATGAGTCTCCTGTAAGAAACAACATCTGCTTTTGCTCTCACAATCTCGCCATAACTTTCTTACGCTTGCGTTGGCAATTCAAATCCTTAACATTCCAAGTCAATGCCGGTAGTGAACCCATCCTCCTACAGTAAACTAATCAAAAATAGCATTGCACAGGTCTCCATCATAGGTTGAACAAGACAGTACTGAACCTAGTAATGATATATACATCTAAAAATACAAGAACCCAATCCACCACGGCATCTAAATGAGGATCCCCAGTAACAAACAACCTATAAAGACAAAACAAAACAAACACATAAACATAGACCATTGAAGAACAAAACCATTTTAGTACCTGGATGTAACCTCCAGATTCCACATGAGTGCACATCCCACCCGCATATAGCGCATTCCAACCCATCTCCTCCACGATCCCAGCCCAGAAAATCAGCAGCAACACTAAATTCCTTCTCTCCAAACAAACCCTCTAACTAGTTAACACACGGAACCCTCCCAGCAATCCCTCCACATCCTTCCAATACAGTGTATGTACAAAGGGATTGAAGTACCACATTTAATATGCAGCATCGAAAAGGACAGTTAATTCCAGTACTCCACACTAGAGCAAATAAATTTCCCCACCACATCAAGTTACACAGAAACCAAGTCAATATCATAACAAATGCCAATTCCTAATCATATGCCAAAACAATTTAATTCAAATCCAAAACACATAAACATCACTCACACCCATTCCAAACGCTAAAGCCATTTCCAGACCATTACACAAGATAACAACCAAACAGCAAGTATCTAAACATATCAAGTATTCGCACAGAAAACCACCCAACATATATCTCGAAACGCAGCCCACCGCCCATAGCCCAAAATTGCATCAATGAGTCTACACCACCCTCTTACACTTAATTCAGCAAGATGTAACACAACCAATACCCCCCTTAACATGTCGGTGTACAACATATGGATAAGAAAGCACAGGTGCAACATCCAATAACATAGCCACTTCAATGTCATAGCTTCAATCACCAAATTGCACGGGCAGTTGGGGGACAAATATTCCAGAGAACAACAAAAACTACTACATTCCAATTATTGCAGAGCCTTTAGGTGCGTCACTATGTTAGGCTATGTGGCACGGAGATGAGCTGTGAGGACACTCCCCCAAGAAACCATGATGCATTAGATATTATGATTGGAGACATAGCTACATTAATTCACCCAACGCTGTCACTTCCTTAAGGAATTAGTATTAGTGCTCCAAGTTGATATTACAGATCAATTAAGATCAATAAGGCCCAACTCATGGTAGAAATACAAATCAACCTACAGTCTGGAAGATGAAGAGCATACGAGCACATGAGATAACATTGGTGAAACATAGAAGTGACCAAACAGGGACTGGCCCTATGTAACTAGAACCTGCAAGTACTACAGCAATCCTGAAGCAGGAGCCATCCCCCTCTGCCTCAATAAAGGCAGCGGAAAGATGCAATCACCAACAGCCGTCAATCATGATCATGTTTTATGCCATAATGACCCACTCCGAGCGCTCCGTAGTGCAGGTAAGTCTCTATAAGGAACTTCCTCTGCTTGCCTGTATAATATGTCTCATTGCCCAATAGAATCTCACACGGAAATTGGTGGCTCCTGCAAGTTCATGAGCATGTTGTCATAACGCACAGTTCTTCAAGTTCCCTCTCTCCAAGTCACGCAATCAGAGCCCACTCCCACGGCACTGTCCCTGCTGACTCTTTATCAACATACCCAAGCAGCAAAGCAGTTAACACTGGATGGCAGTTGGAGTACCAATAATGGGCGAGTAACAGCTCATGGCCATAGGACAATAGATAAGGGTGCGTTATTGAGGATGCAGTCATAGGGACCCCAGCCCCAATTCTACTCCTCACCTCACTGCCACCACAGAAGCACAGGAGGACGCTTCCAGCCAAGCACAATATCTCCGCATTCCAGGCGAGCGCGACCATGCATTTTGATTCCTTGCCTTGTTCCAGCAAGTGTTCAGTACAACCTAACCAGTCACTGAATTCGAAAGTACATCCCTGCTTAGAGGGCCCGAGCGTACGATGAGTAATATGAGCAGATCCGGCAAGCACGTCACGTCACGTACATCACGTTGAGAAGGTCCTTTTCTCCAGTGTTTACAGTTGCGAGGTCCCATGCAGCGTGCTATGAATTCAAATAAAAACATGTCTCAACGGCATTTGGCTAAGTTATAATGCAAACAATATATATATAAAAACTGCTAATAAATATATTAAATAAACAAAACAAACTAAATAATGCCAACAGTAGCAACCACACTCCAAAGGCCTCATCTTTTCTTTTTCCCATGCAATCTATTTCTTTGTGAGCTTGAATCTTCCATGGGTTCAACTTACAGATCAGAAAGAAAGGCTTCTGCACTACGAAAGTCAGTGAATGAGTGAGTTTGTCCATTTAAAACCACCCTCAACACTGCTGGGTACAGCATATAGTACTTTAGATGCTTGCTTCTTGCTTTATCCTTGGCCACATTGAATGCTCTCCTCTTCTCCACAATATCCTTACTAAGGTCACCAAAGATCATAATTTTGTTGCCTCCCCAGTTTAAATCCTTTAACTCACAAGCTCTTCTCAAAATCAGTTCTCGCACTGGAAATCTCAAAAACTTAACAATGAACAAGTGTCTTGGTCTCTGTCCAATTGCAGGCTTGGGTCCCAAGGATCTGTGGGCCCTCTCAATTTCCAATGGGGTTTTCGGGTCCAATTTAAGCATCTGGAATAAAGCATTTCCCAAAAACTCTGCAGGACACCCTTGTTCAATGTTTTCTGGAGATCCTGCTATGCGCATATTATTTCTACGTGAGAAATGTTCTTGCTCAGAACATTTCAAAGTCAGTTTTTCTGTGAGTATTTGTAAATCCCTTATTTGTTCAGCCATCCTCTTTGAATCCTCGTCCATTACAGTTAAATGAGTCTCCACAGAGGCAACCTTGGAAGTTAGTTCACCATATCTTTCTTCTGAAGCAAACAGCTTGGCTTTGATCTCAGCAATGTCAGCAGTCATCATGGTCAGCATACCCAAAACTTTGTCTTCTCTGCTCTCACCATCCACTTTGTCGACTTCCCCTTTCTGTCTCTTTCAAGGCTGCAGTTTCTCAGGGGTTTTCTCAGCCATAATTAATCAAAACAACAAAGAGAGAAGTGCAGGGCTCAGGAGCTCAGCTCTCAAGCTGCCATTTGCTGGAGCTGCAACTTCTATAATCTGGATTAATCATTTCTAATTCTGTACATATCTGGGCGCTTATCAGTGGATCATGTACATACAATCTTAAGTTTGCAACATTAATCGTTTGGCTAAAATCAGAATTTTTTCATAACTTTGGTTCCTTAAATAGTACAGGTTTCATGAATGTCTTTAAATCAAAAGCCTGAAATTAGGTAAATGCCTACCAATTTTCCGATTTATCCCTCTTTCGGTTGCTTAGTTAAAGAGTTTCAACTTTAATCACAAATAAGGATTTAAAAGGTCACAGCAGTTTTTTTCTTTGTACCTCCCCTTTACAAGCAACAGCTGTCCAGTCCTTTGATCATGGAGGTGTGTCCCCTTCCAGGAAAGGGAAGGTTCCCTGTAGAGATCAGTTGGGCAGCTTGCCATTGTTCTTGGCTCAGCCAGAAACGAATGTCTGATGCTCTCATTGTGCTTGTTGTCAATATGTGGTAAACATTAAGCAGCCATTAGTCTTCCTGTAGCAATTGAGTGTCAAGCTGAAATGTGAATCTTTCCCAGGCTGGGCTGTCAGATCAGAATTAAATAGTTGATTAGCTCCAGACTGGGTTCCTTTAAATTAAAGTCTTTTCATTTCACACATATAAAATATAAGCACAGTTTATAAGGGATTTGGACATTTTAAAAGACTTAGCCCTTCACAAACATGCTTGTTAAATTTAACAATTTCTTCTGGAAAACGCAACACATTTAAACTGGGTTTGACAGCTAATTTTCTGATGCAGCTGTCAGTCAGTGAGGCCTGGATTCCTCTGACTGCACTGGAGAATCTATGATTTCAGCATACTTTCCTTTCAATAATTCACTGGGAAAAATGACTGAATTTAGCACCAAAACAGCACTTTGAAGGTTGACATTGATTGGCAAGCTGTATTTAAGGGCATTTTCGTATTTTAGCCCACTTTTGTGGCCTTGATTCATGTGACAGGTAACAACACCCACTGGCATTCTCTGGTGTCCAGTTAAAGTACCGAATACAAAAGGATTGAAAGCCAAAGGTGAGAGTGCATTTTTTCCAAATTCAATAAGGTCGAATAGTAAATTGTGAGAAACATTTTCAAAACTTTTTCTAATTCTTTTTAACATAAAAGTAATGAACTACACATTATTGTTTGCATATTATTCATTTATTTTATGTATTGTTTTAAATTCTTTCTTAAATATAGTATAATATAGTTTGTTTAATACAAAACCTATTTCAAATATATAAAGTCATTCTAACATTATTTATTCACTTTTAAATATATATATTTAATGCATTTGAACATTTGTTAAATAATTAAATATATTGAACATTTTAAAACCTTCATACAAATGTATAACTTTTCACCAGTAGATGGCGATGTTGGTTTACTTTTAGTATATTAAAGTTTTGAATATGTTTTCATTTGTGTTCAACGTGTGACATCTAACATTACGTAAGGTTACGTGGTCGCTATTTTATGAGTTCTTCGTTCCTGGTCCGGTTGCTTTTTGTACGCGCTCCCTTTTTTAAATGGATTAGATTTTTTTTTTCCATTGGAATGCTTTTTTTTTTCTGCTAGGATTATTTTTTCCTTTGGATTGCTGTTTTAGATCTGAGCTTTTTCGCATGGATTTTATGGTCGTATGCTTTTTTCATTTGGATTGATGTTTTTTTTTCTACAGAGTTCGGAATTAGATTTTTTTTTTCTTATGGTTTTTTTCCCATGGATTATTGGTTTTTTTACCTTTTTCCACTTGGATTATGTTTTGTACCTCCTTCGGATGTGTTTTTTCACTGTTTCATGCCTTTGGTGACTTTGTCCGGTGTACAGAACTGGCAGTTTTTGGTGAGTTTATTTTTATTTTTACTAGCATTTTAAGTTGTATGCAATGGCTTCTAAGTATGGCATTGGTTCAATTGTTTCAAAACTGTTTACTATGCTGTTTATTTGTTCCTCGTAGTCTCTGTATTTTCTTTTGATTTTAAGGGTGTTTTCCATTGAGATTGTTTGTGCTATTTGTATTTCCTGTGTGGTTTGTTCTGATTTAAGGTGGTTGATAAAGTTCCATAAGTTTTGATTGTTTGTATTGAATTCTTTATTGATTTTGCTATGCCATCCTTCTTGTATGTTGTTGGTTCTTGGCCAGCTTTCTTTAACTGATTTGTGGCAATTCCATATTTTTATTTCGTATTTTGCTCTTCTTCTAGTGCCTTGTCGTGTTAGCTGGCCAATCCATGTATTTTCTAAATAGTCCATTAAATTACATAATTCCTCTTCATGATCGGTAAAGTACTGTGACGAAATCAATGTGTCATAGTATGTTACTACACTGTCCTCTCTCACAAATGCCAATGCATATATTTTCTTGATTTGATGTTGGAATTCACTGTCCTCTATGCATTTTGTCCTCAGTCCTATTTTCTGTATTGTTTTCCACAATGATTGTCCGAAATGAAAAAAACAGCCTTGAATGTGCTATTTGTATTTCCTGTGTGGTTTGTTCTGATTTAAGGTGGTTGATAAAGTGCCATAAGTTTTGATTGTTTGTATTGAATTCTTTATTGATTTTGCTATGCCATCCTTCTTGTATGTTGTTGGTTCTTGGCCAGCTTTCTTTAACTGATTTGTGGCAATTCCATATTTTTATTTCGTATTTTGCTCTTCTTCTAGTGCCTTGTCGTGTTAGCTGGCCAATCCATGTATTTTCTAAATAGTCCATTAAATTACATAATTCCTCTTCATGATCGGTAAAGTACTGTGACGAAATCAATGTGTCATAGTATGTTACTACACTGTCCTCTCTCACAAATGCCAATGCATATATTTTCTTGATTTGATGTTGGAATTCACTGTCCTCTATGTATTTTGTTCTCAGTCCTATTTTCTGTATTGTTTTCCACAATGATTGTCCGAAATGAAAAAAACAGCCTTGAATGTGAGTGTCTGGGTATTATTTTTCAAAAGCTTTCATTTGTCCTTGTTCAAAATCCATGATGATTTGTCTGGCAATGACTCTTTGATTAATGTATATATGTATCTGTACAGTTCTTCTGATTTCCCTTGCATTAATTCATAAAGGAACGGTATAACTGTCCCATTGATTGTTCCATGAATATTATAAAATTGATGGAATGGTGCTGGACATGATTTAAAAGTTGCATCCCCTTGCCCTATAGTTGAATCCCCTAGGTGCGATAAATTAGTTAAAGTAGCAAAAATCAACATTTTCTCATTTTTAACATCCAATGTTTTCCACAGAAACTGTTCACCTTTGTCCGTTTTCTGTACAGTTCTGGCACATTTATGTGAAATATGTCTGTGGTGCCATCGGCAAATTCTCCTTGTGTTGTTTCTGTCTGTTTACATTTCTTATCATCAGCTTGGTGTTTGGCATTTGTGCGGCAACATCTAGTGGCAATTTTTCATATGCTCTGTTTACTAGCGAGCTGGTCGCTTCATTTTTATTTTCATCCACATTATTTTTAATTTCACTTATCGATTTTTTTATTAATATAGTTGTAGTGTCTGGCATATGATTATGCTCCCCTGTACATCTTATATTTTCATTCCCAGTTATTGCTCTTCCTGTACACTAATTTTTTATATTCCGTACACTTCCAGTAACTTGTTTCTTTCCGTGTAGATTCTCTACTGTAGATATATCCTTCATATACTAGCTGCAAACCTCCCATTTGCGATTTTATGTACTCCATATCGGTATCAATAGGTATCTGTAACAGTCAATTTTATAGATAAGTATTAGTTGTTGACTGTAACGTGCTAATGTTTTAAATATTTCGTCTTTTCTATTTGTTTTACTTACCACTTTATTTTATTCAGGAAAGACGTTATCGTCTCGGTCGTTTGTGCCAGCTGCTGTCTCCTTTTCACCTTCCCTCACGCACTGACAGTTTGTTTCCAACCGTCACCTGTGCATATGCTTTCTACACACGGTTCTTTACTCTTCATTTAGATCTCGTCTTTTAACCCTTTCTCGATATCACTTTCATTCATTATGTTTTTCAATGTTCGATCCTTTCGTTTTGAGCAAATGACCTATTTACATTATTTGTACCTGATGTCGAACCTTTCACTTTTGATCCTTTTGATTCAATACTTTTGTTTTTCGGTCCTTTGTTTTCGGTAATTTAATCTATAACCGCATTCTCTCGCAGGGAGTTCTTGCTTTGAAATCAACTTTGCCTGTGTGTGGCAAGGTGTGCAGCTCTTTTGTGGTTTATGAACCATGCGCAGTTTTGCAGATTTGGCGCACACAGGGGATATCACCTCCATTTTTGGCAATTTCCCCCATTGGCAAAGGGGTGTAGTAGGATGCAATGGCATGGGTTGAAATATTCCACAGCTCGGTTGGGGTGGCCTTGTATCAGCATACTCTCTCTCCCTTGAAGGGTGAGACTCTGTATGAAAATAAACACTCACACTTGGTGGGGGAGACTTTTTATCAGAATACATTCTCCTCATTGAAGAGGAGAATCTGTAATAGAATAATCTCTACCCTTTAAGAATAACATTTCTTCCTTGGTGGGAGAGACTTGGTATCAGAATATACTCTCCTCCTTGAAAGTGCAACTCTGTAGCAGAATAACCTCTCTGCCTTGGTTTGGGGTGACTCTGTATCTGAATAAACTCCCCCTCCTGAAGCAGATAATCTGTAAGAGAATAAACACTCTCCCTTGGTGGGGGATAGTCTGTTGTTTCAGGATAAGCTCTCCCCTTGAAGGTTGAAACTCTGTATCAGTAATTAACTCTCCCCATTGAAGGGAGAGATTATTTATCAGAATATATTCCCCCCCTTGAAAGTGAAACTCTGTAGCAGAATAAACTATCTCCCTTGGTGGGTGAGACTCTGTATCAGAATACCCCCCCTCCCACCTTGAGGGAAGACTATGTAACATAATAAAGTATCCCACTTGATTGAGGAGATTCTGGATTGGAATAAACTCTCCCCCATGATGGATGAGATTCTGTAGCAGAACCAACTCTCCTGCTTGATGGGGAGGCTCTGTAGAAGAATAAACACTCACCTTTAAAGGTGAGACCCCATAGCAGAAGAAAAGTTGCCACTTGATAGGGAAACTCTAAAGTTGAAATAACAATCCATATTGAAAGAGATTCTCTGTGCCAGTATGGACTCTCCCACATGGATGCAGAGACTATCACAAAGAAACCTCTGCCATTTAAAGGGAGAGGGCATCATTTCAGTTTTGAGAGTCTGGAAAATGCTGCAATTACCTCCATGGAATGGGGAGTTTTCTGGTGTTTCCACTATCTGGAATTTCCCAGTAATACTGAGATAATAGGTGGGGAAAATGGTAGGGGCAGTTTGCCAGTATTCTGTCAGAATTACCGGCGGGATACCGGCAAACTTGTAATGATCCCCAGAGACTCTGTATTAGAGTTAACTACCCGCTTAGCAGTTGGAATTCTGCATGAAAATAAAACCTCCCCATGGTGGGGGCCACTCTGTATCAGAATGAATCCTACCTCTTTAAGGGAGAAACCTGTAGCACAATATGCCCTCCCACTAAAAGGAAGAGACACTGTATCAGAAACAGCAATCTACCTTGAAACATGAATCTCTTTATACATCCCTGCCTGTTGGGCTCTATCAGTCCTTCTGCACAACTCAACAATTCAATATATGAATCTATAATTCTGAGTTGTAAATCAATTTCGAAATTGGCAATAGAAGTTAAGGTGCACACCAATATGACTTTGACAATGCTTACATTTTTAGTAGGATTAAACGCATTTGATCTCAGCTACTTTAAGGGTGAGTTCCTTAAACTAAAGTATCTTTAAACAAACTTACATTTTTGAGAAGGCTTGACTTATTTGCACTGTATGTCACATGAAGACGATTATTTAAGCTTATTTTGTGTATGTTGTTTTGAAGATAGTGGAACTGTACCCCAGATAAATGCTGCATATTGATATTTAACATTCAACTATAAAGCAAGCTCTTTATGTTAGTTAAGCTTTGGTAATTAAGCTTTGGTACAACTTTACAATTAACTGTCATACATAACATCTGATACATTCAAGTGAATCGCTTTCCAATGGGGAACTTGCATATACAATTAAAGATAACGTTCTGATGTAGTGTAAATGATTAATATTCTTTTACTTTGCTTTCTGTATAGCTATCAGATGTAAAATCACACTTGAGCATTCAATGGCTGCTACAGGGAGCTGACCCAGGCAGAAACGGTGATTGTCAACTCCTCTTGAAACAGGTCTTACCCTCCCAGAGATGTTGCATCCTACATGCAAATGGTGTCTTTCTTATAAATGTAATGCCTTTTTTAGACATATTTGGAACCTTTGCCTGGAGATGTGCTCTCCTCACTTGCATAGTGGTCTACTCCTTGGAATTGGCGTATCCTCTCTTTGGGACTGCCATCTCTACTGGAACTGGAACGATTTACATTCCCCTAATCAGTAGAGTGTGCGGTACACTTTCTAGTGCCTGCCTGCCAGCAGTCCTCCTCCCGGTGCTTTGTGCAGTATCCCTTCCTGGAGCAGTATGCCATCTCACCATCCCGGACCTGCGTGTCATCTCACCATCCTGGTCTTGTGTGCTGTTCCCCTATGCCACGGCTGTGTACTATCTGCAGTACTGGCTTTGAGTGCTGATACCCCTTCTGGGCTGGTGACCATGCCCCATTTTGGGCTTGTGTACCGTTAACCCAACTGTACCTGTTCCTTCAACTAATTTTCATATTTCTTGTAATGGGGTAATATGGTACTGAGGTAATGAGGTGCGAATGAGGTAATAAGGCTGACACACATAACTGTCTAAACACTCTTACAAATTGTCCTGGTTTTTTAACTCTTTCCTCAGACTCTCTTCTAATGTGGAACTGCTACATCGTTGAACTTTATTGGGAGAGTCTGAACATCTTTGGTACTTGACTAGTGACTAAACGAAAACATAACAATTTTCAACCCAGGCTAACTCTGGAGGTCTAGTTCATAGAATAACTATCGCCCATTATCTGAGATTGTGCCCAGGTAGCATCTGTGCCCACAATCTGAGCCCTTCAAGTAAACATTTCTTAGGGAATTCTGAGTCTTTCTTCAATCAGCACACAAACTTTATTTAAACTTATGTTCACTGTTACTCAGAACTAACTCTTTCCCTTAACTGAAATGTAAACTGACAATGACCATTTAATATTGTTGTAAGAGAAATATGCTAATATTTCCCTGATGAATGCTGCACAAAACTCTCGAGTGAGAGACGCTAGCTACCTATATTCGCAATAGAGGTGTGACTGTAGGAGACTTGCTGCTGCAGGGCTGCCTGAATCTCTGACCTGCTACATTGTGTTTGACCCCAAAAGTAGGGTTCAAGGCCCTGACAGCACACTACTTCCCCAGAATGTGGAAGGCAATGTAATTGTCCTTGAGTACAACTTATCCTTGAGCATGCACTCTGACCGCCAATCATTTCCAGAGCCTTCTCCTTTTCTTTCAGTAAGTAAGGTTATGAGCTGGCAGGGCTGAAGGCCTGCACTCTGTCAATGAGAATCGTGCTAGTCTTTCACTCAAAGCAGACAAATAGGTTGAAATGAGGTTAGCTTTCTTCTCGTGCTTCAACGTTTTCACTGGTGCAACAAAAAGACAGAAAACAACTGAGGTTTGACTTCTGGCACGCCAATGCTTTCACCAATGAGCAGCCCAAATGGCACAGCCATCTAAGATCAGGTTCTGGGTGGCCCTCTGTAATTCACAACTTTAACTTTAACTACATCAGTAACTACTACTAAGAAAAACCCAACGAGAAACAAATGTACTGTTTGTTTCCTTTATGTATTTCCAACTTTGCCATTCATTCAATACTGAGAAAACTAGTGCCTATAACACCATCCCAATACACTTCAACACTACCAAACCCATTTATCTGACAATGTCTGACCCATGCACATTCTTCATTGCATTTTACCACTCTGTTCTGCCCTCACCGGTAGTGACATCATCTTTGTGGGAAAATGAAATAACATTCCATTGGGGGCACGTTTTGATGGCCATACTCGCCATGCTGTAGGGATCTGATTGCAGTGCTGCATTTACACAGTGGTAATTTGATTAAAAAAAATTTAAGCCACAACCAAGCCTGCATGAGGGATAATGGAGCACTGAGCCCTTATTTTTCAAAGTGCATGTTGTTATGTCTCACAGGCTGCCCATGGGCCCCTACACTGTGGTTGGAGGCTGGAGGGAGCATTGCCCCTTCTGCACTACAGCCTTTAATAATGGGCGATTGACATCCTGCCTGTACTCCCATACGGCAGAGGAACACATGGGGATGAAGAGAATGGTCCTGACCTGTTATGTCTGAGTGCCTGTTATATCTCAACGCAGAATTCTGCCCACCAGTACCATTGTGTCATTAGCACCTGTTCATTGTGTGTGCTGTCCGGTGTCAGGGGTAGGATGGGACGATGACCAATATCTGCATGACTGAGACCTGTGAGGTACATCTGGTGGCAGCTGGAGACTCCATTCTGGGCACTAGGAACATCTGGTGGGAGATGGAAATTCACTTCTGGGCACTATGACACCTGGGAAGCTTCACAGAGAGAGTGGTACTGGTATCTCGCAACTCAGCAATCACGGGCTAAGAGCCCCAGAATATCACAGGACCACTTCTATGACTGATAAGGAGCCCACCTGGATTCCCACCTAGTGAGACACCGTGCAGCAGCAAATGCTTCCCCACAAGTCCAGGAGGCTCCTTTTAATGCAGGTACATTTGCTCTTCAGTTTAAGAGACCTCCTTGCGTTTGGAGCGGTCGAGGTGCATAAACAAAGCAATAAAGGTAACACATTCTAAAAGATATTGGTCATAGATGGCGGATCCTGCTGCAGATACATTAGTTGCACACATCAAGCTATGCTTTGGAAGCCTATAAGTAATGCTTTGGAAGGTGAAGAACTCTGGTATGAACCACATTCCACTCGCTCACTAGCTGTCTTTGCTAGCTTTAGCAGGAGCAGATCTCCAAGCAGTGCACTCCAAGTAGGGGACCCCTTAAGTTCCCTATCTCGATTGCAAAATTGCATTGCTTTATGATGCTCTCCAGCAGTATACAAAAGGGATACTGATGTGTTGCTGAAGATAGCTTTTGCAGCATTTACTATGGACACCACAATGGCAGGTCTGTGTCATACAAACACTTTAAAAAGCGAAGCAAACTTGCCATTTGCTTTACTTGAATGTTATATGCAAATTCTGATGGTATGCTAAAGTTGCACAAACTGTGCTGCAATTATATCACCCATGGCCAATCAACATTAGAGTGATGTCAGGTCAGCATTCCCACAGATTTCAAATACAATTTAAAAACATGGTCCAGTCTGCAATCAAACTGTCCACCGTTGATGCTTGGATACTTATTGGTAATCTGCCAAAGTGCTTAATTTGTGGGGTGGGGAGCTTGCCAGGGCACAGCCCTGGCACTTATTTCTGAGCCCATGCGCTTATTGCTGATTCCAGCTTGATTATGTCGTGGTTTTTAGACAACTTTATTATTTTAACTGGCAGTCAGTCAGACACAGTATTATAACAACAACAGTACAAGGTTTGACATTGCTTTGAGCTATTTAGCTCCTAGCTCTACCCTATGAGAGCCTGATTACCTCGAAACCAACATCTATCAGAAACTTCATTTGGTTCCCCAATCCAAGTGGTGCCTTACACACATGCATATGTGACATTAACTTGGAAAAATGTTAATGAAGAAGAACTGGGCCATGTGTAGGAAACATTTAATCATAATGGAGCATACATAATAGCCACAAAGTTAGACTGTGCATCTCATGTGGAAGTTAGATTTGTGGAGCGCTGTGAACCCTCTCCTGGTTACCTAGCCATAGCTCCTGCTTATGGGGAAGTGCCCCATACCCAGGGGCTGGTTTTAGCTCCTGCTCATTGAACATTAATTGTTAGTCCTGCAGTGGGCACTGGCCAGGGTCGCTGCATGGGCTGGCTCATTGTTATTTATGAACCTGATGATCTATGTTGGCAGGGCTATTTATTCATTTTCATGAATATCAATGACAATGCTGGGCACTGATGCTGGACATGTCTGTACACTACTCCACTCAGCCTGCACGACATTGCTGCTAATTCTCTACTGCAATAACCATCAGGGTGGGGTGGCAACAACAGGACAGTCACCATCCAGCAGCCCAACACTGGCAAAGTCAGTGAAAAGGCCAATATCGATTAGGAGTCATGAGTGACAATCTATATAAGACAATCTTGCTGCAATGTTTCATAGGCAAGTTCATCAGTTTAAGTAATGATTTTGCATGCATTTGTCCATCAGTTTACCATTGGAGGAAAGCATGCTTGCTATTTTTTTCTGTGGATAGATGGTCAAAATGTTCCACTTGCCACCGATCAGAGCAAAATGTCAACAAGTATGTGCTTCAAAGAAACTCTTAAACATTTAGTTTATTTCAAGACACAAATAATAGGTTATGTCCGTTGATACCTGTAAATAGCATAGTGGATCCATCAATGAACCAGTGGGAGTTGCAGCTTTAACTAGAAATATGTTGACACAGTATGCAGCAGTTGTGGGTAGTCTCATCAGTGGGCAGGGAGTTGAACCACAATGTGTAACATGCTTGCTAGAAAATATTTGGCCCTGGCACTCATTTTCTTACAAATTAAGCACTGCTACTTCACTAGCTGGTCAGATATGTCATGGAAAACTACTATGTTGGAACATGTGGAACAAACTGTATTACGAGGAATAAACCTACATTTCAGTACCATATTATGGAAAAAATTTGAATTCCAAAAAATCTGTACAGCTGTCAAATTGCGGGACACATTTTGCACAGTGACTTGATAGAAAGCATTGCTGAACAGAATGGTTTTAACAATTTTAAATGGCTATGTGGTTGTAGGTGAATAGGGTATTTGCATGAAGATTAATCCAATCAATAAGGAGAATATGCACATGGCTGCTGTAGATGAGTTGACAGGGGAAGATTTGATTAGATTTACTGGAGCCAGCATAAGGCTACCGGCGGGAACAACGGAAGAATTTTCCTTTCGATAGGGTCGGAGAATCTCAGAAGATGGATTTGATGATAAGAAAAATCATCTTCGAATTTAAGGCAGCCAATGAAGAGTCTTCATTTTGGTTTGAGTATGCTTTATTTTAGATGAGTTAAGGATTGCGTGATGCCATTTGGTTATGCACAATTTTAAACGTGTGGGTAAAGCAGAAGTGAAATCTGGCATAGTTTCAATTGTAGCCATTGGCAACTAACTGGTGAGACGGTAGCATAGAGTATGGCATTCATTTTTGGACATCCTCATTTCTTCACCTCATACTTCCTTCTAAGACCTCATACATTCACATCACTCCTCAATTTATTTTCATTGTTGTTCCTAATGTCTTGCTCTTACTCACTCAGGTGCGAGATGTTAGGAATACGAATTAGGACTGATGAGTTAAGAAGGAAGCATAGAGGAGGTATGAGGAGTTGAAATGAGGATGTTCTAAAATGGATAACGCTGTGGAAACTAAACTGAATTAATATTTTATAATGTTTACGCAATAACGGTGCTGCATGTCCTGAACAGGAAGCACCACACCCATGCGCATTGCTGTTTTAAGTGGACGAGGTGCTGAGACCTAAGATTGGTTGCCACAGAAAAGGCTGTGGGGCTGTGAAAGGAGACCCTGTTCAGTGTGCACCTGCAACTCGTACATGGATATGGAGAAACAGGTGCCAGAATGAAGCTCCGACTCACTCTAATCATGGGACCGATGTCACCTGGGATAGTGTCAAACAAGGAGCTCATGCTGACTTAAAGGAGATTTTCAAGCAGAAGATGTTGCTGCGCTAGTGTTGTGCTCAGACTGAAATGATGCTCCAGTAGGAAGAATAACGTTCAAAGGTAACTTACTGGATCTGTCGTGTTGAAGGATGATTTGCATTCTCTAAAAACCTACAAGCAGTTAATGAATTTGCTGGCAGGTGCTGCATTCTATCAGCAGAGACATACTATGTCAATTTCCCCGTCCATGTCTCTGCTGCTGCAAAGAAATAAACTGACTCTGTCACCTACTGATACCAAGCACTGAGTGTTGGATGCTTTTTGCTTTCACAACACCATGGTACGTTTTAGGAAATCCTCATTTCTCCTCCTTGCACCTAGTTTTTACTGCTCAATAGACCTTCTCACTCATTGGATTTCATTCTTGCTCCTTAATAGTGATGGGGGAGACATGTTAAGAAGAAGAAAGAAGATCTATGAGTGAAGTGTTTGCTGAGGAGTGTGACAGTTGTGTGGAGAAGGAGAATGGCCTAAAACATAAAATGCTGGTGTCCATTTTAGAAACTCCTACTTTCTCTTGACAGTGCCTTCACACTTTTCAGTCATCCTCCTCTATCATCCGTAATCATTCTTACGTCTACTGCTTCACTCTCCCTCATTCCTTACACATTAAAATTAACAAAGCGATAGAAATGCTTCACAACATTTGGCTTCAGGCTCATTGGCCATCGTTACAACAAAGAAGGATTGGAACCCACCACCTGGCCCAATGAGGCTGAAACATGAATAGAGTAGCTTGTGGTCCACTGCAGATGGGATGTGACTGTGCAATTCATGGTGGACTGCCCCATTTAAAGTGGGTCAAAGCCTCATTTACATATAGACCTTCCGATTCCATAATCACATGAAAGGCTGAAAACAATGGTATAAAGGATTGGCAAGATATTGTCAATGGTTTTTGATTCATTCATAACCCTGACTCTTTTGGGTTACATTGGTCATCTTGAATGGAATGGATATACCCAGACGTGGGTCTAACTCTTGCCATACCTAGAAATCTAAGCCACACTTCTTTGAAGAATTCCAATGAGGCTGAAACATGTCTGGGGTGGCTTGTGGCCCCATGCAGAAGGGCTGTGAGCTAGTAGATCTGAGTTGGTTGACACTTTTTGAGTTGGGTCAAACCTGATTTTCATATGGCACTTCCCATTCTGAAGTGGCCTGGCAGGTTGTAAAGCAATGTTTTGGTGTGTTTGCCGAGCAGTTTGGCACTGTTTGTTGAATCATTCCTAACCCTCAAGCCATCATTCTTTTTTGTTCTTGAACTCAATTGGAAGACAACAAGTGCAGGTTTCCATAGAGTCTAAGGTGATGGCATTCAATGTCAGTATTTACCAAGGAAATGTTCTCTTTGGGTTTGTGACTATGGTCCTGGAAGCCAGGTGGTTGCAGATTCTGATAGTGCTGGAGAGGGAATATTAGAAGCATTGGGATTGACCTGCAACCGCATGCAAACAAGTGTCACAGGCAAATTGGAGAACTACACTTATGACAGCTTAGTCTGCAGCTCCATGATCAGCAACGAGGACAGTCTTGGAACAGCTAAGACCATGTGTTCGTTTTCAGTGAGCCAATCTCTATGAGAAAAGAGGACATATTTGAGTGTGGTACAGCAATGAAAAGCCCTGTGGGAGAGACAGTGGAATTAAACAAGAATGGGCCTCATGCTTGATGAAGGTGTTAGTGGAAGAACTTGTAGAGAGATGAGTGTGGCATTAACGTGGCAAGGAGGCAGTAATGAATGGTAAAGAGGGGCAAAGAGGAGGAGAGAGGTAACAGAGGTGGCAGCACAATAAAGAGAGGGGTTGAAGGCGGAGAGAGAAATGAGAAGGAGGTGAAGAGATATCAGAGAGTGGTGCAGAAGGAGGAGGGACAGGGAGTTAGAAGATAAATAAAAAGCATGCAGGAGGTGGGTGAAGGGTTGTCAGCATGGAAGGAGAAGAGGGATACTGAAGATAAAGAAACAATAAGATAAGAGGAGGTGGGCAAGCAGTTTATGTAGAAGGAGAGAGAAGAGAAACAGGATGATTGGAGGAGATGGAAAAGATGTGTTGGAGTAGAAGTACAAGGTGGAAGGGTAAAGAGAAATAGCAAATTCGTGCAGGTTGGAGATGAGTTGTTGGAGCTGAAGGAGGAGTAAGAGAGAAGGGAAACAGTAAGGTCATGGGAAGTGAGAAAATATGTTTTTGAATGAAAAGAGGACAAATGGGAAAGATTCACCCCCCTCATCTGGCCTTACTTTTTCTCTTCTCTCTCCCTCAACCTTCTCTACTCCAACAACTCTTCTCCCAACTCCACCTAATTAATGATTATACTATTTCTCCCTGTCTCTCACCTTCTGGTCCATCAACTTTTCTTCCACCTTCTAAAACCACACTTTTTCTCATCTCTCTTCCTATTCCTACTTCCTGCTCCCGCTTCAGCAGGTCTTATCCAGCCACAACCCCATGAAAACCAGACATCCAACTTCAGGCCAGAGACATTTGTTACTCATAAGAGGTTCAGGGTGGGAGTCTCAGAGTCACCCTCTCAGTCTATACCACTTATCCACAGAAAGTCAGATAGTTATGGAAGAAACATGTCCACGAAGTATCCTTCTACTATACTCCTTATCTTGAGTATCACAGCTATGTTTGTAGTCGGTGGTAGAAACCTCATGCAACACCCTGGGAAACATGAGCCAGCTAGAAGCAACACTATATTTAAGAGACCCAAATTCAGGAAGACTGCTACCTATTTTACCCTACAGCAGTGTCCCATATACCTTGCAGATGTCTTATTGTATTCAGTCAGGTAGATGGGATCCCACTTGTGAGTAAAATAGGCTCTCTCTAGAAATCTTGTTGGCTTCAGAGAACCAGAGGGACCCATATGCAAAAGATAACCCTCCTCGGAGCGCTCTAGCAGAATTGAGTTTGTTGCACCACTGGAGAATGGAGTGGCAAACCACCCCTCAACAAGGGGACCATTTGCTAGATGGGACCTTTGTGGAGATGCACTGGGGCAGGGATGAGTTTGGCAGTGAGGGAATGGTAGAGAAAGATGGAACAGGGCAGCAAAAGGCTGTGCCAGAGAACTGAAATGCCAACAGTTTTGGGCTTTTGTGTAGGCACGGGAAAGGCACTTGCCATGCACTGCCGTAGTGGTATTAGCTGCCCATTGATGGTAGCAGCTGCAAAATGATGCAAGTACCTGGGCATCAAATAGCAGTGCCTCGCAAATGCAAGAAAAAAACCTAATAGCCCACACTAATAAGGACAACTATGTGTGGCCCAGGGAACAATAATGAATTCATATTGGATTGGAAAGCAACAGGGCTAATCCCGTGACCTCCAAAACATGTAGACCCCACCTGACTTTAGTAGGGCAAGGAAGAGTACACGTCATTGGTCAATGCTACTGCGAGCATAGTAGCAAGTTAATAAAGTGAGGGGACGTTGTAGCAGTCCCACAAGCCCAAGTTCTGCTCTGTCTAAAGGAGTGCATGCCTGCTACAGGAGCGAGGGCACTTTCTGAGCAAGGCTAGAATATGCTATATTTTTTCATTGCCATCATATACACCGTTTTTTTGACAAGCCTGCTATTATTTGATTAACATATTTTTAGTACAATATTTGGATAGTAAATTATAACTATGGCGGTGCCGATTATGGTAGTCTTTCTCGTGGTGTACGTACACTTTGGGAATGTAAATATACTTCGCTTTTAGTTTCTAAAATAATCGGCTCATTTGAGGCAGCAAGACAAGCAATGTAAACATCAAATGCTATGGAGGGAGAGGGTGACTTTCAACCAAACCGCAAAACCAATGGCACAATGAGAGAGTGCTGCTCTAAGGAGTGAAGCCTCTCTAATTACACAGAAAATGTAATGTGTGCCTCAAGCACACAGGCTGGTGGCGTATTTCCCATGGCGCCTGAGACACTTTTCTGTAAGAGCAAGGTGGGGAATGTGTTACTTTACAACAGTCAGAGGTCATTCCATGGCAAGTGGACTCCCCGCTATAGTGCATTCGCGAAAATGAGCTAAGCAACATGGTGCCTTTGTGCTGCCATTTTGGATATTCACTCCCAAACCGCAATGGAAGTCTACATTGCTGTAAGCTCAGTTAGGAGGCAGACATGATTTCTGCAGCATTTGCAATATTTTAGCATGAAGTAGATGAGTTAACTGTGTAGAATAGTTTCTGCATCGTTCGCTCAAGGATGAGCCGAGAGGGGAGTCAGAGATGTGCAGGTGCATTGATAAGGGGTGATGGGAACGAGAGCGTGAGAGACAAGCTGGGTTTTTCCACTGTCTAGATTTTTCCACTCTTGCCTCTAATACTTTCCGTCTGTCCTTCGGCTGGGGGCAGTTGGTAACCTATGAAGGGCGGGGATTCATCCCTCTTGAGAAGAAAGGTGAGGAGACAGAGAATTGGAACCCCGGGTGATGAAGTCTCGCTGAGAGGGAGGCTGCTCCACTCCAGACCCTGTTAGTTAACAAAATATCTCTCTGCCTACCTGCCTTGGGACTGGGTGGTGTTGCTGCGGCTTAGATGAAGCTTTGTCCTACGACTGCCCCAACAGTGAGGTATACTTGTTGTGTTTGTCCTTGTCCATGTATCTATGTATAACTAGTTGCATTTATTTCATAGTTGTATGCATGTTTATGGAATATGAATAAAGAACCTGTAAAAAAACAATTATTTTCTAATTACTGGTCTAAGTGTACGTTATTGCCTTCAGGAGTCCAAGGACGTTTAGTCTGTGTAATAGGGTGAGTCATTCTGAGGTCTTTACACGTTTCAGAAAAGCAAAACACCCACCCATGCAGAAACCAAACTGTCTGTGCAGTGCAACACAGGAAAGACGCTTAAACAAGTGTGCTCAGACAAGCTCTTCTTTGATTGGCACATGATGTATTAACTCGTTCTGTCCGTTTTTCCGGTTTGTAATTACTTTGTTGATAATGTTTATTTCTCATGTCGATTTCCTGTTTTGGAAGATGTTGCTTTAATCAATATGAATAAATAACAAATTATAGTGCCCATATCTCAATAACAATGCAGTCCGTTTATCAGAAGTTCACGCGCAGGTGCTCTAGATAGTGATATGTTTGATTCGTCCAGGCTCGGGTGTATTTAAAACATGAAAAGTGTTGGAAAATCTGTTGTGAGCTCAGGGCCTGGGGTAGGGTCTGGCTGCTGCACGTGCTGCCCTGGGCAACTACTGGGGTGGGTGTGGAGGAGGGAGTGTGATCGCAGCCATGTGTGAATCCCTTCCTCCTTTTACTAATGACATGATTTCATGTTCCATATCCCCTACATCTGAATTAAAATTACCCAAAGATAAGAGATCCCACGTATCTGTAAGAAACACAATGTGACTGAAACAGGGAAACACATTTTGACTGAATGCAAAGAGCTGGGACCAGTTTATATGTGAAATGCAGGAAAATAAGTTTATAAGATAAAAACCATACAGAATGAGCCCTTCTGGAGGTACTGCTTAAACACTAATAATTATGGAGCACAGATCGCACTTTATGGGCATGGAAAGAGGTAGCCAAACGCCTAAATGTTAAATGTGAAACGTGAAATTAAATATGGAATGAACTTATATGTCATGGATTTTATGATATTTTATGATATTTTAGGATATTTGGTTTTACAGAAACTATGAAATATGAAAATGTATTGGATTATATAGTATTATTATTATGTTATATATTGTATTGTGTTATGAAATTGTATGTTAATTGTATGTGAAAGGTTTATATCGAACTATATCACATCAAATAATATAAAACGATAAAATAAATAGTACACAGGATAAAACCCAGGTGCATGGAGCTATTAAGTCTAGAAACGGAAAATCAACCAATAGTATAATGCCCACCCCAAAGTTAGTGCACAGGGGCCCCAAGAGAGGATCACAATCTATAACCCACACCATCAACAAGTACACCTTCCCTAATCCACCTAGCAGGTTGTCAGGTTACAATAGATTGATGGAGAGGCAGTTACACAACAAGAGGTTTGGCAGGAGTGCACATCGCTTGCAAGGGGGCAGACAACAGAGGGGGGACTTGTCTATCTGTATGTAAAATCTAGAACAACACCAGGCAGCCTTGGAAATAGTGAAGGACTGATTAACAAATCCATTCATTGGCTACAACATGTAAGGGGGTGTTTTACAATCATGAGGGACGACATTAGGCAGTATGTGCGGGGACAGGTGCCCTCATGGTCTGAAGATTGCATACAGGTCTTTCTGGTAATTAGATCACTGGTTGAGGGCCTGTTTATAAAATAAACTTCGGACATACCACCCCCAAGGGATTTGGGATCACATTAAACCATGCCACCCTTGTGCCGGGGAACAAGGGGGGAGATTGGGGATGGATACACCAGACAACGATTCAACCCCCATGGGTCAAAGATTGGAGGGTGTGGATTGACTGGTCCAAGACCCTTGTTGGATGGATATCTCTCCATCGGCAGACTGCTAAGCTGGAACATAGCATGTGTGTGGAAGCATTTCGAAAACACTGAATGGAGTGAATGTATCCATGAATATGATCTAATCTGTCTGCAAAAGACATGGGCAGTCGAGACGATGGAGGCATTGTGCTACAACTCTTAAGCAATACCAGCGGGAAAAGGACCCAAAGGGAGAACAACAGGCAGGTTACTAACCTGGGTAGGATCAAACCTAAACTGGGCCATTGAGTTCTATGAGACTGGCACTCCAGATCTTCAACATCTAATAGCAACCACCCCTAAGGGCCAGCGAATCGTCATATTTAACATATATACTCAGCCCAATCCGAAGGCACCTATTAAAAGTCTGATCTCAATGCATGACCTCATTGTTAGATGGGAGATCACTGATCAAGCAACACCTCCCATTTTGGTCGTAGGTAACTTGAGTCTCCAGTCCGAACCCTTGAGGGAACTGGACGACCTCTGAGAAGAGCATCAGCTAGCATGGGAGATCCCTGCTGTGTGGCATATTATCCGCTGAAGACACTCAGGTTATTGAAACAGCACATATTCTCTATGGTCTAAACATTAGTGCTTCCAATGGCTGAATTGCCTTGGACCAACCATCTAAGAATACCTTCTATGGACATAATGGCACATCAAGTATTGACTGTATCCTAATTAGTGCAGGGTACTGGGAACTTGTAGATAGATTTGAAGCCCTAAACTACAGTAAGCGTGATCACAAGCCACTGAAGAGTGTTGTCCGACTACCTCAGCTGCACCGCAGAAGATTTAAAGAGGCACATAGGTCATCCCAAGTAGC
Source organism: Ambystoma mexicanum (assembly GCF_040938575.1). Classification (NCBI taxonomy): domain Eukaryota; kingdom Metazoa; phylum Chordata; class Amphibia; order Caudata; family Ambystomatidae; genus Ambystoma; species Ambystoma mexicanum. Next base: position 167,121,899 of record NC_090941.1, on the reverse strand, counting down.
AGTTGGGGGACCTGCCAGCCACTCAGTTAAATGGGCAAGCATTGAAGTGAGTAATAGCAAGCCCAAAATCTATAGAGCTATTGTGGAGAGTATTGAAGGAATCTGCTGTAGGCCATGCACAGACGGGCTGGTGATGGTGGAGTATAATGCCTTAGTCTGAAATCTCTGCCCACTTTTGACAAAACCCGTTAAGCAGGTTAAGAATAGTACACTGAGGAAAAAGGGATGGCTCGATGAAAAATGCATGGAAGCCAATAATGGAATAACATTATGTCTAAAGGATGGCCCACCCATGGATAAAACACGGCTCCCTAACCATAGAGAAAATTATAAAAAAATATACAAGTGAAAAAGGGGTCCAGGTACTGTTAGATGCATGTAAGAGGGACAATTCACGTACATTCTGGAGATTAGTCGTGGGCAAGGATATAAATGAAAAGTGTGACCTGCATTGCAGTATAGGCTCTGACATGTTGCAGAACCACTTTAAAGTGAGATAAAAGGAGCCAATGATAGCCCTCCCCGAGGATGCAAACACCATCTCGTTAATTAGTGAGACGCAGAACACAGGAGTGGGGAAATTCAGTGTTAGTGTGAAGGAGGGTGAGGATGCTATAACTGCTCTGGTGGGGGGAGAAAGCCCCATTGATATATACAAGGATGACCTACTCATATGGGGGCCAGTACTATGCCACATTTACAATGCAGTCATCAGACTGGGAATAGTTCTAAACTCTTTGTGTAAGGCAGGGATAGCCCACATTTATAAGAAGGGAGAGGGGGGAAGCCCGGGGAACTATCAACCCGTTTCACAATTAGACGTGGCAGGGAAAATCTTTGCTAAGGTCATCCTTAAACATCTACTGGAAAGGGTGGAGACTGATGGGATTATTAACCACTTACAGGCTGGTTTTCAGCAAGGTATCAGCAGGCTCAATCAGAGTTACTGCCTGAATTTGATACTGATGAAGTCAACAACCTTGACTAGATCCAAGGTTTATGCAATCTTTGTTGACCTCAGGACCACCTTTGATTATATCCCCAGGAAGCAGCTGTGGCAGTTCCTGGCCAAGAAAAACATTCTGAGCCACCTGCTGGACAATATTATACTCACTGGCGTAACGGGGGCCCCCGCACCCCCCGTGGTGCGGGGGGCCCCACCAGCACATGTCCTGGGAGGGGGCCACACTTTGAGAAAATAAATGAAAAATATTTTTTTTTCAAAAACAAAAAATACATTTTATTTTTCATTTCACTTTGCATTCATAAAGACATTATTTCTGTAACAGAAATAATGTCTTTATGAAGGCAGAGTGACTACAAAAAGAAACTTTCTTTTTGAAGTCTAAGTGATCCTCCCACCCCATGCAATGGAAGACCCTAGGCTGGAGGCCTCCATGTCATGGGGTGGGGAAGCCTTATGACTTCAAAAAGAAACAGTGGGCCTCATTATGAGTTTGCTGGTCCGGAAACAACAGTACCGGTAAGCTTGCCGGTACCAGTGTTTCTGGACAGACAAACTACGAGTTCTGCTAGCGGGTGCCTTTCAGCCCACCAGGTCTGACCTGGCGGAACCGCCCCAGCCCCGGGACGCAGAACTCGACAGATGCACCGGCACCATTCATGAATGCTGCCGGTGCATCGTCTAATGGGACTCAAATGGGAATGGGGAGTAATATTTTCCGGCGCCCGGGAATGGGCAATTACCGGGTCCGCCGGGGCTGTAATTGCACATTCCCGGGCACCGGAAAATTCTTGACTCTACCGCCAGGGTCATAATGACTCACAGTATCTTTTTGAAGTCACTCTGCATTCATAAAGAAATTATTTCTGTTATGGTTCAGTCCTTAAAGGAAATCATTTCTTTATGAAGTGAACGTGACTTCAAAATGAAACAATTTCTTTTTGACATGATAGGGCTCCCCTTAACCCCATGATGGGCGCGTGTATGGTGAAAGGGTGCACACTTAAATGTATAGGTGGGTGCCTGGGTGTGTGTGCCTGTATGGTGAAAGGGTTCACACTTAAATGTACGGGGTGGCTGCCTTTGTGTGCCTGAATGGTGAAAGGGTGCACATTTAAATGTCTAAGTGGCTGCCTGTGTGAGTGTATGGTGAAAGGGTGCACACTTAAATGTATGGATGGCTGGGTGTGCATGTATGTATATGGTGAATGGTGTGTGTGCTTGTGTTCAGGGGTGCAACAAAACCTACATTTCGGGGGGCTAACCATTCAAATGTTGGGAGAGGCGCTAACTTCACGGGCGGTGGTGGAGGGACAAACTTATTTGTGTGTTGGAATCCAATTTCTTCACGCATTTTAATGAGATTATTCTACTGCAGCTTCAATGTTACAAGCAGTTAACTCTCTCCTTTAAGGTTTAACGGTCCCACTTATGGACTGCTGCGAGAATTTAGTGGTCTCCTGTTCCCTCTCTACCCTTCCAATCACTCCCCTGGCATGCAAGTGCTAAACACACATCACAATTTCAATTGGCTAAAAAATGTGGCATTTGAATGCAGGTACTAACAGTGAAATGCTTTATGTTAGTAATTGCTGGGCTCTTGTTAACAGCAAAACCCAGGTGCCGTTTAACAACTTTGTCCTGTTCTGTCCGGCAACTGCTCTGAAGGTCAGCCAGGTCGAGTCAACATAGCCCAACATTTTGGGGGGAGGAATCTAGAATCCCAGTCAACTCAATGGTGTTGCACCACTACTTGTGTTTAATACCTTGATTACTTATTGGTAATCTTCATTACTCCTAGCCCTATTCTTCCTCGTCCCACTACTTGTGTATGAGGCACTCTGTCTCATACACATGTACTGGGATGAGGTAGAGGGACATGGAGGTAATGCCTGACTTAGCTACCTGTAATCTTCATTACTCCTAGTCCCACTCTTCCTGATCCCAGTACTTACCTATGAGTGAGGGAGCCTCATATGTAAACTCTGGGACAAGGAAGAGGGACGTGGAGGTAATTCTGGGCCAAGGAGCTGTTTTTGGAGGTTGGGGTAGGGATGGGAGGGAGAGGGGAGGTTTACGGGGGTGGGGTGGGATTGTGTGACAAATCATAATAGTTGTCCATGTCCAGTCTAAGCCTCTCTAGCCACTAATATGTGGTATTAGTGGCTAGAGAGGCATTTTGGTGCAGCCAGTCTAGTCATTCCTCAGTTTGGTATGACTTTTTTAAATAACTGGGCATTTTTGATAAAGCAGTCCTGCTAAATGTAATTACCTGGCTAGACTGGCATTTCGATGCTGCCAGACTAGTCGTTTCTTACTGGGGCATTGTATATTGGATATCCTGGACATCTTGTATAGAGATAACAAGGCCTGCATTCGATCTGGTAGTGAAGGGCATTGCACAACATGGTTTTAGATTAATTCAGGGGTTAGACTGGTGTGTGTTGGAACCCTTGCTCTTCTCTCTATATGTTAACAATGTATTGGAAAAGCTGATGGTGTTCAACGCAGATGTCCCTAGGCTGGGAGATATGGTAGTACCAGCCTTAATCTTGACTTTAAGTCAACTACCATAAGCAAAAAAACTAAGAAGCTACAGTTTGACATTCAGGAATTTAAATTTGAAAACATTTTCCCTTACACCACTGATGAATATATTGACGCCGCCAAAAAACAAGCTACATCACAACCTAGGAATAAAGGAAGATGCCGTTGGGTATCTTTCTCAAATTCAAGCAGCAGTAGCTCAGATGATCAGGACAGGCAAAATCGGCAACGACAACTAGCTTTTGGAAACTTTTTACCGCCCCAACCTTTTTTAGGCAGAGGAGGGCCAGGAGGCCCATTTTGGGGTCAACAATGGTTTCCCTATACCAAACGCCACACCGCCAATTCCGGGGACGGCGCCGTCCGAACAAATAATTGACCATCGGAAAGATATGCTGAGCTTTAATCTGGCCAAAATCGAATTAACGTCTCCTCAGATTAAAGTTCTTTCAAAAGGGCTTTCATTTGTACCGTCGCAACCAACTGATTGGTTTGAAACTGAATTAGAGATCCGCCGGTTCTTGAGAACAGTGTGGTTAAAAGTCTTTTTCGATGAACTCTCTGAGAATGAGCCAGAGTCGGACACCGGGTTACGTGTCCCTTCCACCTTTAAACCATCAGACAATGAAATTCCGAAAGAAATCCTAACATTTGAAAAATGTATCCTTCGAGATCTTGATAAACTCAAAGCCAAGCACAAGCCTATTAGGCATAATCTTTCCTTGTCAGAAAATCAAGCGCTAATTGAATTATCCAAGAACCCTTCCGTCATTATCAAACCAGCCGATAAGGGTGGCGGGATTGTTGTGATGTCCAAAACACAGTATTTAGTCATGATGAATGATCTATTACTAGATCAAGCAAGTTATAAAAAACTTAAAAAAGATCCCACAGGCGACATCAGAACTTAAATTGAGAGTGCAGTACAATTTTCTCATGACCGCAAATGGATCACAGATAAGGAATCCAAATTTTTAATAACAAGTCAAAATCGCATACCGACCATGTATGCCCTTCCTATGATACATAAAAATTTTGAAAATCCTCCGGGGAGACCTATTGTGTCCGATTGCGGGTCAATATTGGAACCTTTGTGCAAATTCATTGATATGTTTTTGAAACTGATTAGTGTAAAAACAGAAACTTATTTGACGGACACCACTCACACCATCACAATTTTTGAGAACCTTGACTTTGACCAATCCACTCAGATACTGGTTACAATGGACATCCAATCGCTATATACCAGTATACCACAAGACCAAGCCATTGACTGTATGCGAGAACCCCTCCTGGAGCATGACACTCAGGATCGGGTTCCGCACAACTTTATTCTGGAACTGATGACTAGTGCACTCAACAGAAACTATTTTGAATTCAATGGTCAATTCTATTTGCAGACGAAAGGTACAGCTATGGGGGCTGCATTTGCACCCAGCCTAGCGATACTTTTCATGTTCAAATTTAAATCATCATACATTCTATCTCATACTAATCCTTTCCGTTACTATATAACAAAATGGAAAAGGTACATTGATGATATCATGTTTATCTGGACTGGGTGAACAATGTGGACACAAATATCAAATTCACAATGGAATTTAGCACTACACAAATTGCATTTCTAGATTTGGTCATCAAAGAGGAATCAGGCAAATTGATATGCTCTCTATATTGAAAAACCACTGCCCGCAATACTTTGTTACACTATTCTAGTAATCACCCTCGCCACCTTCGTGACAACCTACCGTATGGACAGTTTCTCCGTATTCGGAGGAATTGCTCTAACTTGAATGATTTCTATGAACAATCTGAGAATTTGAGTACTCGCCTGATTGAGAGAGGTTATCCCAAGAGACTGATCAACAAGGCCTTAAAAAGGGCATGCTTTACAGACAGGGGCATACTGCTCGCCCCGAAATCCGACCTCCACTCCCAACAAAGTGATGACATCACTAAAATGACATGCGTCATAACCCATGGGCCACAAACTTTTGCGATCAAAAAAATTATTTCTAAATATTGGCCAATCGTCAAACTTAGTCTGCCCAACGCACCCCTACCACGGTTTGCATTGAAAGGGGCCAAAAATATTCATGACAAACTTGTTCACTCCAATTTCAAAAAGGACCCTCCTAGATTAGGCCTTTGGGACCTCAGAACTACCATTGGCCATTTCCCGTGTGGATCCTGTCCGGTTTGTCAATTCACCAAAAAACTTAAGGAATTTAAAATTGGGCCAAAAACCTGGACCCTTTCCTCTATGACGAACTGCAAAACCGAACAAGTAGTGTATTGCATCCAATGTCCATGTGGGCTTCGCTATGTCGGACAAACGTCTCGACCGGTTCACATTAGGATTTCGGAGCATCGCTCAAGAATCTGGTGCCGGACAGATTCTGCACCCCTTGATAGTCACTGCATTGAATTACAGCACTCTACCAATGATATTTACTGATGGATTCTAGATGGTGTAAAAAACACTCCTAATGTGACTCGTTGTCTTCTTCAGAAGGAGGCACGTTGGATCTATCGGTTATCTACTCATATCAAAGGTTTGAATGAGGAGAATCTTTTCCTGCTCCTCATCCTAACCTTTTCCTTCTCCCTGCTGTGGTTCTCTGAGTCGCTCTGCGGTTTCCATTATTCACATTACCCATTATCTATCATCATTAGGCTGAGATTGCAGTTTCTACATTGTTGCTGCAACAAAATTCACTGTCAGCCTGCTGCCTTTTTAAATTGTGCTATCCGCATTCATGTGCACATGCCCGTTGTTGCTCGCCTACCTTTAGCATCCATTTTTTTTCGTTCGTGATTCTTCAAGAGCCAAGCTTGAGATGCTTTCCAGGGGCTGGACGACCCATTTACCAATTAACCCCTTTGAATTAGGAGACATGTCAGCCTCCAACCAATCAGCCTCTCTTAGATGCTGGACTGCTCATTAGCAAATGAGATTCTTTGAATTAGGAGGCACGTTAGCCTCCACCCAATCCAGTTCCTCCCAGATGTAATTCAACAGGAAGAGATCTCTCATATCCAATGAGATTCTTTGAACAAGGAGGCACGTCAGCCTCCAACCAATCCAGTTCCTCCCAGATGCAACTCAACAGGAAGAGACCTTTCATATCAACGCCCCTTCCTTGTTCCGTTCGCTTTTTCCGCCGCTTGCAAGCGGATGCTTTCTGTGCATCCTGCACTGTTGGACAAAGTAAAGTTATGAGGTAGCCGGCAGCCTTTATTAAAATCAAGGTAAGGAGCATCTGTCTCTGTGCAATTGTGACTAGTCCCACACGTAATCCTGTCTATCTCCGCATCTAACTGTTTCCATACGGTTGCAGGGAGTACTATTTATGCCTCCATTTGCATTCTTTTCTCTCTTTCTGTTCAGAGGCAGCCAATTTCGCAGTCAAGAGGCTATCTGCCCTCCGCAGGAAGCAACTCAGCTAACCGTTAGTTGGATGCACCCCTGTTCTCTTTAAGGTAGGCACATGTCATTTTTTCAATGAGACACGCAGCATTCAAAAGGGGTTCTCTAAAACCATGTATACTCAGACGCCCTTTCTAATTTTAATTTTCCCAAAAATGTTTTAGGTCCAATTAATTTCATGTCAACTGACGGACCTTAGAAGTCATCCCATATACTCCGCGGAACGCAATATTAGGAATCCATTTATTCCAGCGTTCTCTACTAAGCACTTTTGCGAAAGGTAGTCACCCAATCTTTTAAACATATTACCTATGCAGCTTTATTCATGCACCGCTGTTTCTAAAACTTCTTTTATTTAATTGCCATAGAGCGTGTTTTCTCCGTTGTGGTCCTGTGTCTGTTGATGCAGCTTTGCCGTGGGTTCACCCCACTTCCACCCATCCAGACGCTCTGCGCTGGGATTCCTGGCTCACTTTTGCGCCTGGCTATCTCTACTCACCCACAGCAAATTGAATTGGTAATTTTCATGCCTTTGGGCGTTTTGCTTTCTCTTCAAGCAATATGGGTAGTTGAATAGAAAGGGTTAATCTCTTTCACATTATTTACCTTGTTTATGTCTGCTTGCACACAGGGTCCAGTTGTTGTATGGTATTTCGCCCTGAGGAAGTCAACTTTAACTATGTCATGGAACTATTGGCCAGACAGGTGGCACTTTTGCCGACACGTGGTCTAACGATGTCAATTTATATCTACTGTTTATGTTACTAATTTTTGACACGCACACGTAGGCAGACCTGTTAGAAAATCATAGGACATAGAACAAATTCTACTCCTGTCAACTCTTTTGAGGACAACTTGTTCTTGCAGTTGCCCAATACAAGCCATAGATAAGAATATTGGCTGGGATCTAGGCCACCATACAGTTGGCAGCTCGTTGTCCAGTTTCTTTTAGAATTCTCTTTTGTTTTCTTTGTTCAAAAAGCTATGTTTAAGTTTTTGTGTTTGGTGTTTCTTTTTGACTATTAACCTTCCAACCTTTGAACAATTGCATTTATATGTTTGTTATACTGCTTCATGTTTAGTTGTTTATGTATTTACACAACTGTTTCTTTGTTAAATAAACATATTCTATATAGTTTTTCAATCATCAGACTACCCTGCTTGCTTTCAGAGCCTGTTACAGCCTAACAATGTGAGTGACACTTTTGCAGTACACCTTGACAAATAACTTGTTACTTGAACTAATTATTAATTAAACCCACAGCAGTGTGGACTCTCTTGTTCTAGTTTAGTTCTTAATCCCTTTCCTCACTGGTTATGGGATAATTCCCCCCTTTTTTGCTTGTATTTGTTAATCTAGGCTGACAACACAGTCCTTATTGCACAGACTCCAAGGACACTGCAGGCCGTGGTCAGTAAGTTTTCCTCTTATATGAGAGAACTGGATTTGCAGATAAACACAAATAAATCCATTGTAATAGTGTGCCATGGGAAAAAACGATCTTACAAATTCCCAAATATCTGGTGTAATGGGTTAGTAATTCTGAGAGTTACACAATTTGACTATTTGGGTGTTCGCTTTAATGAAAAAATCAATGGGAACTCACATATTTTTAAACAGACCTCACTTACGAAGCAACCAATTATGGACATTTATAGATTCATGAAACAACAGAAGCAGCAACACCCTTGCATTGTAAAAAAAAGGTCTACAATTTACTCACTTTAGGAGCCATCAAATATGGGACAGCTATTTGGGGGTATAAGGGCAATGAACTATTGCAGAAAGGAGTACATTATTTCCAAATAAGCTATTAGGCTTGCGATTATCAGCCCCAAATATTGCTGTACATAGTGAGCTGGGTCTATGTTTTTGTTGAAGATCAATTGGCATTGGAACCTACCATGTTATGGTTACATGTCTGGTCAAACCCAACGGCTGGGCTCACGCATAACATGATAAAGGACTTGTTGGGTAAGAGAGTGTTTGGGCAAATTAACGTAAGTAATCTGATGGGTAATCCATCCCTAATAGACAATACCATGAGCTGCCACATAAAGGGTAAATCAAGGAGTGGATAATGGACATCAGAGAGACGCAGGAACTGTTGAAACCCATGAACAGACAATTGAGGATTACCTCTACCAATTCAATAAAGGAGTATCTTGTTTGGTCTAATTACAAGTACCAAAGGACACCTATATTGCTAGAGCTCGATTTGGGTGCATTGCACTGGGTGAGGTTTTAGTCAGGAAATCGAGTAGGAATCTTAATTTAAAATGTCCTAAGTGCCAAACTGGATTTGAAGACTTAGTACATTTTCTGTTCTTTTGCCTGGCATATCGCCTATTGAGGAAGAAATATCTAGTACCGCTGTTTGTGGACAGAGGCTTTAGCCAGTACAGCCCTGCTTTGTATTATCTGTTGAATGCTCCCTCGACCGCCGTTGCCTGGAACCTATCTTTGTTTATTAGAAAAGTCTGGAGACTAAGTGAAATGGAAAAATAGATGGATTGGTATTGGCAGGATGGATGTATGAATTCTAAAGCTTCTTCCTCCCTTATGTAACATTCAATCTAACTTGTATGGATATTAAGATAAGTATTATATGAATTATGATCATTTTAACCAATTTTACATTTTTAGAATTGCTAAAATCAACTCATTAAGAAATCCTGTTGTATATGCATTATCGTCCTCTGTTTTAATGATTGGGCAATACTCTTCTTTTTTAAATTGTGATATTGTATGAAAATTGTATGTACTTTTTATGGATTCTTTCTCTTTTCTAAATCTGAAATAAAGAATCTTACTACCTTTCTTGCAGCAATAACAATAACTGCATATATGGTTTCTGTTCACTTGTGCAGCACAAAAGTCAAGGGTACATGTGAGGTAATGTGAGGCAAGGAAACGTCATCTTCCAAATACGCCCCCTCTTTTGCCAAATGAGGGCGAGGACTTTTAGAGAGACTGATGTGGTTGAAGTTGGGTTTATCACATGTAGGAAATCCTGACATGTGACTGAATCTTCCCATATTCTACAAGGTCTCAAAGGTCAAATTCCTTTAGGGTAGTCAATGTATTCCACTAAATTCAAATCCACACTCTCTTGCCCCACCTACTCCCGCTTAGATTACAGGATGCAATACTATATGACTTTCTCTATACCTTTCACTCTTCAACCCACCAACCTATAACACTATCAGATACAGTGCTCTCTATCCCCCTCTGCCCAAACTGAAATATGTTCTCATCTTGCGCACATTTTCTGCTGGGGAAGAGTGGCCTTAATATTATTTGAGAGATTACATAATAAGCAAGTTCTTCTGAGAGGTCAATATAGGATGGAAAACATTTACAAGATCTTGCACTGCCTGATACACTTGGTTCTCGTTAGGCTCCTTGCTCGTCACAATGTGAGTGGCCTGGGCCTCGTCTCTGACTTTCGTTCTGGCCATAAGTCAGATTGTGGCAAGTGGAAGAGGTTCCCTCAGTAATTTCTTCCTGAATGAGGATGACATGCATCCTCCTATAATTTGGAGCAGGATAACCTGTTATTTGTGAATTTGTGACAGTGTGAGGTATCGGAGTGCGCTAATAACTTGCAAAGGCGAGTTGCAAATGTATCCATGGTGTCTACGTGCAGGTGATATTGAAGGTATGCTGCTTGTGATTGATGTTCCTTTGAAGGTCAAAGTAAGCACTTAAAGCTCCTTTCAGTTCAGTGTTGGAGTCAATCTGGTCAGGAGGGTAAGGGGGGATAAGATCTTCAGCTTCATCACCCACTAGATTGATCAATAGGATTCTGGCAAATTTGTCTGGTGTATCATCATGTTGTTGGCAAGATCATTCTTAAAGATCTCAGAGAGCGTTCCCAGCATGGGCCCAGGGCTTTTTGATCAAGGCAGGGCATTATGAGAAGGACCTCTATGCACAGACAGAGTTACACAATTAGCATGGACCATCGTTTGTACATTCCAGCTCTGCATGCAGCTTCAGACATAGTAGAGGCACCTGTTTATGTAGCTATGTTTCTGCAACGCACGTTCACTTTGCACCTTTGTTGCCAGTTTGCGGTGCATTCCTGCTTCAAGGACTTCAGGTATCCAGCGGGAAATGAATACACAGACCCAATATATGTGTCCTGCCTTTTGTTCTCCCTGCGGACAAACTGCAGCCCCCAACGTGCCATATATTCCTATCGCGCATACACGCAACTGACAACACCCATTGGCTGTTTCATCTGATGTGCCTCAATCAGCTACGTCTACCCGGGGCTAGTTAACCCCCTATACGCCAGCACACCACAGTGTCAGGGGTCTGCTGCTGTTCAAGATTGTCCTTATTGACAGCAATTGAACCACGGGCCCAAGAGAGGTATGTTACTCCCATGCTGTCACTCTCAAGAGTAGTCATGGTTGGAAGGGGTGCAAAAAGTAGAAGGACATAAGGGAGGTTGACCGGATGCAGGTATGTAGGGATGCAGGGATGTACGATGGATGTACTGAGGGAAGCAGCATTCAAGGTTTTGTTTTTCTTTGAGGATGGGACAAACATGAGGAAGGTAGTGAATAGTGACAGGACAACACATATGTCTTTCCCCTTGGAGAGACATGCAAGGGCGGAATGTGAAAATACTGTTAGTATCCGGGGCGATGTTAATAGAATAGGTGTCTATAAAATAATTTTGGGAGAGTTTTCAACCATTTACTCACTAACATCCTGCCTAATCTTTTGTGGTCTGCCTATTCTCAATTTTACCTCTTGTTAGAGGCGCTGAGGGTGTTTTGCGCTCTTACACATTAAAAATGCTAACATGTCCAGCATCCTGGTGATTTCAGTGTGGGTAAGCACAGGAACATTGGAATGATGCCCAGGAGAAGGTGTGGGCACATTGTTGGAAAATGATTCCCTAGAGATATTCAGAAAAGGTCCAAGGGTGGAAAGGGGATACAGCATATTTTTTGTAAACCTACTTTTTTAAAATTAATTTATGGAGGAAACCAGCAATCAAACAGTGATCAGAACAGAAATGCAGTGATTTGCCACCCTTGTTGCCTGCCGCAGAGTTTGTTGATGGTTACTAATGCAATGTGTTTGATTCCTTCACAGTGGTTTCTCAAAACTTGAAAATAAAAATCCAACTCATATTTTTACAGAAAGCTCTTTTTAGTTCAGGGGAAAAACATATAGAGCGTACCACAACTTGCATTTCCAATGAAAAGTCTCATAGGCCACATTTTGCTCACGGACACTGCGCAGATTTGCACCAAGCCTGTACAGGTCGCTCACTTCTAGTTTGACTTCCGATCCTTGGTCTGGTGAAAATCCAAATAGCATTTTTCAAACTCACCCAACCATGGTTAAAGTGAGTTTAGAGATATCTTGGCTTGCTGACCCCATTCAATGATGCACATGGATTTTTTGAGACACTGATTGGCCATGTTCTGTTCACAGACCTGGATCTGTTGTGAATATTTTAAGATGAGGCAACTAGTTTGGTTAGCCCAAAGACAGACATTTTCTTTGGTGTGGGCCTAGGAAATGTTTCCTGCCAATTTTTGCAGAGCCCTTTAGCCTCAATGTTGAAACCTTTTGAAAAGGTATCAAACTAGAGGGAACTCCAACTGCAATGGGAACTTGGAGGAGCAGTGCACATACACACAAGGGGCTGTGTTCCCATTGGACATGATTTGAAAAGAGGTCACAGTAAATTCAGCATCAACAAGTGCATGAAAGTCAATGAATCACATTATTTGAAGTATGCATGAAATTTGTTGAAAAGTTAAGCAAAATAGGTCAGCAAACAATTAATGAATGACAAATAATGTTTTATTGGAAATGTATCAATGAATAAATACAAAACCAAAAATCATAAATATACACATAATGTCTAAAATACAATAAAGAAACCTGTATACAAATGTTAACAGAGAGATAAGGGGTGTACATAGAGACACAAAAATTTAGTGAAAAAAAAAACTAAATGTATTCCCAACGGGATATTCAAAGTGAATGCGTCACTGGAACATAGTACCTGACTGTCGCTGACTTCAATTAATACATTCACAGTAGGCTGAATTAAGTTAGTAACCACATAGTACCACAATGGGCAATATTCAAGATCAAGAAGAATGAATTGAGATAGTTAGGGTCATTAGTAACCACGTAGTACCACAATGGGTAATATTCAAGATCAAGGAGAGGAATTGTGATGGTTAGGGTCAATGCACATGCCACAGAAAGAAACTGAAATGAAGGAGTATTAAACCAAGGCGTGATAAAAAACAATGATGTTTCGGCGGGATTGATGATTTCAAGATACCTTCTTCAGGACCGAGACCCACTAACTGACCCTAGAGGACATAATAAAACACTATCTTAGTACTTTGGAAACATATAAAAAGGGACATATTGCAGAATTCTGGGGCACCCTGACCATAGGCATGGTAAGGTAGGTCACACAGCTATACAATAATGTGTTTTTGTTTGCTCCCAAATCAAACTAAAAAGTGAACATAGCAAATAAGCGATAGTGGTTTTTTACTTATATCTTCTGTTCCTAGTTTCATGTAAGATTGATGGCTATGTACGCAAATAAATGTGTGATGTTGTGAATAGTGCCTAATAGTGGCTGAGTTATGGCTCCTTTCAGGAAGCATAACTTGCAAATTGTGTGGATTTTATTGATTTGAGCTGCAACGATAACATCCCTTTAACCAACATTATTAATTCAGGCTATTAGATGTGGCTTGTGACACCTGTAAGCTAAAACGAATGCATTGGAGTACAGATGGGGAGGAATGTTGTTTGGGTATGTGCCCACTCATTGCCTGCCCATGGCCATGCTTATCCCTATGGCCATTCCCACCCATTCCTGCCTCTGCCCGCCCCAAAACTCCTCCTCTTTGAACTCTTTGAGCTCACTTTAACCAAGCCTTACCATCAGACTCTGCAGTCAAATTGCCTGCCAGTGTTTGTTCAAAGAAGCCTTCTGAGAGTTTATGACTTAATTGGAATTGTAAACACTTGCCAGGCCTGCCTTCAGCCACTCAATATATAAGGACATTCTGTGATGAGAGCCAGAAGCAGCAGCCTGAATTTCCCTCTCCTGCAGAGTGACAGCTATGGAAGCTTCTAAGCCAAGTGTGCTTGAACAGACCAGAGAGAGCGGAACATGGCTCAGCAGTTTTCTCCTTTTCTTTGTCCTTTTTTATACAAAGAACCAGGTGCTCACAGTGGCCAACTTCACTGCAGTACCAGTTCCAAATTTCCCATCACTAAATTGTAAAAGTGCAAGGGTATTAGTCCACTCCAGAAATGTAAACAGTCGTAGTGTGGATACCTATACTGGACTGTTTGAAATAAGGTGCCAATATGGTGCAGTGCATACTTTTCAAAGTCTGATATATGGGAGCCTGCATTACTGTCATTTCATAAAGTCCGTGCACCTTTGAAGACCCGGCCAGTCCAAGACCTGGATTGTAAAGAGAAAGTCCGTTCTCATTGTCATCGTTTCATGCGTTGGCATTGCAACATTTAAGTTGTGCATTTGGCAAGTTTGGTGTTGATTCCCTGTGCTCCTAAAATGTGACCAAATCATGCCAGAGGGTAGGATAATATTGATCTCACGTAGTAGTGGGAAGAGTGGGGGGCTCCCCTTGCAGGCTGTCCACTGCTGGTGTTATAGGGAACGTGCCCACCTTTACTCCGCAGTATTAGTCCGGAGAACGAGGCCCTGTGTTCCACTGCGGCTGCCAATGCTGCCGTACTCGTATTAAGTCCACAATTCATTATACACTAGTATTCCCAAAAAGAAAGTCCTAAATTGTGATTCCCCCCTGTGCATTTACGTGACCCAGCGCACATTACATTTTGCCCTAATAAGCCTGCCAGGTGTTAGTAGTGTGACAGGGAAAGCCATGCCCCTCTCACGAGCTTATCCCTGAAATTGGGAAGACGCTTAAACAAATATATTGGGCCTCATCACGATCTCGGCGGTAACCCTTAAATCCGGCGGTAGCGCTATTACCGCCGGATTTAAGGGTCCACCAAATCAGGGCTTCGGCGGATTTCAAACCAGCTCTGAGCTGATGTGAAATCCGCCGAGCATTCGCGTTAATACCGCCGGCGGGAAATCCGCTGGCGGTATGAGCGCAAAATTTCCCCATTGAGCCCAATGGGGAATAGGGCATTCCCAAATGGGCTCAATGGGGAATGGGGACTTCCTGATCCCGCGCTATTAGCGCCGGGGGCTATGGCGGTCGCGCTAATAGCGCCACCGCTACCGCCGAGGTCGTAGTGTGCGATTTGTACACGAGTGGCAGGAGACAGTGGCTGGAATAGATAACTTCCAGATAATCGCATTTGGGGGAATCATTGCCTTTCTTGTGCCCTGCCATAACCGATCTCCTCTGATTAAACGGCCTGCAAGCCCAGCAGATTGGTCTGGTCTAGTGACTATCGCAATCGGGTATCCAGCGAGCGTCCCCAAATCACTGTCATCAAGACATAAAATCATCAAGTTGTCTCACTAACATCAGTTTAATTGGTGCCTCGTTGCGTGTGTGCATGGGGAGAGATTTCTAGCAGCTCTTATTTCATACGGAATTGGGCGGATGACTGTACATAAACTTATTTTCCTGCATTTCACATATAAACTGGTCCCAGCTCTTTGCATTCAGTCAAAATGTGTTTCCCTGTTTCAGTCACATTGTGTTTCTTACAGATACGTGGGATCTCTTATCTTTGGGTAATTTTAATTCAGATGTAGGGGATATGGAACATGAAATCATGTCATCCAAGTACAGACAAAACTGGGAGACGATTAATATGGGTCGACAACAGAAATCTATGCATGCCTGGAGATGGACAGAGGAGTAGATATTTTGTGTGACCTTAAAATGATACAATCTATTAATATAGGTGCATAGCTCTTCAGTTGTGTCAAGTGTGAAAAATGTTTAAGCCAACCATATCTCTCTGCCTTTTTTCAAAAAAGAACATTTCAATGTGCAATAATCCCTGTTCCAATTAGGATGCCAACCTATTATATCTAAGAAATCTGTCACAATAGTAGCATATCCTTTGTCACTATTTTTCTTCATAGTGTCACCCAGAAAAGAAAGCAGAGGATGTTTTGGATTAGACATTAATTTTCATGGATAAAATTCCTTGTTTTGTCATCACATGGCTTTTCAATGAGAACAACAGGTCCAGTTCTAACCTCAAGATGGACCATTAGAACACAGACATGTAGTCCAAGTATTTTCCTCCACAGTTTACCCTCGAGAACACTTAACCAATTTATGTCCTGCACAGTTTGCGCTTCAAGAATTGTTGGGATGAAACACTGTCTATATAAACTGAGGATTCCATCTAGAATAAAGCCCACTGTCTGAGTACTGAACTTTGATATGGCCTGAGTTAACAGTACTGCATCCCTTTTCTTACTCATTATACATTCTGCATGTATACATTTGGAGTCAATATCGATGCCCAATAACTTATATTTATCAGTATAATCGAGAGAGCCTTCTGGTGGGAAAAAAACAGGTTCTATTAATTGTCTTATTTCAAAAGTACATAATTGTAGTTTTATCTCTATTTATTGTAAGGCTGTTTTCTGCTAAATATCACCACAATTCCACTATAGACCCATTAAGTCCACAATACCTAGAGCTGAATATTACTAAATCATCTGCATAGTGTAGGTTGGTGATATGTGTATCCAACTCTAGGCGGGCAACTCAAGACCTGTTTTAGACACCTAGGAAGATTAGCAATGTACAGATTGAACAGTAGGGGGGCCAAAACACACCTCTCCTTTACCCCAATATTTATTTTTATAGAGGCTGTCACAGACACGCCGCTGTCCAACCGTACCTACACACTCATAGCCACGTGAAATAATTTCAAGAAGTGCAATAAATTCTTTGGAAAACAGCAGGCAGTGCCTTCAACCAAAGTTTATCGCTTTTAACAAAGTCAAAAGCTTCTTTAAAATCGACAAAAAGAACATGTAACCCAGAAGCATCTTAAATCTTAGATTTAATAATCAGTAGATCAACCAGCCTCAAATTGTGGGTCGCAGAGGAACAAGCTCTGAATCCCGTTTGGGAAGTGTCCAATATTCCAGTTCTAATAGACCCTTTTGTTAATTCATCAAGTAAAAAAGATGCAATTAGTTTTCCCGTGCAGTCTAGCATAGACAACAGTATAGGTTAGACACCTTGGTGATTGACTCCTTCTTAAAAATTGGTACCAATATAGCCTTTCTCCAAGTTATGGTTATGGATCCAGAGGCCATTACCTTCATAAAAAGTACTTTGAGGATAGATGCCCAGGTTTCCTGATAACATTTTAAGGCTAACCCATTTGGGTCAGGGGCCCTTGATGATTTTAATATAAGAATTTTTTCTAAATGTCTTTTCTTGCTATTTGCATTGTTATGTCCCTTTTGTTGTAATAAAGGACATGATTACCTTCAGTTTCTCTGTGGTTATAATTAAGTTGGATAGATTTTTCCCATTGGGATTCATTAATAGGATTAACAACACTGCTGCCTTTTTGCCCTTAGCCGTCCTCAATAATTGCCAAATACATTGCACATTTCTAGAGTTTAATGCCACAATCATTGTTTGCCACCCAGGGGTTCTGCTGGACATACGCCACCACTTTATCCAGTTGTGATAACGATTTTTAATCCTCCTTATTAATTTCAATTGCCAAATAGCATCATTACTGGATTTGGTTAAGTGGCGGATGTCTTGTGGCATCCGTCTCTTTGCACCGCTAATTTTGCTGTCAAAAGTGCAGATATCTTTGCCTCATGTAATATGTAGCTGGTCTTTTGCTAACCTATGCCCTCTGAAACTTTCTGGAATCAGTTGTCAATGCCATCAACATTCATTAAATGTAATTTGTCCAACCATTCTTAATCCAAGCCCATGGTGTATCAAGCAGTTTTATCAATATGTCATGCAGTCCATCTAATACAGGAGCCAGCATGATTTACACCTATGTCGACTAATCTTGTCAACATTTGTGATTGAGGTTATAAGTTACAATTCATGGTGTATGTGGTGTGATTACTAAAAGCATTACCCATTATTTGTAGACTATCGATATAGCACATAATTTTTCTGTTTACAAAAAAGTAGTCAATTATGGCTCTTTTCTTTCCACTAGACCATGTGTAATTACCGGGTACATCATCCACAATGCGACCATTCACCACCACAAGTTCCCATCCCCTTAAAAAGTTAAGCCACAAATTACCCTGCTTGTTGACTTTGGTCTGCAACATTATGCTTTTGCCGGCGATAAAATTCATTACGCTTTTGCCGACAATAAAATTCTGTTACAGACACCGTGGCCGTTAATATTGCCCCCTGAGATAAGCACATCCTCAAAGAGTGACTCATTTGAAGCCCCATCCAAGGGATCGTAGACATTCACAACCAGTATCCATGGAAGATTCTGTATCAGGATCCTTAAGCTCCACTGCTAAAACATTATTAATTTGTGGAGATATTTCAATCCTTCTGGCACTTTAATAATTTCTGACACCTATCACTAGGCCGCCTTAAGGTTTTCCATATTCTCCTTTCATGGCTCATGTTTGAAAAATATTATAGCCGTCGACAAAAATGTTATTTAAAAGCCAACTATCGTGAAACAGAAATATATTATTTTCTATAATTAGACTCGACAAGCCCTCAGGGCTAACAAGCGAGAATAGTCTTCCGTGTTCCATGTCAGGATTTTTATGTTTCAGAGTGTGTCAGAGAATTTGGCTGGCAAGGACTCTAGTAACCCTTTTAACATAGACTGCACGTCATCTCTTGTTAAGCCGTGAGCTACCACCTTTCTGTTGACCTTTGTGGCTATTTGTATGTCACAGTCGGTTTTCACTGGATCATTAGTTTTGTTTCCAATTGGAGAACCTTCGTCTGCATCAATTTGATATGCCAATTTTAGACATTCTTCTGAATGACTACAAAGTATTTCAGCCGTTTCAGTACTCAAGCAATGAATTCGGGACACAATGGGATTGGAACAATCAAGTGGTTCTACAAACTTGAAATCATCGGAATGCAGCACTCTCAGAGAGGAATTTCTTTTAGCATGTTTATAGTTTGTAACGATGTAGCCTTGTACTACTATTTTTCTGGTGTAAGTGCTTAATCGTAAAAATCTTGTAATCGAGGACTTGACGATTTGTACTGTTATTCTTCCTGCCAGATTGTTCCCCAATTTCCACACTCTTTGTGATAGTACCCTTTATGTGACGATCAGGAGTAGAACATAGATCTTCATGTGAAACCATGCTCTTATCAGCCTACATTAGTATCAAGTCGGCATCATCTTCTTCAACAGAGATTTGCTCCATGATATTTCCATTTGCAAGCCATGTAGTTAGGGTTGCATCCTTTATGGACGGTCTCTTGTCCTTTCTGTTCACCTTTTTGCGCCTTCTCTTTGAAGCCTTTGAGTTTGTTGGTATTACACTTGGGAGTTTATCACCATTACTCTGCTTTGAAGGAGAAGTAGGCATTTCTCGCTTATTGTTTTTCCTCTTTACTAATCTCCTTTGTTTCCTTGATAAATATATTGAAGAGGTATCAGTAATATTTATCTCCTGTGGAACTTCTATTTGTAAGTTATCACAACAGAGTGGTACATTTGATTTCAATGCATCCTCTTTATCTGCCTTTTTTGTTAGAGCATTAGCACAATTAGCAGTCAATATCTCATGTAAAGCGGTTTCAGTGGTTTTGGTGGTTTGTTTGATAAGAGGACCTAGCTCAATGACCCTTTCATTGATACTAAACTGTGCAATGCAGGTGGGTACTGCTATTTTCAATTATACTGTTTCTAAACTGAAAAACCTTTACATTATTTCATCTTATCAGTGTGGAGCTCCATGGTGCAAAAAGGCCCCTGGCACAGGGCCTACAACATACAATACAAGAAAACTCACAAGGAATCCCCTGTGAGAACCGTAGGCTCGCGCGGTGGGCTGAACAAGTACAGTTTCAATTCTTAAACGATTAGAACATAATTTCTGCACTATTACTCCTCATAGTTAAAGACCAAAGCTTCAAGAGCAATTGTAACACAGTGTTATTTAATGTATATACAGAAATAAGGCAGTGAAGCGCTAACAAGGCTTTAAAAGATGCCTATGCATTTCGGATAATATCCGTCCTCAAGACCAAACCCTGTGTTAATCAATGAACATGAAAAATAAAATAAAGTAAAATAAACAGTAAACAGTAATCCGTGAAAAATTCCACAAGATTATCAAATATGCAGCACATAAATGCAGCCACAGTGACAAAAACAAGAACAAAAACAAAGACACAATAAACGGTGGTAAGTGCCTGGTAAATGTCTGATCAGTATATGTAAACAAATTGAGTGAAAGCACATTTACCTTAGCTCCCACTGATAGATAAAAACTGCAAGAAATGAAAATGAAATATATTTGATTGAATATACGTGGTATAGAATGCACTGTCTCCTGGTGACGATGTGCTCCCTCACCTGTGTTCCTCCTCAATCCTTCCAGATTAGAATGAATAGCATGCGTAGGTCTGCATCTGGGGAAACATTAATATATATGTTGTCTTCAGTGACAATAAAGAGCTCTACAACGGGGATACCCACTGTAACCGGCATATACATTATGGGGCCATATGGCCATTCCTCATACCATAAACTTTCTGTAGTTTCCACCGACCTGTTGCGCGAGTGAAGCTGCTGGCCCCCATCTGTGCTCATAAAAAACATCGGGACCTGTGACGTCACGCGCTGTAGTGCGCATTGTTGTCACGGGACTCAGGTAACGGGATGCCGCGCTGAGCTCACGCGTTTGCTATGTAAACATAGTGCGTGATGCTAATGTTGAACGTAGAATACTGATGTCACTTAAGTGAATAAGCCTGCAACAAAACAAATGTAACCCTTAGGGTAGATGCAGTGCTTGATCCATGAGCGTTAAACAGCAATTAGAATCCAAAGTACACTAGGTTAAAATGTGAACTTTTGTACCAAACCAGATTGCATAAGGCCAACATGTAAAATGTTGTACAAAATACAATCTTCAGATGGATTACAGTGAGAGAGCATTCAACCACAGATGGATCCCAAAGGGCATAGCATCTACATGTGAAGTTAGTCAATAGTATGGTCAAAATCAATGAACAGTGATGAATCAAAAACGCTCAAAGAGTGCCATTTGGTGGGCGTTAGGATCTCCTGGAGTTAATGTAGTAAATGTCCATCAGGTGGTATTTAATTTATAAGTAACATGCAAAGTCAATGTCTTCATTAATGCCATGAGGGGCTAACGAGTGAAGTCTTTCAATCCAATAGGTTTCACGTTGTTTAAGTCTTCTTCACAAATGTTCGTGTGGGCCGCTCATGGTGACTACTTCCAACTACTTGGAAGCGTATTTGTGGAATGTCATGATGTTTTTCAATCCAATGGCATGCAACAACTGAGTTGTGGTTGTGAGTGCGTATAAATGGAGATATGATTGTGTAAATAACATTCTCAGGGCCTCATTACACGGATAGCGGTAAGGGATTACCGGCACCGGTAAGGCACCGGTGCTGGTAATCCCTTACTGCCCAACTACGAGGTCCCTCAGCGGGTCCCGTCCTTAACGTGTGGTCAGACCACACGTTAAGGACGGGACCCGCTGAGGGACTTCTGAGCAAATAACGGTACCGCTAATTGCGGTACAGTTATTTGCTCCTTCCCCATTTCCATTGAGCCCTATAGGGGCTCAATGGGAATGGGGAAGGGCCATGGTGAATGGGGAATTACCGCCCCCGCCAACCTTGGAATGGGGCAGTAATTCTGCAATTCACCATGCCGGACTCCAGCGGCAACCATGGCGCTAATAGCGCCATGGTTACGGCCATCCGTGTAATGAGGCCCTTAGTGTCACAAGTAGCAAAACTCTTAATGCTAATCTTCTCACCCGTTCTAGTGTGATGCAGGCTATTGCCTGTGGTTACAAACCCACAGTTTGTACAATGCATACATGGGTACGTGTCCGTTTTTTTAGGCAAGGAAAGTGTCTTATGGCTGCCTGCTTTAACTAGACGATCTTTGAAGTTCACACTTCTTTTGTATGCAAATGTGCGTGGTTCCTGGAAAAGGTGTTCCACCTGGGTGTCGCATTTCATTGATACTACCACAAAACTTCAACAAAATGTTCATTGCAAACTGAAGTGTAGCTATTTTTTTTCTGTTTTTTATTTGTTTATTAACATTTATTTCTAATACAATAGGTATACAGTGAGTGTAGCTATAGATGTTTGTATTTCCGTCAAACCGTTAATTTCCAACCGAGAGTTGGTGGAACCGTCTAGTGAGTCTGGTGGGACAAACATGATAGGTGAGGCAGACAGCCTACAGTTTGTCTCAATTTTTATGGGAAGATCGTCCGTTTGTTCAGGCGTATTTAACACAGGAGACTGGACGATTCCTGAGGGAGCAACTTCAGCCACAGCCGCAATGCTCTGCTGAAGAGACAAGCACATGTCTAAAAGAGAGTTGTTATCAATATCACCCATATTTGAGAGATCTTGGTCAGCTTCCGAAGTATGACCTACATTTGAGTTGGCGGCACACTGAACACCATCAGCTCCACTGTGGACTGCTATTGGCTCCGTCTGGAAAAATGCTATGATTTTCCCCTTTCGATTGTTTCAGTCCTTATCACAGGCCAGACTCACCCTTTGCACCTCACTCTCTCCTTGACTATCGCTAGCCTTATTTTTAACCGTTATGACGGATGTTTTAGTAGTTTTCTTTTAGCACAAATTATACTTATTGTGTTTACATTTTGATTTAATTGCTTTCTGCGGCATATTAATATTAAAGTGTCGCTTTTGGCAAATAAAGGCGGCCCGCCCGGGAAATTAAGGTCACAGTAACTTCAAATCTGGAGATTACCATCCGAGGTCCGCAGAGCCGCAGACTGCTGACTGCACACTCAATTCACAATTGTGCTGTTGCGCTATCCTGTGAGTTGTATGCAGGGGCAGTCAGTAGTGTAGAGTGCAGCCCCCGAGCACCAAGGAAGAAGCAGTAGAGTGCCTCGTTGGTTGATGTCAGCAAACAAAAACTCCAACAATAATCACAATGTGTAGTTCGCCTGAAGAGATGTCCCTGCAGTCTCTGCTGACTGCTCATTCAATTCACACTCATGGTCGTGCAGCAGTCAGTAGTGTAGAGCGCAGCTCTAGACCGCCATGGAAGAAGCAGTTGAGTGCCTTGTTGATCGATGTCAACGAACAAAATCTCCAAGAGTAATCACAATGTGTAGTTTGCCAGAAAAGCCATCCCTGCAGTCTCTGCTGAATGCACACTCACGGCCACCATGCTAGGAATAGTTCCCATCTGCAGTCACCACTTGTTAGCGTCACTGGGGGTACCCTTTTCGATGGATTTAGGGTTAATGGTGGGTTCAGCAATTTTTAGGCTGTCAGGCTGTCAATCTTCCTGGCTAGTGTGGTCACTGCATCCCTCAGCCTTTTAGTTCTGCCATGATCATGGTGTGTTCTTCCCCCTTTTGGCAACAGCACAAATGGCATGATGATGAAAGTCTAGGTGGCTCTATTGCCTTTGCTAGTATCCCCTTTTCCACAACTGCTTTCCCCACAAGTGATTTCTGGATATTACTGCTGTCCATATTTGCTGGTGGGGATCTACCTCTATGGGTCTCAACATCTCCTCCCTTTTGACTCTCTAGTCTGGTAGTCCCATTCACTGCAGTCCCCTTTACATCAGCTAGTACACCATATCTATTAATTAGGGTGATGTCAGGTTCAAATGCATGGTCAGTCTGGTGTTGGTCTGCGAGGATGCCGGGTCTAGTGCCTATCAGAGTACCTGCTGTGTCCTCGACTGGTGTGCTTGCCCTACCAACCCTTTTTCGAGCCTTATGTCCTCCCTAATAGATCCTTGGGGGGCATCCAGTCTTCCCTGCCCTCCCAGACCCTTCTCAATATGGACATGCCATTCAACCATTCCACTGCCTGCTTGTCCTTGCAAGCCTATCCAAGTTGCCAGTATTGAATAATTCTTCCCACCCTCTTGGCCCTTCCTTTTCCTGACCTCATAGTCAACCAGTGGGTCCTTTGCATGCCCTTTGGTGCTACCACTTTTTGCGATACTTAGGCCTGGCATCTGCCCGCAAGGCACACACAAACGGCCATGATGCTGCTGTACAACAATGAAACCAGTTAATTCATCCTGCAGCCCTCCCATCAGAATTTAGTGCACGAAACCGCTAATTACGGGCCATTAGTGACTCAGTGGTTCCGTGCCTACATTCTGATGAGAGGGGAGGTGCAGTGGGTTATGGTAGTTGGTGTAAACAAAAGCGTCTCTGCAGGAGTGCTTGTGACGTCACACATTCCCTTTTATAGGTGCCCCCCTACTTTTGTCTGTGGCCCCTCTACTTCTGTCTTTGGCACCCTCAATGCCCCTCAATCTTGGAGTTCTAGGATTAACACATTCACGTTTTTGATTGGCTCAACAAGTTTCAATAGTTTCTTTGGGCCTTCCCTTGGTGAGAGTGTGGAGTTTGTTTTCCTTGTGGACATCTTGTTGGCCATAGCATTCTGATGTTAGTAAAAGCCCTGAGGCCATTACCTAGATGATTAAATAGTGTTAAGACACTTATACATCCAATACTTCCCTTGGGAGTCAAATCACAAGAGCTCAGGTGCCACTTTAACTCCTTGGGTGTGTCGAGCTGAGTGGGGTCCACAATGTTCGCAGTCAAAGAGGGTTGTCAAGGCTGTTTGGCAGTGGAGTGGGGCTCGAAGACAGCCTTGATCCTACTCTCTCCCCCGTTCAGGCCTGCTAACAGCTTATGTCTTTCACTCGACAAGAGCAGCACAGCCCAGGCTAAAACATATGTCAACAGCTGTTTTACACCCAGTTAGAGTAACAGCCCAGATTATTGCATACGGGCACCGTACAGGCGCCGGGTACGAAGCATGCATCATTCGTTATGACAAAAGGGTAAATAGTAGATATCTCTACTGTCTCTAGTGTCTCTTGCTAACGGAGGTTCAATGCGCGTTTTGCTTGTGCGATCAAATTACATTCACTGTTGGTTGCCGCCATCCTGGCCCCGGTGGCTGCAGCGCCAGACACCTTAGGCGCACAAGCCCATGCCCCCTTGAGTCGTGTGGGCTTCACCTCTGCAGTTGGGCGACCCGAGTTTAAAAACTCAGGGGCATAAAGACGATTCCGGCTAGCACTGTGCTCCTGCTTTCTGACTCCGATGGGGTTGCCTGCGGCACACAACTCTGGGCCTCATTACGAGTCCGGCGGTAACCGTGCCTGAAATTCCGACAGGTTACTGCCGGACTCATATTACCATTCCGCCACCGTGATTCCTGGAATTACCGGGGCAATACGACCCCGGTGACCTGGGAATTCCGGAGGCGGAAGTCCCATAGGACTCAATGGGAATGGGGAAGTGGAAACGTCGGCACCATCTCGTGATGGTGCTGGTGTTTCTACGTCCGCCTGCAAGTGGGTGGTGTTAAACCCGCCAGGTCAGACCTGGCGGGAATGACACCTCCCGCCTGCAGAACTCGAGATCACCCAGCATCGAAACTACGGTGGGTTTACCGCCACCGTTATTTCCATACCGGGTGGCTCGTAATGAGGCCCACTGTCTGCCCTTGATGGCTAGTTTTGAATATGCAACATCCTTCGAAACATTTGGGCCCTGCTTTTTTAGTTAGTCTATTCATTTCAAGCGTGTATATTAAATAACGATAAACAGTGGATAAACATGAAGAGAAATAAATGGAACATGGGAACACATTTAAAACACACGTTTCTTTTTTTTTTAAAGTGCGCTTTTCTAATTTTTGCACATGATTTAAATACAACTATTTGGCTTGGATCGAATATTTGAGTAACTATTCTGTATTCCGCTGTGCACTATATATTCTATGCACACTCAATTGGCAGTCATTGAGTAAAGAACAATATATTCAGTGCACCTTTACGGGTGGATTCAATGAGGGGAGTTAGCGAAATCATTCAAGGTGCTGGCCTTGTTTAATGGCTGTATTTCAGTATTTTAACTCGTGGAATATTACAGAAAAAAGCAGGCACCCATAATTGAGTTGCTGAGTTTTGACAGGTGATTGTCATAGCCCGATGATTAATAAGCATCTCCCTTTGTCCAATAACAACTCAGAAACATTTCGAGACCCAGGCTAGACAACAGGATATTATTTCATAACCTAAGCCTATACCAGCAATCCATTATGGCAGCCACAGCAGCAGTCTGGACTCTTGATTTCCCTCTTCTCCAACACGGTCAATATCCTTCTATGTCCGTGAAAGCTTCGCCCATGAGATATCAGTAGCATCTGAGGTTATTGTTCGAGCTTGGAAAGGAAAATGGCCGCCAGCAGTCTGAGAAGGGCGCTGACGCGGCAGAAAAAGGAAACGCGTCGCATTAATGGATCTCTTACAGTTCCAATGGGAGAAGAAAAGCAATAATGAGCTTGAAACCGATATTACACGGTGAAGTCTGATCGTCTACTATTAGCGCTGATAGGGAAATTGTGCTGATGTTCTGACCTCTGGCCATTCATTTTATCTTAATCCATTTGAATTCTGTCCCAGACAGAATCGAATCAATGGCCTTACCAGGCAAATGTTGTTACGCCTGCTATGATCCAGTAATTAGCAAATGGTATGCATGGGGACTGGAAATGCAATTCAGTCATTGAGGAAAAGTGATTGTTTTTTTACACTTCAGAAAGCAAATGGTGGTTCATTTTCATCACTGATAAAATCTTGTAACCATGTTCTCATCGGTTAATAGGAGATGAAGTCCCCTTTCTATTTCTTGTTTTGTTTAGAACAATGACCGATCTAAAGTGTACTTATGCCAAATGACAAAGGTTAAACTAGTAAATTACGCTCACTCTCATTGTTCCCTGTTTTTGTCAACCACAAATATGCGCAGACTCATTTGAAAATAGTTTACCCTTGCATGGTGGGCCAGATTCAAAAGCCAAACCTCGCTCCACCTAAACAACCTGAGTGTATGTACTTTTGGGATTTGTGCCAAATTCAGATCTCCCATTCAGAGTATAAGGGCCTCATTACACGGTAGGCGGTGAGCCATGGCGCTATTAGCGCCATGGCTCATGCCGGTAAAATACCGGCACCGCCTTGGAGGAAAGGGGATTTACCGCCCCATTCCAAGGTTGGAGGGGCGGTAAATCCCCTTTCCGCCATTGCCCTTCCCCATTCCCATTTCTGCCCCATAGGGCTCTATGGAAATGGGGAAGGCGCTAATTACGCCACCGCAATTTTGCGGTGCCGTAATTAGCTCCGAGGTCCCTTAGCGGGTTGGATTTTAACGCCTGCAAGAAGCAGGCGTTAAATCCTCCAACCCGCAAAGGGACCTCGTAGTACGGCGGTAAGGGTTAATGGTCACCGTTGCCATTAACGGTGACCGTTAACCGTTAACCCTTACCGCCGTCCGTGTAATGAGGCCCTAAGACTGATGGGAGATGAATGTCCTTGAATGCCATTCAATTCAATGACAGGGACACCACACGCATCCCGTTCGTTGAATTCAAATGCTTTTTCAGCCAACAGGTTTTCTACTTGTTGATTCTTGTTGGTGGGGAGAACAAATACACTTGAGTCTTTTTCACCCACACTCACTCACTTATTGCCCAATTCTACTTGGACCCACCGAGATCACAGGGCATACAAATACACAAATTGTTCTTTCATTAAACGGAGGGAGGATAACTACAAAATGGAACAAACTTTGAGCTTCAGTGAAGACCAGATCAACGCGATCATCAGGGAACCCACCCTATTTAACATGGAGGGGATGAATCAATTTACAGCAGCCACAGCCTCAAATGAAGACCTGTTGAAACTCAAAAAGAAATGTTTCAGTACTGAGTTACACAGCCACTGGTCAAATTTGGTCCCATTATGCCTGATTGTTCACAACAAAACGGCCATGTTCCTGGATGGCAAGGAATATATGTTGGGTTTTAACCATATTTCCACAAAATGTGGCAGAAACTTCATGGTTCTAACAATCACCACAGCTCAAAGGATACATCTTAAGATCAAGAAGGGAACTTGCATAGGAGGAAGAGAAATTCATCAACAACACTGACTTGGACAAGGGAGAAGTTCAAAGAAATCAACAACACAATGGAGCAATACATGGTGGATGCCCTTGTAAAAAAGCACAAGAAGCTGGCAAAGGATATAAGCAACTTTAAAATTGAAAATGTATATCCGTACCTTGCGGCAGATTAGAAAGAAAATAAGGAAAAAGAGAGAATTTAGAACATAGGAACAGGTGCAAGACAAAAGAAGAAATGGGTCTACTTTTCAGACACCTCTAGTTTCGATTCAGGGCAAGACAATCAATACTGTTTCTATTGACATAATCCCTATCCTGGACAATACATCAACAGCCACCTTTTTTAGGGCACAGGGACCCCAGAGGCACACACTGGGGTCCCATTCCAATGCCAATGTTTGGATTCCCAGGTTGGAGACAACCAAGGGGAGATGGAGGTCACAGCGAGACAGTAGAAAAAGACTCCATCCCGATCTTCAACATTTTATTTCTGACCTTGACCACGAACGAGATCAGTGTTTTAACCAAAGGCCTCTCATTTGTCCCCACAAACCCCACCAACTGGTTTAACATCAACTCAGAGTTTAGAGGTTTCTTCCACAAAATTAGGCTCAAATTATTCTTCCAAGACCTTGAGAGTAAACCTGAAGAAACAGACACATGGTTCAGACCCAAATCTACATTTTGCCCAGGAGAGAACAAAGTGGCACCCGCCATCATATCATTTGAGAAATGTCTGCTGAAAGAAGTTCACAAAATACAGGCAGACACCAGAAATCAAAGACACATCTTGACCAATGATGTGCGGAAAGCCCTGAAAACCCTTGCTGACAACAAAGACAGAAGTCTGCAGACAAAGGGGGAGGCATCGTAATCCAGAGTGTGGAACAATACTGGGACATGGTGGCTGAACTACTGGATGATGAAAATAATTATAAAAAACTGAAGAAAGATCCTACCCCGCTGATTAAACAACAGATACAGGAAATAACAACCTATGCTCTGGAGCATTGATGGATCACTAGGAAGGAGGAAGAATTCCTTAACACATCAGGAGGCAGGACACCTGCATTTTATGTGCTACCCAAAAGCCACAAGGATGCCCCAAAACCTCCCGGAAAGGCCCATAATATCTGTGTGTGGCTCCATTTTGGAACCACTATGCAAGTTCATACACCATTTCTTAAAGCCACTCAGTCCACAAACGCCCACACACCTAAGCGATACCATGGCCACAGTCCACATTTTTGAAGACCTTCAATACAATCCATTTTCCAAAATATTTACCACCATGGATATAAAGTCACTCTACAGAAGCATTCAGCAAACTGAGGCCATCAAATGCATACGAGGACACCTATCACATCATATGACACAGAGAACGGTACCTACCAACTTTGATATTGAATTATTAGATCTTGCCCTGATGGAAAATGTCTTCTATTTCGATTACTGTTTCTACCTACAAACCTGTGGCACCGCAATGGGGGCAGCTTTCGTTGCCAGTCTTGCCATCATATTCATGGCTGAATTTGAGAATACGTTTGTACTCAATGAACTCAACCCATTCCTCATCAACATCAGTAATTGGAAAAGATATGTAGACAAAGTGATCTTCATCTAGGAGGTGGACTATGACACATTAAAAAATGTCCACAACTGCATCAACTTGTGCCATGAATCGATATCATTCTCCCTGGAATCTGACCCAACCACAGTTAATTTTCTTGACCTCAAAATACAAGTCAAAGACAACCGTCTGGTATGTTCGCTGTTTAAGAAGGACACAGAAAGAAACTCTCTACTCCATTACAAGAGCTGCCACCCATGTAACCTAAGAGACAATTTGCCCTAGGGACAGTTCTTGAGAATAAGACACAACTGCACAGAAAAAACAGACTTTCAGCACCATGCATCAGAACTACAAGAGAGACTACTCAATCAAGGGTACCCTAGGAAATTAGTCAAAAACAACTACAAGAGGGCACTCAATACACCCTGTGAGGCACTACTTCAACCAAAACAAAGAACGGATGAACAAGAGAAAATGACCCGTGTGACCACCTTCTGCCAGGCAACTACACAAATTACACAAATTATTAAAAATGTTTGGCCCTTATTGCAACTTAAAATTGCAGATGAACCCTATCCTCGCATGGCACTATAACGCTCAAAAGACCTGAAAGAATACCTTACTCATTCTAGACTTACGAAGACCACGTCCAGAAATACCCTATGGCATCTGAGAGACCTGACGGGACACCACCAGTGCAGGATGTGTTCCGTTTGCAGATTTACTGTAACAATCTAACATTTTGATATACTGGGAAAATAATGGACACTCCGGAACTTCTCTAATTGCAAGAGTTCCAATGTTATATATATATCATTGAATGTCTGTATCCCCTCTGATACGTACGCCAGACAAGTAGGCCTGTACACAAACAGATAATTGAAAACCGTTCAAGAATTAGGTGTAGGACCTATACGGCCCTGCTTGTCTCACATTACATTGGGCACCAACACAACCATGATGAAATGAAGTGGCGAGTGGCAGACAAAGTACATGGCAACACTAACACTGGGAATGCGCTGAACCACAAAGAGGCCTGGTGGGTCTTCAAACTCAACACTGTGAACCATGGGCTGAATGAAGCCAATGTGACCACTCAATTTACATAGAGTGTGCCTACCACGCCCTGCTCTTGCCAGATTAATCCACGCCCATGGAGACCTGAAGCATGTTGCTAAACAGAATGTATCCACCACGTTCCACCATTGCCAGACCATTGCACCACCTATGGAGTTTTCCCTCTCTTTCCTCCTTCAGCCGCAAATTAGGGCCCCCATGGATGCACTGGGAGGTCAATAACCACCTTACATTGGTTTGCATAACCCCGGATTGGGTGTACCTTATAGGGCCCCATGTCTATTTAGATATATCCACAGGGGTTTTCCATTGCTTGTCCTGCATGTACGTCTGGGCCGCCCCTTTTGCTCCTTTTCTCTCACACACCATGGTGCCCTAAGGATCATGAGACCATGCCTTTACTCCGTTACAGGACTTGCAAGCGCGGCTGTTCTGTTCTATTCTAACACCACATAGGGCATCCTTATGCCTTATGAGGTTATGCCAAACTACACTACCTTAATCGACCGATAGTATGGCTATGGCCATGGGCACTTTCAATATTAATTCCAATTTCATTTTTCTTTTACCCACTTTTGTTGCATCTACATCGAAGCACATCCTCGTACTTTATCCTTCTGCAGGCGACTGCACGCCATTTCCCTGCAGGCCACATAGGCTCCACACTTGCAGGTTGCCTTCCTGGGCTGGCGGCGAAACACAGCTTTGCTGCCCCTTGTTGTTCGGCTTGGTTGCCATAGCAACGTGGCAGCATCCAACCCCGACGCGAATCGGCCCACGCACATGCGCAGTAGCAGCACCCTCACTGCGGTCTCCCTGACTATGTATAACACCTCCATTAAGCGGCTCACAGGTTCATTCTACAGTGCCGGAGCGCACCCTTCCCCGTAAGAGAGCTGATCCACTGGTAAACTGACAACACAAAACCCATCCTGGGTCGTTGTTCTTATCCCTCTGATTCCTTGCCCTATTTTATTTACAAGGGCACTGATTTGTAATTCCTCCACTCAGGTACCCCGCCATACATGTCTCCCTCTCCCTCTATCAAAGTTCTACCTGCCCATTCAATCCACAATTGCTTGATATTTTTGATAAGTTGACTCAGCCATCCAGCAGCTCAGAGATGACTTAAAGGCATGCTCTAGTAAAACATTTTATTTAAAAAATAGATAGGCAACATAAAAAAATAAATACTAGCATTCTCTTTTTTAAAACTTCCTATGTAAAATTTTGAGCTATTCAAGCTCAAAATTCGCAAAAGCAAGCACATGGCGCATCCATTTTGTGAAATGGATGCCCTCCTGTGCTGGCTTTGCTTTTGCGGCACTAATGAAGGATAAGCCAGCCAGCTGTAGTAAACAAAAGCTACCGCTGGGTGGCTTTCCCTTCATTAGTGCTGTACGCGGAGGACGGGGACCGGAGACCAGAGCAGGAAAGCTACAGCTGAATCTCGGTAAGTGCTATTTATTTAAAAAAAAAAAAAAATAAGCACTAGCTGCGGTTTTTTCCATGTTTTCCGGGCTAGAGGAGCCCGGAAAACTTAGAAATAAAACCGCAGCTTTAAAAATGTTGTATTTATGTTTGCGGTCGCTTTTGAACATGTTATTGTGTTGGAAAACGCTGCGGTTTTTCTTTCCAAGTTTCTCAGGCTTCTCCGGCTCGGAGGAGCCTGAGAAACTCGGAAAGAAAAACCACAGCGCTTTCCAACACAACCGCGTTGTGTTTCTGCCTGAATCTGCTTTCCCACTTGGGGCTCTCGGGCTCCCCACGGGGAGCCCGAGAGCCCCAAATGGGAAAGCAGATTCAGGCAGAAACAACGCGGCATTGCGGAAAACAACCGCGTTGTTTCTGCCTAAATCTGCTTTCCCATTTGGGGCTCTCGGGCTCCCGGGGAGCCCGAGAGCCCCAAATGGGAAAGCAGATTTAGGCAGAAACAACGCGGCATTGCGGAAAACAACCATGTTGTTTCTGCCTGAATCTGCTTTCCCGTTTGGGGCTCTCGGGCTCCCCACGGGGAGCCCGAGAGCCCCAAACGGGAAAGCAGATTTAGGCAGAAACAATGCAGCATTTAGTATTTCCCATTTGGGGCTCTCGGGCTCCCCATAGGGAGCCCGAGAGCCCCAAATGGGAAATCAGCTGTAGGCAGAAACCCTACGCGGCATGTAAACACAACCGCGTCCCCAGGGGTTTTAGCAACAACCAGCAAGCACCAAGTGAGAGGAAACCCGACGCTTGTAGTGCGAGCATCAGAATTTTCAAGATACTTGCACGCTTTAGATCGTGCTGAACAGAACCTCTTATCAGTAAAATGAAATGCACTTTGCAAATGATGGTACTTTGTCCCAAAGACAAAGCATTTAGCATGTCATTACCGTAATTATGCATTTGAAAATGATCATGCCAGAAACCCAGGCAGTACTGCGCCTGGCTTAACAGAAGCCAGTAACTGCGAATAACTGCTGTCATGTGTTATAGTAGTATGCACGCTACACGCTGCACAATTTAAAGAAGTAATTTGAATTTTTACACATGCTTGTTTGCACAGGTGGGATTGAGCCCAAGACTAAAAGTGCTTTGTTTACAACAAGAACATTATTCATTGTGTGAACCGCAATGACACATTAAAGGGTAAGAGATGATCTATATGTAACCCACTGGCAGAAATAAAGTAGACAATCACACTAAGTGACAACAGTGATACCTTAAGCAGCACATTAAATAAGATGAAATATAATTAGTAGGAGTTTCCTAACCTCCCTCCCTTCCACCTATTGTTCCAACACAATGGCACATATATATATTTTTTAGAGGTCTGGTTCTTTAGAATGCACGAGGTGTAATGTGGTTTTTGAATAATGTAGGGTATGGGATAAAACGCGGATAAGGTTAGATTTTTTCTTTTTTGAAAATGACATGGTTTTCATTTATGAGTTTCTGAATGTTGTGTTTTCATTTTTTCATTGTCTTGATTAATTAAACTAGCCTGGATGTGAAAAAGGCGCTGGTTATACGCCGAAACACAATTTCCCATCCAAGAAGGGCTGAAATTACAAAATAAAAAACTTGATCAAATACAACAGAATTTCGGATTTGTTATTCATAGCAAAAGAAAATACACCAGCAATCTATCTTGGCGCAAATAAGTGCAGGCACAATTGCAACTTCTCCTATAGCATGTATATGCAACATATTAGTTGCTTTGTAGTATATGTATATATATTTGTGTGTTAATCATTTGAGAGTGCACTCAACAACATAATCTGTGTATTTCATTGTCTATATGCTTTATCAATGACTGATAAATATTTTGTTTGTCAGAAGTGTTATACAAACACAGTTAATAAACAGCGGCCACTAAGTCAACCACCTTTCTGTCTCAACACATTTGAAATGATCCTTACACGTGTCCAAGGCTTGTGCTATCCATTCAATATGGCACTACCCTGTTAATTGATTTGAACATTCAGGGATGATACAGGGTTCTTTCTTTCCCTTTGTTGAGGCTAATTTGGTTACAGCCACCCCTCTTTGAAAAACTCACACTGAAATTACAAGTGTGCTAACAGTGTACATGGGAAGACCAGCCTCCTTCTGTTCCTAAGTACCACTTGCCCTTTGGGTCTTCCCAGTTTAAAGGGCTACCCCTTGGGTCTACTACTACCAAGGGCAGTCCAGCACTGAAATGCCCGGCAGACACGTGTTTCGGCCTAGTCGGACCTCATCAGTGAGGTGGAGCTGTGCCTCTCTGAGCACAGTGAGCAAGGGGTCCACTTCTGTGTTCCCCCAGGTAACTTATGGTGACCAACCCCAAGTTCCTCGCAAGTCTGGATATAAATTGAAAGTCTTATATTCTTTTAACAGAGGGATGTTTACTTCATCCATTTTCTACCAGTTTGGTTGTTCCCCT
Organism: Ambystoma mexicanum; assembly: GCF_040938575.1. Lineage (NCBI taxonomy): Eukaryota > Metazoa > Chordata > Amphibia > Caudata > Ambystomatidae > Ambystoma > Ambystoma mexicanum. The sequence continues at coordinate 167,087,209 of NC_090941.1, read as the reverse complement.
CTTGACTTTTCTTGTGCTTGTTTGAACCCTCCACACCCACTTCTCCTTGGATAATGTACAATGTCACTTGATTCAATAGGGTTCTCCTGACCCCTGTGATTCCCTAGCTGGGTTGTTCTCTTTGGCCTTGGCCAATATTCAGGAAGCAGGTTTCTGGGGTTCCCGTAACCTGTTTTGGCTTCCTGCTCTCTTCCTTCCACTTGTCTACTCTACCATTGAGTCTGCCCCAGCAGGATAGGCTCTCAGCATGGTGGTTATCATTTGTTCTCCTCTCCGCTTCTCTGGTATTTCATCTGTCTTGACTTTGTGCATCTTGGCAGTCTCCTTCCTCGAATTCAGAGTGGATGATTCGTTCCAACATGTGACCCTGGTTTCGGCATCATTTTGCATGCCCCATACCCACTATGGCTGCATAATAGTCAGGAGAGACAGTCCTTCCATCCCTGTCTCAGACATTGCTGGTTTGCCACTCTTGGTGCTGGCCTTTCCGACGTAATTCCTTGCTCCCTCTCTTCCAAAATGCTACATCTGGCTACGTGGTGCAGTGCGACTCTGCCTCTGCAGGCCATTCTCATGTCGAAGGTTCCGCTCTGTGTAGGATTCTTTCTCCTCCTTTCAAGGTTTCACATCTCTCTGTTTCTGCCACAATATTTGAAAGGGGCATGTCATTCCTCTTTTCTTTTTTAAAAGTATTTTTATTGCCATTTTCCCATTAACAATAAATCAAACAAAGCCCTCAACATCCCTGCCCTCCCACCCCCTTTACTCTCCCCTCTTGGAGAGTTAAGACAGTCAGCACCCCTTTGATAGTCCGGATCTCTTGGCATATGTATTGGGCAGAGAGCGCTTACAAAATATCCAAATCTTTTAACTTTTGTGGGCAAAGCTGGTATTGGAAGTTACTGCGTAAATATGAAAGGACCATGCCCCAATCCTGTCTAAATTTCACATACTCCCCCTGGATATTATAGGTCACACATTCCATTGCCAAAACGTTCCAGACCTTTGCCAACAATTCATTTGCTGTGGGGGGCATCCTTGTTTTCCAATTCCTGGCCACCACTGAGACCATTGCCAATATTAGTGTCATACATGTTTTAAGTTGTGCCCTACCTTGAGGGGGTGCCGCCCAACAGACCAAAAAGTTTGACTAATCGGGCAAGTTCCGAAAATGTGGGCCCAGTTGCCCCTGCCCTTAGACGCTCACCAATACTTACCCGATGTCTCCAGGAACCTCTTCTGGAGTCCCACTGGGGTGTAATGCCATTCATATGAAATGTTGTACCAGATTTCCCTCAGTTGAATCAATCTGGTCAATTTGGGGATATTACCCCATAGAAAGTCCCATTTGGCCCGAGCAATAATGCGCCCCAGTGTTCCTTCCCATTTTCCTATATATGGCCAGGTCCCGCTCCCTGGGTTTTCCGAAATAATTTTTTACAATGCCGAAATTAAATGTCTATCCCCAGATTGAGTAGTAATGAGCTTTTTGAACATTGTTAGTTGTCTATGTTCAGCTGAATTATTTTGAGGGTGTGACAATCAGTGACGTAGCTGGTAATAACTGAGCCTATGCCCTTCCCTCAGATCAAAGTTTTGTTTACACTGTTCAAACAACATAAAATCCTGATCTTGCATGATATCCCTCAGCTGTGCACTGGAGTAAATGGGGCAGGAATGGACAATAGTCATGTAGTTTTTAATTTGTAATCACACACATTTTCTAACAAAGCCGTGATTTGAGATGCGTGCATGCTTTCTGGTCTATCTGCTTTTGTGAGCCATAAAACCTCTGACAATGGGGAACCCACCACAGCTCTGTCCATTTTGACCCACAGCTTGCTCTCATTGGACATAAATCAGTGTTTGACCACCCTCATTTGTGCAGCTTGGAAATATTGGTCGGAATTCAGGACTGATATACTTCCCTTATCCCACAGGGCCATTAATAAATCCAGGGCCACCCTCAGTTATATATTATCCCAAAAGAACGCCAAAGGGACCTTTTGTAGTTCTCAAAAGAACGTTTTTGAAGAGGGATTAGCAAAGCTTGGAAAAAGTAATGGCACCTCTCGAGGGTCACCATTTTAATCAAAGCCATCCTGCCCATTCATGAGAATTTAGGAGGGCTCTGTCTGCTAAGTCTGTTTTGGTGGTGCTTAACTGGTACCTATAGTTTGCTCCATATAGGGCATTGAGCGACTTTGTAATATTAACACCTAGATATCCAATTCGCTCCGCTTCCCAGTGGAATAGCGATCACGTCCAGTCCTCCTCCAGGAGGTACCCCAACATGGGCACGTTCAGAGACTCTGATTTCTTCAGATTACATTTTAGTCCCGCCACTTTGCTAAAAGAATCCACTTCCACCACCACCTCCGTAAGTGAAGTAACTGGATCAGAAAGGGCTAAAAGCATATTATCAGCGAAGGCCATCATCTTATGGTTGTAGCCCCCAAACATGATGCCCTTCACTCTTTTAGCCTCTCTCCACAGCTGCTGAAAAGGTTCCTGGAATATAGTATATAAAAAAAGCAAGAGGGGGCAGCCCTGCTTTGTTCCTCTTTCCAAACAGATTGGCTGTGAAAGTTGACTGTTGATCACCAATCACATTCTGGGGGTGCAATAGTTGGCCCGGACCAGCTGCAGAAATATGTTCCCAAATCCCATTCGGACCATGGTGTAAAATAGAAATGACCACTCACCCCTATTGAACGCCTTTGGGCATCCGATGAGAGCAGGAGGGCGAGAGTCTTGCGTTTTGATTTTTTTCATCTAGATGACAGACCCACCGGATGATGTCAAAAGTTTGGCGGGATTTGATGAATCCCGATTGATCGGTATGTATAAGGTTTGGAAGTAGGGCCTTCTTTCCGGTCTCCAAGATCTTTGTGTATATCTTTGCATCAATATTGATAAGGGCAATAGGACAATAGGGCAATAGGAGTTTCATGACATGGGATCCTTATTAGCCTTTGGAAAAACCACCAACTTTGCTTGATCCATTGAGACCGAGATGCCCCTGGCTCGCCGAAAGGAGTTATATAGTTGTGCCAATTTAGGAGCCAGTATCGACTGATACTTCTTGTAGAATGCGGCCGTAAAACAATCTGGACCTGGTGCCTTATGCAGGGGGAGTTTCACTATGGCAGTTCAGACCTCAGCCTCAAGGATATCACCTTCCAAGGCAAGTCTGTCATCCTCTGATAGGGTATTCAGTCTGATGGAGTTCAAATATGCTGCTTGGCGTCCCTCCGTAGGACACTCCAATGACTAAAAGGTCCCATAGAATTGTTCAAAGTGTTTGAGCACTGCCCCATTTTCTGTCACAACTTCCACAGCCTCATTACGTAGTTTCAGGAGAGCCTAAGCCGCCCCCCTTTTCCTAAATTGCCTTTCCAGCAGTCTATCAGCTCTGTTATTCTCAACGTAAAACAATTGCTTTGTGTTGAGCAAGTTCGTCTTGGCTCATTTTACCCTCAACAGATTCAACAGGCCCCAGGTTTTCTGTATTTTTTCAATGTCGCCCTTGTTGCCTGGCCCCTCATTTTCAGTATAATCTCCTTCAGTTTTCAGCATAATCTCCTTCAGTTGTGCTTCCAGCTCTTGTGCTATAATTTGTATTTTTTATAAAGCACTTTAATCTAAGGCACTTTATATAGGACATATTTACATACAGTACCAATCCAAATTGGTACCCTATTATCGACCTCATAGGGATGAAAGGCTGAGTTGGCCTTGCCGGGATTTGAACCTGCAACCTGCAGGACAAACACAGGCCAGAACAGCAGGCATTTAACCTGCTGAGCCATCTTACTAATACCGTTCTCTGTTTAGCCCTAAAATCTTTTAGGGAAATTAGCTTCCCCCACATCACCGCCTTGAACGCCTCCCACCAATTCCCCAGGGAAGTGTCTGATGCACTATTATCTAGGAAATAGTTCTTAATATTGTCACCTATGACCACCGAAAGAACCCCATCCTTAATTATGTGTTCTGGGAAGGACCACTGCCACAGACATGTGGGCTTGTGGAGGATATCTAGTGAAGCAAACGGACATTATCACAAAGGACAATAGAGCCTGAAGCAACCTCCTTTATATGGCCCACCAATTGCGCCACGCCCCAAATATATTCAATGAATCAGAGAGATCTATGTCTGTGGGAACAGAATGTATAACCCACCTCTGAGTAAGAGCACAAACGAATCTGGGTACTGCTCCTTTTTCCAATCTTAAAACTCGAAATCAAGAACAGGCATATTCATGATACATGAATATATGTTGTTAATTTTCAAGATTCCTGTCACTCTCAGCAAAGAGTTGCACGCCTGCTATGATATCTATAAGGACTGTCCAAGTTGAGTCACAGTCCAAATACAAAATCTGCATTTATCAGTTGGTAGCCTTATCGTCCTTCTTCTTCGTCATCGATTGGGTCTGCACAAGCTGAAATTATTCTTCTTTTCTTGCTTCTGCATCGGCAATGATGATGGGAGGTATGGCTTGGTGTAATTTAAATGAAGCCAAGTTTGCCTGCCTTGGACTTTTACTGCTGAGAGGGTTATATTTTCAATGATAAAGGGGCATTCAAACGTGGCTCGTGCCACTTACGGGTGAAATTTCTAATTAACACGGAGTCACCAATAAATAGTTTAGGTGCCAATAATAGTTCAGGAGATCCGGTTGCTGGATGGTCTTCATTTGTGTTCTGAGACCAACCCCCCTGGCGCTTGAGTTGATCTGAAATGAGAGAGATGCTAGAGGTCATACATGTCAAATATTTATGTAACTCATCGCCCTACAGTTTCGCTGTACTCTGGGTATCACTTCTACTCCTCGATGGAGGTGTAAGAGGCATTCTCATTTGTCTTCCTGTTACTAGTTCATGGGGGTGAGATGATGGTCCGAACAAGGCTGATTCCTGAGGGCATCTAAAGCTAAGGGCAGACAATGTAGCCATCCTTTCTTCAAAGTTAACTTAATTTTGGCAATCCTTTCTTTAAGGAGGCCATTGAGTCCCTCACATATCCCTTTCACTTGTGGGTGCTAAGCAGAAGAAAACTTCCACTTAATATTCAATAATGGTCCTATCGATTCTAACACTTCATTAACAAAATGTGGCCCATTATCGGATCTCAGTACTTCTCACACACACACACATCTTGGAAAGACTTCACATACTAGAAACTTTGCTGTACAAGTGGCATCAGGATGTGTACACAGACCTGCTTCGATCCACCTAGAGAAGGGACACACCACCATTATCAGATACCTATATCCATTACACACCTGCAGCATATCAACATAAGCAATATATAAATGTTGAAAGGGACCATTTGGTTGAGGAATTGCTCCTCTAATCATTCTCAGTGTATGCCCAGTGGTAAACTTTTGACATACAATGTTGTTTACTACAAAAAATACAACATGTTCAAATAAATCAGTCTTCTGCAATTGCTGCAGCAAGACTTTCCCTAGTTACATGCGTGGGGTAGTACAGCTGTTCAAGTGCTACCTTTAACAATTCTACTAGCATCACTGGTTTTCCAGTGCTATCCTGTCACCATAATGCTTCTGTGAGGGATAAAGAACACCCCCTTCGCTTCCATAAATCCTGCTCTTCCTGGGGTGCACTTCCTTGAATCTCCATTAATTGGGTCTTTGGCAAATGATTAAACCGTTCTTTCAGTACCACAATTGTACCTACCTTCTCTTTAACATTTAGAGTATCAAAGTCTGAAATATCTCAGGAATATGCAACTCTTTTGGCTTCTGCATCTGCGGCTTCGTCCCCGCAAGAAATACAATCAGTTCGCTTAGTATGTGCTGTGCATTTAACGACCGCTATCGCCACTGGAACTTATAGTGTCTTATTATGCTTGTCCAATAAGGATGCGTGTTGCACTGGAGTGCCATTTGCTCAGAGGTAACCCCTCCTTTTCCACCGTGCTAGCCCTGCATGTATGGTTGACGTCATGAAGGTGGAGTCACTGTACACATCACTTCCTGTCCTTCGTGTTTCTCGAGCACAACAATGAGCACTACCAATTCTGGCACTTGTGCGGAAAAGTGAGACGGTAGTCTTGCACTTGCTACGACCTCAAACTTGCCATTTGCTCTATGCCTCACGTCAACTTTGCCAATACCCTGATCAATAAGAGAATTTCCCCTTCTGACAAAGCATTTTCTTTTACACAAGGTATATTATCATTAAATTCAAAGTAATTAGCACAATCATGCACTTGATCACCCTCTGTTATTGGCTCAGCTACAAATGTGGCAGGATTCAGTATTTTACATCTGACACTTTTAATTGTTGGGGTCAAAATCATTGCTTCATAAGCGGAAGCTCTCTGAGATATCAATGTACCTTTGGGTTTTTCTAAAATGGCAAACAAAGCATTTTCCACAAAGAGAGTCATAGAGCAGCCCATCACAATGCTTGTAGACTTCTCAATTGCAAATGCGGTGGCTGCCAATGACTGTTCATAAGGAAAGTGTCCTTTCATAACTAGGTCTAAAATCACACTTTAGTACGCTAGAGGCTTGTAGCCTAATGTAGTCCTCTCTGTAAGCACTGCTGTCATGACTGTCCCATTCGTGTGTGAAAATAAGGAAAACTTCTCAGCATGATTGGCGATTCCTAAAACATGAGCTGTGTAAATCGCTTTTTTCAACTCCTCAAACCATTCCTCCTTCTCCTCAGTCCATTCCATTGTAACCTCATTCACCTGTGCTTTCTCTAAAGCCTGCAAAAGGGGTCTTGTGTTTGTACTGTAGTCAGACACCCAGACTCTAACACATTTACATAGCCCCAAAAATTGTTGCCTCTGTTTTACTGTATGCGGTTTTGCAGTTTTCATAATCTCCTCAGCTCTTTCTGGTGTCACCTTTTTTCCCTCATGTGAAATCAGTTGTCCTATGTATTATAACACCTCTTCTTGACAATACTGCAATTTCTCCTTGTCTACCTTACATCCTTTGTCTACTAAAATAGTCATCAACTGAATTGAATCCTGTCTGCATTCATCTTCTGTGGTGCTACAAATGTCATCTACGTATTGTATCACCATGCTTTACAAATCAACATTGCCTGCGTCCATCTCTAGGACCCTGTTAACGATTAATGGAGACTCACAGTACCCTTGGGGCAAATAAGTGTGTTTTAGATAAGTTTGGCGGAACATAAATTAAGTCAAGTCTTGTAAGTCGTTGTTCAACGGGATTAAGAAAAATGCATTTTTCAAATCAATCGCCATGAAATATCGACCTTCTACTGGGATACTGCATAGTATGATCGCCGGGTTAGGAACTAGAGAAAACTCTGCCTCTATAATCTGGTTAATCGGTCTGACATCTTGCATAAATCTCCACGACACTCCCTTTGATTTTTTGATAGGATACACTGCAGTGTTACACAATGATTCTGACAGCACCAGAATACCTTGTTTCATCAGTGCTGAAATAGTCTTGAAAATACCTCCATTGGCCTCTTGAGACATGGGGGATTGTCTTTCTCGAGGTAATATTGCTCCTGGTTTCAGCTTTATTTTGACTTCCCCTATTCCCTTTAACAGTCCTATGTCACAAGGTCCTGTAGTCCATAGGACACTGTGCACCTTTTCCAAGTCTTCCTCAAAAAATGCTGGGCGCTGCCGCAATATTGCCATTCACTGCAGGATTTCCCTTTTCTCTATTTTAATCCACTATGTAATGCTCATAAAGAACAGTGCTTCATCATCTGTCAGGCTGCCTTTAAACCTGTCATTGTCAGTAATGTCAGTCACCCTGCACCCTTCCTTAATAGCTATTACTGTCCTCCATGGTCTACCCTCATCATCTGTTCCATTGTGCATCATCATTTCCCTTTGTACTATGGCTGCTTCTAATTCTTAAGGGATAGTCTGTCCCCACTCTTTGTATGGGTATCTGTGGTCTGAACAAAAATTCATCAAGGTCTTTGAGGTTTGAAAGCGTGGATATACCGCAACATGCTACATACAGACAGGACCTAGGTTGCACAACACCGTGCCCTTGGCCTGAGTGGTCTTTGCTGCAGAGGGTCCGATCCTCATCTTTTAAAGGTCCAGAAGCGTGGCTGTAGCACAATGTGCTACATATTGACAGACATCATCTCCTGCAAACCTGCATTGCACAACACTGAACACTTGGCATGTGTGGGTTTTGCTGCAGAGGGTCCGATCCTCAGCTCTTAAAGATTCAGAAGTGTGGATGTAGCACAATGTGCTATGTATTGACGGGCAGCGTCTCCTGCCGTCCAGCGTTGTTCAACACCACACCCTTGGCCTGTGTGTGCTTTGCCGCAGAGGGTCCGATCCTCAGCTCTTAAAGGTTCAGAAGCGTGGACATAGCACAATTTGCTATGTATCAACGGGCATCGTCTCCTGCAGTCCTGTGTCGCTCAACACCATGCTCTTGGCCTGCATGGGCTTTGCCGCTAGGAGTGTCTGATCCTCAGTTCTTAAAGGTTCGAAAGTATTGATGTAGGGCAACATGCTACATTTTGACAGCAACATCTCCTGCGGTCCTGCGTCGCACAACACTGCACTCTTAGCATGCGAGGGCTTTGCTGCAGAGGGTCCGATTCTCAGCTCTTAAAGGTTCAGAAGCGTTGACATAGCGCAACATGCTAAGTATAGACAGGCAAACAAGACAACCCACAATTCTATTCAATATACCCAATCTTTGATATCTATGTCTTTCAATTAAAGTAACATTGTGGCATACATAAACAAGATTGTCTTGATTACATCTTTATGTAAAAGACTTAGGGCCTAAAGATTTTCTTGATTACATCTTTATGCAAAAGACTTAGGGCCTCATCACGACTTTGGCGGTAACCCTTAAATCTGGCGGTAGCGCTATTACCGCCGGAATTAAGGGTCCGTCAAATCAGGACTTCGGCAGATTTCGCCCCAGCTCTGAGCTGGGGTGAAATCCGCCAAAAATGTGCACTCATAGCGCGAAATTTCCCCATTGAGCCCAATGGGGAATGGGACATTCCCGAATGGGCTCAATGGGGAATGGGGATTAACATTACCGCCAAACTCGTGATCTGGCGCTATTAGCGCAGGGGAGTTCGGCGGTAGGGCAGATAGCGCTGGCGCTAATAGCGCCGGCGTTACCGCCCAAGTCGTGATGAGGCCCTTAGGGCCTCATCGCGAGTTTGGCGGTAACCCTTAAATGCGGTGGTAATGCTATTACCACCGCATTTAAGGGTTCGCCAAATCGCAGGCATGGCGGATTTACCCCCAGCTCTGAGCTGGGGGCAAATCTGCTGCGATTTTGCTGATTTTCAGTAATAGCGCCGAACATTCCCCATTGGGCCCAATGGGGAATGGGTCCAATGGGGAATGGGGATTTACTGTTCTGCCAAACCCATGATCTGGCGCTAACAGCACCAGGGGGTTTGGTGGTAGGGCTAATAGCCCCGGTGGTAATACCACCGGGTTTAGCACCCAACTCGTGATGAGGCCCTTAGGGTCTTATTACAGGTTTGGCAATGTGGTAAAAAATGATTGTATTTTCGTCTCCATTTCAATTAATAATTTTCCCAAAAATATTCGGTTTTACAAGGACACATTTTCACAGACTAGAAGAGTCTGAGTTATTTAGATCACTCTGATTTCATGATTATATGTGAGCCATTAGGATAACCTGACTATCTGAAGTATGAACTAAAAATTAGAGAGATGACCTATAAGTGCTTTGCACTATAAAAATATTTGACACAGGAAAATGGGGACAACAGTAAGAGGTGTATAAGAAAGTGATAAGACGTATACATCATCAAATATAGGATGAAAGAACGCTCCAGCAGAAAACCCTAAGAAGAAGTAGTATTTCCAATGGGTTCTTAGTTTTAATAATCTCATTTACTGAATCACAGGGGTTGTGTTATTTAAAGTTTAAAGTCATCTTTGCATACTTTAACCTTTTGACATCGACATTCTCGCTCTTACCGAGACATGGTTCAATGGCAGCTCGGTCACTGCTTTTGACTCCCTTCTTCCCGATGGTTACAAGATCTTTTCAAAGCCAAGACCCAACCATGCTAGTGGTGGGCCTTAATCTTCCCAAAGTGGGTTACTGCCTCCCTCATACCTTAGTGTTCCTTCGAGAACTGGTTTGCAAGCAGTCATCTCTCCCTCCTTCTCTCTGACAATTGCTACTATCTACAGGCCCCCTGGCACTACCACTCTGTTCCTCTCTGAATGGGCTGATTTCTGCTCCTCTCTCCTCACTACCACCTCCAGTCTCCTTCTCTTGGGTGACTTCAACATCCATTTGGACTCCTCTACCACAGCATCCTCCCTCTTCTTTGACCTCTGGACCTCACTCTCCTTCACCATTATCCAGTTGGGTCCAAACCCCTCTGGAGTAAACACTCTTGATGCTCACGTGCACTCTGGTCTTTCACTCTCCCCCCTCTGGTAACACCCTTCCCCTGGTCAGACAACTTGCTCCTCTATTCTTACCTGGGTTCCTACGGCCTTCTGACTGCACCTGCCCCAGCCCTGCCAACCTTGTTCACGAACATTCGTTCGATGAAATGAGTATCAGTTGCTCCCTACTCATACACCTTCATCCACCTTCTTCCCCACCCCTGACTCTACCTCTGACTCTGCTCTCAAAAACCTTCATCTGGCAATTATGAACATGAAGATCCACCTAAAACCTGCCTCTAGGCATAACACCTGGTATGACTACAAACTTGGAGCCCTGAAATGAAAGTGCAGAGCTGCGGAACAGAGGTGGCAAGCCTCAGGCTCACCCTCTGACAAACTGGTCTGCCGCCTGTTCCAAAGGCAATACAGACTCTCCATCCGTGCCAAGAAAAGGGCCCACATCCAGGCACAGGTATATGGTGCATCCAACTGCTCAGCTGAACTCTTTACAATCTGCAGGGAACTAGCCAATCCTTCCACAGTCTCCTCCTCCCCTCTTCCTTCTCAGGCCCTTTGCAAAATACTAGCCACACACTTCACCATTAAAACTCTTGACATCCTGAGCACCCTTGCTAATCTCTCCCCCAATCCCTCCCTCACTCCCTTGCCTCCTTTGGTGTCCCACAGCGGTTCATCCTCTCTGTCCTCCCCCTCCCCTGTCACACCTGATGAAGGCACTAGAGTTGTCCGCTCTCTGAAGGTCTCATCCAAACAGGGTTCCCCTTGCTCGACCAGAACCATCAAGGACAATATTGGCTCTCTTGCCCCTGCACTCGCTGATCTCTGCAACCACTCTTTTGCTACTGGATCTGTACCCTCTTCCCTCAATCACTCCATTTTGGGCTCCCTCCTGAATAAAACCTTCAGCAGACTGAACCTGTAGGCCCTTTAATTGAGGTAGCGCTATATGGGATGGATGAGAATGCAGATCTTACTCTGACACCAATAATCAGATCGACACGGGAAGTTGGCAAAAGAATAACTGTTTTATTTGCAATTTTCTAAAACAGGGAGTACAACGGACATCAACCTAGCATGATCTCTCTCGAGAACTCTCAAAGCATTTCATAACAAATTACATTTATATAGTGAAAATTAATCATCATTGACGTCATACTATGTGGCAAAATAAGAAAAACTACATGGAGTCATGTTAAGCTTAAGGGGAACATCTAAGTATACTTTCTATGGGGGATAGGATTCTGATTGGGTCTCTAAAGTCAGGTGGACAGCTATGCCCACCCCTACTGCAAGTCATCTTCTGTGTCATAAAATATACAATGTTTCATCGGGTCTCAAACTATAGGGCTCTTTGTTATGTGGCCCTATATGGTTGGCATGCTTGTGCCCTTCTGGAATATTCCACTCGCCAACAGCATGCAAGCTGGTACCCCAGGTGCTTGTGGGTTGGCTTGCTCATGCCTTCCCACCCAATTAGCACATCATCCATCATCACTTCTACTGTCTGCCAGTCGAGTTGCCTTTGAACTCGGCCTTGCAAATTTCACTGTGCCTGAGAATGAAAGGGGGTGAGAGCACAGCCTTATCTCCAGTCTCGATGTGGATTGCCCAAAGTCTATCTTCAATTGACCATGTAACTGAAGACCGTGTTTTGAGCTCCTTCTTCTCAACAGGAGCTTGCCTCACTTCTCACGTTCATTGTATCTTCTCAAGTAGATAACCAGTTTCTTGGCTGCCTAACCGCTTGACAGTGGGCAAGACAAGCCTTCTCAAATCTTCCTTCACCGTCAGCTTTCTTTCTTTGCTTTGCCACACTTTCAGCCCTTTTCTGTTCATGGGGTCCTTAGTTTGCTAGAACACGACATGGAACATCCAGATACTATACACACATATATTGGCGCCAACACCTGTAGTCTATTCACTACGTATAGCCAGCCTTATGATTACTTAGTCTACTTGCGTTTCAGCATTCATACAGTTATAAAGCAATTTGCATTTTCATCAGTGCTTTTCACTTGTGCACTCTTCATTCCCACACATGAAATGTTACTCAATTCTTCACTTCACCATCAGATTCTATAAGTTCTATATACTTTCTACTTCAGCATCTCTTCTGGGTGCCCCATTTCTGCTTCATGTGATGTCACCAGTCTATTACCTTTGTCATTTCACACTGCTTCAAGAACCTATTTCAAGAGGCTGTCATTCCTACGGGAGTATGTTACGTAGGATTTTCTCAATGGATACCTTCTTTCAAGGACTCTTTGCGATATAAGTACCATTACTTGCGTTGTGCATATAGCAGCATTTCTGGTTTTCAACAAATAGGCAAAATGGGGGCAGGACTTCCGGTAGAGGCATTTGGCTCCTCCTCTACACTCCCCCCTTTGGTTGATTCATCAACCACTCTCTCATCATTCTTCACATCTAGACATCCTCATCTGAAAAAGTGTTTCTTTGGAGTCCATATCTTCATTACTCCTTTCAGAGATCCTGCTGATTTTACATGCTCATCAACACTCCAGGTCATGAGACTATATTGTCTATTCAGGCTGCAGTGGATTCATCTTCCCACATATTTCTTGTGGTTTCTCGAATACAGGAACTTTGTTCCCTCCGGTGCCAGAATACTTGCTTCTATGTACTTTCTGATTTCTTCATCTGTCGGCTCTCTAGGTGCAGACCCTGACTCGACATCAATCATGATCTTCTTTGCTACTGCTTTCTTTGCTGTCTTCTTGTACTGTCTGATTATTATTCTGATCGCACAGAATTCAAACATGATCATCACCAAAAATGCTTGAAGGAACTCGAAGATATTCGCCATCCATTGTGGAACCCATGTGAAGATTGATACAAACCAGCTGTCATCTGCAATATCTTCAGTTTCATCTTCCATCTTGATATGTAAGTTCGTTAGCATTGTTATGGCCTCTGTCAAGGTCCCATTCTCGTCATAATGAGAAGGTATGAATATGCAACATGATTCTCCGATTTTGGCACAAACACCTCCATCCATAGCTGTAATCATGTCCAAGACATATCTATTCTCGAGAGTCATCAGTTTTATGGCTCTCAGTTCTTCCTTGATTGCGTTAAATCCCTGTATGATAGTTTTGATCGTCTGAAGGAGCTACCAGTGAGTGATTTGCAACCACTTCGCATTCGCCGTCGTCTGGATCCCTGGCATGAAAATTGTTGTGAATGCTGCCGAAGTCTGACTGAACAACCTGTGTTCATATGGAATAGCATTGAAGGCCTCATCGAAGGCCTCATTCCTGGTACATCAAAAATTCGACCACACTGCTGATTCTCTCCAACTATTGCAATGGCTACAGGGAGTTGTAGTGCCTTAATTAGCCTGCCCAATAATGCTGAGTGTTGCATTGGAGTGCTATCGGCTCAGAGGTAGCCCCTCCTTTTCCAACATGCAAGCACTGCATGCACAGTTGACATCACTTAGCCAGAGTCACTGTACACCTTACTTCCTGCCCTGCCTGTTTCTCAAGTGCAACAATAAGCACCGCCAATTCTGCTGCTTGTACAGAAAAGTGAGACCGTAGTCTTGCACTTGTACAACCTCAAATTCCCCATTGGCTCAATGTCTGACCACAGCTGAACCGGAATGCCTTTCCCCATCAGTTTGATCAATTTTTGAAAGACCATCGATAGAGAGAATCTCCCCCCTTCTAGCAAATGTTTTCCTTTATGCGCAGTGTCAATTGACTCCAATCAAGCAATCCCACTAAGTCAGTGCCTCGTCTGGGGTGCCCAAGGGAAGCCATTATTTATATATTTCTTTGACAAGTTATACCCTGGATGATAAACCCTTGTAGAACACCCCTCTCTGTGAATCCACCTCATCTCACTGAGCCAAGAAGTAGGTTTGTTTTGCAATTTAAAAGATTTATTGGAAAAATGTAACAATATATATATATTTATATATATATATATCACTTTTATAATAAATTTATATTTGATATCACACTTAGACATATGAATATAATGTTGATCGACAATAGATAATCTGACACTAGCACACTTCTTTACAATCAATGAGGAGTTAGTATAGGAAGGATAAGGTAGCAGAAAATACTTTTATGGTTTCAAGGAAAGCAATGAGGGAAAAATGCAGCACAGAAATAAACTTGATATGATTTCAACAAAAGATAATATGATCACTTTTTCTTTGACAATTCTCTCCCCCCCTGTGCAAGATAAGGAGATGGAAGGTGAGCACACAATTTTCAGGAATACAAAATGCAATTGAAATTTCCGGTTCCCCCCAGCAAGCTTAGAGGAAAACAGGTATGATTTTAAAGCAGGCAAGATCCTTTTAAATGTGGTGGCAATGAAGTGAAAAATATGCTGAAAATGCTTTTCATTCCCTCTAGAGGTTCAGGGTGAGTGAGAGATACTTTAAATCAGTTCAGGTCAGCCCTACCAATGATTCAGGGATGGTTATCAGGTTGAAAACGGGATTCAGTAATGGAAGCAAAAGACAGATATTTTTACACGTGGTTGAAATGAAGCAAACTGTCAATTCGCAACACTTTTTTCCGAGTGCGTCAATCGCGATTACGGAGGAACTATAAGGAGTAGCAAGTTGGTTTTAGGCTTGTTGGAAAGCTTAGAATCTTAGCTTTAAGATGAAAGCTATCACCTACGATTCCAAAGATACGGACGATTTTATGAAGATAGTTTTTCAGAAATGAAATAATGATTCAAAATGGCAAAATGACACTTTTACAGGTTTAGAATTGGAGAATGAACACACGATTCCTATGATGCAGTTCTGGACAGGTTCAAATGTTTTGAATCAGATTATTTTAAGCTAAGAGATTGGTTTTGCACAGTTCTGGCTGAGTACTCACACTATGAATTTGAAATAGGCCATCATGGTCTGGTCAGCAGGTTGGACTGGACTCCAGGCGGGTGGTTCTGAAGTCACAGCTCTCTGGGTCAGCTCTGCTCTGCACTTCACAGTGGTCTGGTCTGTGGTTCTGCTGGTCTTGATCAAGTGGATTCTGGATACAGCACTGCTTTCTGGGTCTGCTACCGGTTCTGGCAAAAGTTCTTGGCAAAGAATCCAACAGCTCGCCCGGCTGTAGAATAGTTTGGTTGGATTGCTGGATTCTGAAGGCCTGCTGAGAAGAGTTCTCAGCTTGTGGGTTAGGCCTTTGCTTTAAGTTCTGTAGTCTATCTGGAGTCTAAGTTCTGGATGTTCCTTCTAGATGTTGTGTGGTCTGGCGAAATGCTCCGCTAGAAAATGAAAAGTGAATGTCTTCCCTGTCCAAGCAGTCTCTTTTTATGTGTTTTGAAAGTGGGTGGGTCGGCTCATTCTGCATGCCCAACCCTCTCATGATTTGATAGGGCAAGGATTCTATGTGACCTGATTTGAGAAGGGATAGTGTGTCAGAGTGAATCAGAGTCTTACAGTCTATTGAAGAAATGCCCCTTTGCTTTTACTTAGAAAATGAATTTATCATAACTAACAGGTTTCCCAGATACACACGTCGTTGAAATGACATACACATTTCACAGATTAATTTAAGATACACTCTCGCCCAACTCTGATCCCCCTCAGAGCCTGGGTTCACAAATGGCAACATTTTGTGCTTTTTAGTGACTTTCGCCATATTGGTTTTTCCTCAAAATTTACACAGACCTGCACCCCTTCCCTGAGCATATTACTGGAAATTACTATGTCTCTTTCCTAAACACAGTGTCTGCAATATTAATAAATAGCGGGGTTTGGTCCCAGAACACCATACAAAGTGGAATTTAGCCTCAAATCGTGAGGGCATTTTTCATTTTCAGGATCCCCAAATTTTTACATTTCTGTGAGCTTAATACAAGATTTTAGAAGCATTTAACTTAAACATATATTTGCTGCAATATGAATCCACAGTCCTGTCTGGCCCGCCCCTAGGAACTGGGGGAGTCAGGGATCACATGTCTCTACTTCCAGGCAGAGCTCTGTTTACAGTCCACACCCAAAATCAGCATACCCATTCAATTGCAAGGGTCTATTGTGTTGGGTCCAGCAGGCTGCAGGGAAGTCCCCTCCCTCTCAATCAACAGGGCCATGTGATATCCTGCCTCCTGGTGTGGGTCTCTGGGGTGTTAAGAGTTCTCAGGAAAGGCCAGTATTTTGAACTTTTAATTACATAAGACCCCCTTCTGTTCACTGCCCAGTTCTGCAAGACAGCTCTCCTGTCAGGATTTATAGAGCGCCAGCGCCGGTCAGCGTCTAATGCCGGTACTGCACCTATTTTTGACAGCTGTCTTGAATAAATACATTTCAAAAGGAAAGGATTTTACTTGATAGTATATGATCCTTGCTTGACATGGCATTGATGTGGATCTGTAGTAGAGTAAAGTAAAACACTCAACCATAGTTGCATTTTTGTTTGGTGGTTTCAGGCCCATGATCTTAGTAATTTTTGACATTAATAAAAACGGGTTTTGAACAGAACCATCTTTCTTTGCACTTGTGGGTGGCAGGTCAGGGGACCATTTTGGTGTGTGCAAAACTGCAGGGTTCTCCTGGATTCTGGCGCAAATGTGGGCTTTTCCACCATCTTGGATTTCTTAAGCCCACAGCACCAAATGTTGCAGCATAATAGTCCAAACGTGGGTCAGGACACCCAACAGCAGGATGTTATCATAGATGTTATCATAGAATTCCTAATAGTTGGCGCAATCATGCACATGCTCATCCTCTACCACAGGTTCGGCTATAAACCTTTCACGGTTCACAATTTTACATCTGGCTATTTTGATTGATGGATTCAATATAACTATCTCACACACAGAATCCCTCTCCTTCTAAGATTTCAATGTACCCTTAGGTTTCTCCAAAATGACAGAAAAAGCATGCTCAACCAACAATGTCATAGAACACTCCATCACAATACTAGTAGACTTCTCTGTTGTGAACGTGGCTGCTGCCAGTGATTGTTCGCAAGGAAAGTGCCCTCTCATAACTGGATCTAGAATCCCACTGTAATATTCCAGGGGTTTGTACCCCAATGTAGTCCTCTGTGTTAGCATCGCTGTCATAACAGTCCCATTCGTATGTGAAAACAAAAAGAATTCCTCATCAAAGTTGGGAATTCCTAAAACTGGAGCTGTACAAATTGCTTTCTTTAATTCTTCAAACACTTCCTCCATTTCTTCAGTCCATTCTATTCTTTCCTTATTCCCTTGTGCTTTCTTAAGAGCCTGTTAAAGGGTCTTATGTATGAACTGTAATCAAATACTCATGCTCTAACATAGTTGCATAATCCTGAAAACTGCTGCATTTGTTTTACCGTGTGCAGTTTTGCTGTTTTAATAATTGCCTCAGCTCTTTCAGGCGTGACTTTCTTCCCTTAATGTGAGATTAACTGACTATATACAACACCTCTTCTTGACAATATAGAAACTTCTCCTTGTCCACTTTATATCCCTTATCTGCTAGAATAGTCATTAACTGCATCAAATCTTGTCTGCACACATCTCCTTTCGTGCTACAAACCAAAATATCATCTTCGTACTGCAGCACAACACTTTGCAAATCAATGTTGCTTAGGTCCATCTGCAGGACCCAATTAAAGTACCCTTGGGGCAAATGAGTGCTCTTCAGCTTAGTTTGGCGAAACATAAAAGAGGTAAGGTATTGGGAATCCTTATGCAACTGGATTGAGAAAAACGCATTTTTCAAGTCAATCACCATGAAATGTCGAGCCTCTGCTGGGATGCTACTCAGTATCATCGCTGGATCTGGAACTAAAGGAAACTCTGCCTCTACAATCTGGTTAATTGGTCTCATGTCTTGAATAAATCTCCAGGACCCCCCCTTCG
Source organism: Ambystoma mexicanum (assembly GCF_040938575.1). Taxonomy (NCBI): domain Eukaryota; kingdom Metazoa; phylum Chordata; class Amphibia; order Caudata; family Ambystomatidae; genus Ambystoma; species Ambystoma mexicanum. The sequence continues at coordinate 167,068,929 of NC_090941.1, read as the reverse complement.
ATTTCTTCACAGGGTACTCCACGGTGTTACACAGTGACTCTGATGTCACTAAAATACCTTGTTCCATCAGGGATAATATAGTCTTAAAAATACCCTCATCTGCCTCTCGAGACATTGGGTACTGCCTTGCTTGAGGTAAAATTGCTCCTAGCTTCAACTTAATCTTAACCTCCCCTATCACCTTCAATAGGCCCATAAAAAATATGGAAGTTTTTCCAAATCTTAGTAAAAAAATAAATTCTGGGCACTGTCGCACTATCACCATTCGCTGTGGGATTTCTCTTTTCTGTATGCTGATACAATATGTAATACTCATCTCGAATATTACTTCATCATCTGCTGAATCATCTCTAAACATATCCTCATCAGTGAATCCATAACCTTCCCCAATGGCAATCACTGTTCTCCATGGCCTGCCCTGGTCATTGATTCCTTCGAACATGGCCAATTCCCCTAGCACTATGGCCACATTCAACTCTAGGGGAATAGTCTGTCCCCCCTCTTTGTCCATAGGTATCTGTAGCCTGAACAGAAACTCATCAGTATTCTCATCATCGTTCACACTAAGCCAGGTAGCCATGTTAACAAAATGCCAATATAAACTTTCCCATATTCAAATAATGTATCCATGGAGTAGAACACACTATGCTTTTATCGGTAAAAGAAATTGTTATATTAAGCTCCGTCATTAAATCTCATCCTAGAATGTTAACTGGTGTTTCCCATGAATACAATAATGGAACAGACATATCACACTCTCCTATAAAGACTGGTAATTCATCAGTAAAAGGAACTCTGCTTGTAGCTCCCAAGAAACCTTGCACATTCATGGCATTTCCTGAAATTGGATATTTGCCCTTGAGTATACATGAACAAGTAGCCCCAGTGTCAACTAAAAAAGAAAAGATGTGCCTACTATCATCACATCAACCCTTGGTTCCTCTTGAGGGTCTGGTGTCACTGAACTCATCAAGTCCCCTGTGAGCTTTGCTGTTGTGGGTACACGCTTATCCCTGTACCTGTAAAAGGACTTCCCCCACCACAGTGACACCCCCTACTCTAGGTGTCAATAACTGTCCCGTGTTTGCATTCTGCTGTATCTGCATGGGTACGTACTGTGACTGCCCTTGCGGCAGATTCAATGGTGCTTGCTGTGGTTGCAGTGCCTGTTGCATTTGCAGTGCTTGTGCTTGATACACCGTCTGATCTAGGGTGAACCCATCCCTAGATTGTGAGCTACATGCTGGAGGATAAGCTTTTCCCCCTCTTGAGAACTGCCCATTCTGTACATACCTTTGTCTTCCACATGTTCGAGCGATATGCCCTGTTATTCCACATGTCCAACATACAAGAGGAGCTCTTCTGACTAGCCCCGCTTGGTTGAAACCTCCTTGCACATTCTGATTATCATTCTACATATTCTGAAAACCGCCCTGGTTATTCTGAAAACCACCGCTTCCTCTGTAACCCATTCCTCTGACTCGTGGCGTAAACCCATTCCCTCCTTGATCCATCTGGCATTGATTATTCGCCTGTGATGCACCCACTGCTTGCTGCATTCCCAATCATTCTCCGCTTGTCAGTACCACATGTTCTATGGTGTACTTTGACAATTTCTTTAGAACTAACTTAGCTTCCTCAAGTTTTCTTGCATCTTCCTTCTTATTTTTCTCTTGTAACAGCCGCCAGTGATGCGCTATAGTCAACTGTATCTCTGCCCATGGCTTCTCTTCCATTCACCTAATTTCTTGAGCTGTCCTTGTACCTGCTCCGGTAATCCCTGACACAAAATGTGGTCAAATACTGCCACTGATTTCCCCCATGGCTCCCTCATTTCAAGAGTACACTGTCCCTGAATGCTTTCAATATAAGCAAGCCGATCTTCATCATCTTTCATCGTACGTACCATGATTACACCCATATCTGATGTATCAGGATACTGTAACCTGAGCGCTCTCCAGATATCTACTCTACAATTATTAAATGGCGCTTCATTGTGCACTGTGTTCTGTGTCGTGACACTTGAGTAACCTGCCCGTGTCCAAATGTCATCAGCCCTTTTCCGAAGAATGGCTGCTGGGAGACCCTTAATGTCCCCTATTGCTAGAGTATTTCCTCCTGTCATCTTTTCTAGCTCATTAATCCATTTTCCCGCACCCGCAATTAAGCTGGGAAGTTTGCATCTTAAATTATCCTTATCCATTTGTGGCCATGGACTATACTGTGGTCTGGCCCCTCCTTTCTCCAATAAAGGGAACTGCGTGAACCTAAATCCACAATCGGCTCTCATCGTCTGCCTATGCATAGTGGGGACAATGGTTTCTGATAGCCTTCTTCCTGGCAATGGCCTTAACCTGCTCACATATGGCAGGGAATCTCCTTTTTTGCTATGCAATCATCCTTTAGGCAAATCTGGATATACCATGGGATCTGCCATCCTATCTTTAGGCTCCACTAGATAAGACCATCTCACTGCCTTGTCTGTCTGCAGACATCCCTCAGGACTGCATGCACTTCCTCCCTCCTCCCCCACGGAAGGTTTCTCTCTCTTGATCTGACATATCCAGTCGCCAACTAGTATGGCTCTCGTCCCCATCACCTTTATTCAAGTCAGCCTGTATAAAGGACAAGGCTCTATGCTCGAGACTGAACAGGTCTCTTTCCTGGCTTCGTGATTGGAAGACCACGAACTGCTCTCCCTTTCCTCAGCGTTCCAATTTGCTGCTTTCCCTTAAGTCTTGATAGGCTTTATCAATCCTCTCCCTGATACACCCTATATCAAAATTCTCATCTAGGGCTATCCTAGATAGCCCTGACATTGCCCCCTATGATGGGAGGAACTCCTCTATATGACCCCATGACATAACTGGACTCGGTTCCATTTACCATTTTTTAATGCAATCAATATCGCCTTCCCTCTGTCTTCTTTTTCGCTCCATTTCTTCATCTAATTCCATTCGATTTCTCGCTTCCCGTCTAACCCTTTTGTCTTCTTGTCTTTTTTCCCTTCCTTCATTCATTCTACGCTCTTCTTCCCTTTGTCTTTGCATTCTTTTATCCCGTAATTTCTGTGCTTCTTCTCTTCTCTCTTCTTTTCTTGTCTATCTCATTCTTCGATTGCTCTCTGTCTGTTGTCACATTTCCTTTGCTCCTCTGTCCTTTATTCCTTTCTTTGTTGTTCCTCCTGATACATCTGTTCTCTTTTCTGCCTATTTTTTTATCTTGTATTCATCATCTTTCAATCTTTTCTCTCATTCCCTGTCTTTTTAATCCATCTCGTCTTGATCTTCCTTTTGCCTAACTTCTTCGGTACTTTTTCCATCGAGCTTGAGCAATGTCTGTCCACCCATCCATTTGTTCTGTACGAGCGTTACCTCATCAGCTTTATCCTTTTCTCCTTTCCCTCTCTTAATCACTCTTTCTATCTCTGTTGATTTTTTCGGTCGTTCACTTTTCTCCTCTTTAACTTGTACGATCTTGAAGATCTCATACTTTCTTTTAGTCTCTTCTGGACCATCGTCACTGCTGTAGGCAGCCAGTTCATATATCTAATTACTATGTCCTTTCGCTGCTTTTAGTTACTTTAACGGATGCAATCCTACATCTTCTATACTATCGCCGTTTACTTCAGGTGAGGAAAGGGGCGCAGAAGGCTCAACACCTTCCTCCCTACACTGATTAAGCACCCTGTCCCCAGGAGGTGGGTTCTCCCGCTCCTCCTGGTACATTTTCCAGAGCTCTAAAATAGCTAGCCTCTTCTCCAGTTTCTTCCCTGTGTACACAGCGTATAAATATGTGGTCATGTGTTGCAAAACCGCCTTTGACAGCGATCCCGATTTAGGCCATGGCATGAACACCTTATCTGCTGTGCCCTTTACCCACTCCGCACTATACTGTTTAAGTTTAGGCGAGTGCTTCGTCAGTGTCTTGCATAAATGCATCAGTGGAGTAACATCCCCTATTGTGACAAGTCTCAATTGACTGTCAATACTTACCGTTAGTTACACAGATACGTTTCAGAAAAACAAATCTGAGCACGCCCCAACCTCGCCGCTCAAAGCCTCTACTTCTCAATTATCTAAATCTACCTTTTCTGTCAGCATCGACAATGACAAAAAAATAGATAACTTTTGATCTCTTCTTTAACAAGACAGTTTACTCTTGTCGCTCTTTGACACCTCTTTTCACTTACAAAATACACAAACAGACTAATTGATTTTCCACATTTATACTGTGGTACTCCTTTTCTCCTAGCCCCTAAAATACTCCCATTGGAGTTTGAGTCATTCCTTATCATAAACCTGTTTATGTGCCACCCATTTACCCCCTTGGAGTCTTGAAATGACTCCTTCTAGACCTGCCTTGAGGTAGGAAACCAGTCTGTACAAAAACGTTCCTCTTTTACACACTCCTCGTCATATACTAAACAACCCCCGTTACTTTTTCTTCATTACCACAATCCCAACCCCTTATTTCGCAGTAACCTCAATCTACTCACCATTCGCTTTTTAGCTCAAGACCTTCTGGATTGTGCCCTGCCCCAATCCACCACCATCACCTTCAGTCTGCTCTGTGCCTGTGGAAATCAGGAGGGATTTCGCCAAAGAGGGACACGTCCTACCTGTATCGGTTTTCTTGCAAGAACATCAGCCGTTCTCCACAGGAAACCTCACGATCCTGCGGCTAGATGGCAGAGGGTGTCCAATTTTTCGAAATGCTAAAGACCTATTAGTCGATGGACCAAAACCATTCTCCCTCTGCTACCACGTGAACCCGTAGGCCCTTTATGCGAAATAGCGCTATATGGAATGGATGGGGATTCAGATCTTACTCTGACACCAATAATCAGACTGACTCAGGAAGTTGGCAAAAGCATAACTCTTTTATTTTCAATTGTCTAAAACGGAATACATCAGACATCAACAGGCGTCTCATAGCATGATCTCTCTCGAGAACTCTCAAAGCATTTCATAAAAAATTACATTTATATAGTGAAATTTCATCATCACTGACGTCATACTACTTGGCAAAATAAGAAAACCTACTTGGAGTCGCGATAGGCTTAACGGGAACATCTAAGTATACTTTCTATAGGAGATAGGATTGTGATTGGGTCTTGGGTCTCTAAAATCAGGTGGACAGCTATGCTCACCTGTAGTGCTAGTCATCTTCCATGTCATTAAAAATACAACGTTTCATTGGGTCTCAAACTATAGGGCTCTTTGCTATGTGGCCCTCTATGATGGGTTGGCACGCTTGTATCCTTCTGGAATATTCCACTCGCCAGCAGCAGAAAAGCTGGAACCCACAGTGCTTGTAGGTTGGCTTAGTCATGCCTCCCTACCCAATTAGCCAATCATCCATCATCACTCCTGCTGTCTGCCAGTCGAGTTGCCTTTGAACTCGGCCTTGCAAGTTTCACTGTGCCTGAGAATAAAAGGGAGAGCACAGCCTTATCGCCAGTCTCAATGTGGTTTGCCCAATGTCTATTTTCAACTTGACCATGTGACCGAAGACCGTATTTTGAGCTCCTTCTTCGCATTTAACACTATTAAATGAATAAAACTTGGCACTTCTAGTGTTTTTTAATTTAACCTCAACAGGAGCTCACCTCGCTTCTCATGTTCATTGTATCTTCTCGAATAGATAACCAGTTTCTTGGCTGCCTCACCCCTTCATACTGGGCCAGACAAGTCTTCTTGGATCTTCCTTCACCGTCAGCTTACTTTCTTTGTTGCGCCACACTTTCAGCTAAGACATTGTTATTGTTATTGTTGTTATTGTTATTTTGCATTTATATAGCGCCTTATATACCATTGGTATGGTCTGAAGGCGCTGGTAGGTTGAACGCCCTTGGGAACCGAAGTTCATATCAGTAGAGAGAGTAGAGAGAGTCAAAAGGTGCGTGTGAGCACCAGGTATGTGTACAGCTCGTGCAGTATCAGTGTAATAGCTGCTTTCTAGCGGTAGGTGTGGTGGTTGAGAGGTCAGGAGTATGTGTTCGTTCTGGCAGGATTAATCCAGATCGGATGTGGCTGCGTTAGGCCTGAGGAGAACGCCTTGCTGGGGGGTGTGTAGCCAGCAGTGATTATTTAGAATGATGTGGAGTGAGCAGCGAATGTTGATATGAGAACAGTTATACCGAATGGTGTCATAGTATCTCTGTGTTCTAGTTGAGTGGTGATGTAAGGAGAGAGTAAGCGTGTTGGTGAGATATGATGGGTTTCATGCACTTTCAGAGACTTCTAATTCACAGGGAGGCTATTGAGGACACTTCTAAAATCAACTTTTACGGAGAGGCTATTGGGCACATTTCTAAATTTGACTTTTCACAGAGAGGCTATTGAGCACAATTCTGAATGCAACATTTCACAGCTATTGCGTGCACTTCTGAATTCAACTTTCTGAATGGAGCATTTCACAGCTATTAGGTGCACTTCTGAATTCAACTTTCTAAATGTACTTCTAAATTCAACTTTTCACAGAGAAGCTATTGGCTACACTTCTAAATGCAACTTTCTAAATGTACTTCTAAATTCTACTTTTCACAGAGAGGCTATTGGGCACTCTTCTAAATTCTACTTTTCACAGAGAGGCTATTGGGTACACTTCTATATTCTACATTCCACAGAGAGGCTATTGGGCACACTTCTAAATTCAACTTTTCACAGAGAGGCTATTGAGCACAATTCTAAGTGCCACATTTCACAGCTATTGGGTGCACTTCTGAATTCAACTTTCTAAATGACTTAGAACATCCAGATTCTATACACACATATATATATATATATATATTGCCTATCCACTATGTATAGCCAGCCTTATGATTACTTAGTCTACTTGCGTTTCAGGATCTGTACAGTTATAAAGCGATTTGTATTTTCTTCAGTGCTTTTTGCATGTGCAATCTTCTTTCCTGCACATGAAATGTTACTCAATTTTTCGATTGGCCATCAGTTTCGATAAGGTCTATATACTTTCTTCTTCATGTGACGTCACCAGTCTCTTGCCTTTGTCCCTTCACACTTCTTCAAGAACCTCTTTCAAGAGGCTATCATTCCTCTGTGGATACGTTACATAGGGTTTTCTCAATGGATCCCTTGTTTCAAGGACTTTTCGTGGTATAGGTACCATTACTGGCATTGCACATGTCACAATTTCTGGTTTCCAACATATAGGAAAAATGGGGGCAGAACTTCCGGTAGAGGCATTTGGCTCCTCCTCTACAAGACCATACCTGTCGAGCCAACTACCACCCTATTTCTATCACCCCCTTCCTCAGGAAACTGCTGGAGAAGCTGGCCTTTCCTCAGCTTACCTCACATATTGACATTTTTGGCAGTTTCCATGACCATACATCTGGATTCTTAGCATCCTGAGGCACGGAAACTGCTGTTGTGTACACCTGTGAAGAATGTGGGATGTTCTGACCCACTAGGCTCTGCCCTGCAACATCACTGGGTGCTGCTTTCATCAGAAACAACAGAATGACCGCCAAAAAGCCTGAGGCGCGCTAAAAATCTCTGCGAAGTATGCAAAGGAAACCAGAAAAATAGGCTGCCAATCCATTTTGCCTATGTCAGTGGTAAAACAGGAGACCACACTGCCAAAACCTGTCATTGGGCTGCCCATAGAGTGAAATGGAATTACCTGAAAAGGCAGTGCAGCCTTGCCAGGAAAACCCAGAAGTGCTCTAAAATCCGTTTTTACTTGGCTGTTAAATTTGCAAAATAATTATTCTCAAACAGCAAAGAAGATCCAACATCCTTGTGGGGTTTTCACCATCACCTTATTTAAGTAATACCCATAAGCACGTCAGGAGAACCACCTTTCATCACAAAAATATCCCCATTCAAAAAGGTGCTTGCCTGGAAAAACCTGTCAGATATGGGCGCAGTACTGCCACTCGCCTGTGTCAAAGCTGTCAGTTACTTACCCTGTAGTTTAAACTTGTACATTAAGATCAGATTGTGGAAAAGAAGAGACGTGCCATCAAAAGCAATATAGATTGCTACAATTCAATTTATATGTTTTAAAAAGACTGGAATTAAGAGATCTGTGTGTATATTTGTTGAAAATGTAAGGTTTATTTTAGCAAAAGACAATTTTGAACAAAGTGTTTTACAGTGAACTGAGGCCAGCCACACTGGACTTCAAAGGCACATTCCACAGTTTGCTCCAACAAAGGGGGCCATCCTTTTGCTCTCTGCGCAGGATCTATCATTTAGATGCTAACGAAAGAAGGAGGGGATTTTGCTCTGCTTCTCTGGGAGAGACAATAGGCTTCCTGGACTTAAATGCAATGCAAATTCAGGTGTCAACAGAAACAACTGCCAGCAGGAAGAGAGCCCTGGACAGCTCTGGGCCCAGCAAAACCATGGAGGCAGGATCAGACAGATTTGTGTATCTTAAATCACAAGGAAATATCTTTTTGAAAAAAAACTCATAGTGAACTGTGCAAAACTTGTAAAAATCTGTAATTTATAATCCTGCTCACTGTTTGAAAATACTCTGAACTCTGTGCGATGTTCAGAGACAGAACTAACGAAATGTTGATGTTGTAGCAATTGTGATATTGCTAGGAATATGAAATTTCACAGGATTATGCCCAGATGTCAAGCGCATGTATGGAGAAAAATGTAGACAGATCTGACACCGGGCAGCCAACCAAAAGCGCAACAAAACTGTCAATTTTGAACCAAAGCTCTCACTGAGTTGGGACTCGGACGGATACGTGCTCTACCCAAAGCTGTGATGTGAATATGTATTATTAACTAGTTGGTGATATTGTAAATATGATTTATGTGAAAATAGATTTACTGTAAAGAAACAAAGGGGAGGTACTCCTGGATTGTAAAGCATTGCATAATCATGAAACCATGTGTTCCTTCTCCAATCAGGAGAGAGGACAGACCCTAACCAATAGGATTCCTAGAGGGTGTGCTTAGTATAATTTAGCCTACCCACCCCTTAGGGAAATACATAAATAGGGACAATTTAGGACCTAGAGAAACACAGATTCATCCATCAACTGATTTATTGGCAGAGCGCTCTGCAGGAGGAACCCAGATCCAAGACTCCAGAACTCTGAAAGCAGAAGGCCCAATTCCAAAGCTGAACCCTTCTCAGCTGGCCTTTAAAATCTTGAATCATGAGTTTAACCCCAACACAACAAAACCAATAGAACAGCCGGGCTGTGCTGATTCTGCTTTCTTGCCAAGAACTCTTGCTGGAACCCAGATATCCAAACCAGTAGAGCAGAGCTGTAACCTGATAGCTGCAACCCAGAACCAACCTGTCAGATCCAGTCCAGAGGCCTTGCAGTGTCCAGAGTGCCGTGCTGAGTGCAGAACCGAGTACCTGATCTTGTCCGGTGGGCTAGCAGAATTCCAGTCCAGAACCCTTTAACCAGATCTTTGACGGGCCTATTCCAAACCATAGTTGTGAGTATCTATAGCATAGAATTGTCCATAGCCAATCTCTTATCCTTAAGTAATCCTATCCAACCCATTCCAACATATCCAGAACTGCATTGTACAATCTCTTTTGTCTTTTCTGAATCTTTCCCTCATCCCTATAGTCTTTTGTTAATTGTAGTGATAATATCATCTTTGCGCTAATATATTTGCTGAAGAAAGACAAGCGTCTCGGCAGGTAGAAAGCATCCGGGTGCGTCACTGGAATGGTGGCTGTGCTTTCGTGTAGCATGTGGCTTCATAGACTCCCTAGTGTAAAGAAATTCCTGTTGGTAATTTCAAAAGCGCATCTTTCATTTGTAAATCTTGACTCTTTCTCAGATAAATCGACCTCTACTAAAACCTCTGTAACTTCCATACCGTACATGCTAGAAACGAAATTTAAGTGTCAAATTGAAGCTAACATCCCCAGCCTATAAAGTTTTCCTACAATTGTGTTTCTCGCGCGTGGAAAAGTTTGCTGAAAATTTGCATTTGGCTCAATTTCCTCACGTGTAAAATAGCTATTCTTTGCAATTGACCTCAGAATTCAGTTTTTCAACTGATAGTTATTCAATCATCATTGATAGTGCTTACCTGAAACTATACAAAGCGGCTCCTACTAGTTTCGAATCCAATTTAGAGAATTAAATCCATTTTCAGTGTTTTTCCCATTCATTCAAGCCACATTCAAAAGAATTCGACCTGTTTTGAAATCATTCCTGTTTCTCTCTGCTTGCTGGGGGGAATTGGGATTGAAACTGTATTGGTTGAGATTGTATATTCCTGAAACCTTTTTTCTCTCCTCCCATCTCTATATTGCATATTAGGGGGGATTGAGTAGTATCAGGTGGAAAGAGTGACATTGCATTTGATTGAACCCATATCACGTATTATTTTATGCTGCATTGATTTCCTATCCATATCAAGTATTATTCCATGCTGCATTATTTTTCTTATCCATACTCATTCTGATTAAAGAGATTGGTGATTGTTGTGATATCACCCAATGCTGATCATTGTATAAATATGAATAGTGTGATATATATATATATTGTTCAAATTCATAAAAGTGGACATATATCTTGTTCAAATTCATAAAAATAAATCTTTTAACTTTGCAAAACAGCCTGCTTCCTGCTTCAGTGAGGCCAGGGGATTCAAAGAGCGGGGCGTGATATAAGGGTACATCATTCAGAAATAAAAGAACTTATAGACAAAAATATATAATTAAGGGTTCCAACTGTGCATCACACTCTAGGCATTGACTTAGGTGGAGTGCCGGGTTGAAATCACTTACAAGAACTGTGCGCATCTCTGGATGCTAACTCTCCAGCTGTCCTCATTCTACTCAATTTCTCCTCTGCCTTTGACACAGTCAACCACTCCATCCTCAAAAAAAGTCTCCATGATACCCTGGGGATCTCGGAGTGGGCACTGTACTGGCTGACCTCCTTCCTAACTGACCATTCGTCCCAGGTAATTCTGGGAATTTTATCCTCACCTACCTCCTTCTTCATCTGTCGTGTCCCCCAGGGCTCAAACCTCTCCACCTTGTTCTTTAACACTACCTTGCTCAGCTGGCACTCCTCATTTCCTCCTTCTGCCCATCTTCCAGTGTTATGCAGATGACACACAACTCTTTTTGAAACTTCCTGCCGACCCTCTTGAATCTTTCATCATCCCGGGCTGCCTATCTGCCATCCAGTCCTGGTGCACTTCCAACAACCTCTGCCTCAATGCCAGCAAGACTGAGATCCTTCCTATTGGGACCCTTGCTCCCTCGTTCTTCCCCTCAGTCTGGCCATCCTCTATGGGCTCTCCCCCTTTTCCTTCATCTGAAGCCAGAAACCTTGGAGTCATCTTCGACTCCTCTCTCTCCTCACACTCAGGATGATGCCATGAAGTCCCACTTTCAACTCTTCCTTCTCAAAGGAATACTCCCTTTTCTCACTTTCTCCCAGAAGCTCAATGTTACCCGAGCCCTGGTTCTCTCGAGGCTTGACTCTTGCAATAGTCTTCTCCTGAATCTACCCACTTCCACTCTATGTCCCATCCAGCTAATCCAGAATAGGGTAGCAAGACTTATCCTTGGCTTCAAGCCCAGGGACCACATCCCTCCTGCCCTAAAAACTCTTCATTGGCTCCCGGTTGCTGCACAGATTAAATGCAAATCCCTCTGCATCACCCATAAGGCTTTCTGGGGACTGGGACCACACTATCTGCAACTTTATCTTATTAAATACTCTCCGTCTAGATGTCTATGCTCCTCTGGCACCAACTCTCTGTGTGTAAAGCATTTCACTAAACACAGAGCCGGAGACCAATCTCTTTCTTCGGCTGGCTCCCTGTCGTGGAACTGCCTTCTTCTTCCTACTCATCTTGAGCAGGACCGCCTCAAATTCCGGAAGCTCTTCATCACTTTCCTCTTCACGGCCTCCTTCCCTTCGTCCCTTCTCTGCTAATCTCACAGTCGCTGTGATTGGTGACCAGGGCCCTTTTGTGTCCTTCGGGATCTTGGCCTGTCACACCCAATCGCCTCAGTGCCTGCCTACTCAAGTACTTGCCTCGGCACTCACTTGTCTTCATCCTGTAGGCTTGCACTTACATACATAATGTGGCTCCATGCCTCATATCACTTACTACACTAGACACTTACATCTGTGGCTCACTCATGAGCGTGGAAACTCCAGCACCTACCCTCACTCCCCTCTCCTCCCTGCACTTGCACGCTCTGAACACTCACAATGCATAGTAGGTTTGTCTTTATCCTCCACTGCATTTATTGTTTCAATCCCATGTTCTCTCCCTGCTTCCTTGTGGGCGCTTTGAAACAGAATTGATTTACTGTATAAGCACCTAACAAGTGCACAATAAATAAATACATAAATAAATAAAGTAAATAAATGACAAAATAGCATAGCTCTTATATAGGATCGAGCCCGGTTTTCATGTCAATTCTGAATCCACCTCTACCTGTGCTACTTGGAAACAGACATTGGCAATTCCTTCTTCAATGTAAAACAACATGACTTGTCCAATTGAAAACTTTGGTAATGGTAGTTACAAGAAGAGTGACATTCGGTAGGAGAAGTATTTCATTTAGGAGGTACCAAAACACCAGGGAGTTTGAAACACGGTGTTTGTAGGCTGTATCGATGCAGTGGTGTGGAGGGATGAGAACAAACCAAAGGATGACAGGAAAACATCTGGATAGTCAGATGGGACCCGGCAACCCTGAATTCAAGAGTCAGTCTGGTGGTGTCATGACCTGTGGTGGGTGGATGGTGCGCTCTGAGAACTATGCCAAGACCACCAACACTGGTCTTCTGTGAAGCTGCTTATACAATTGCATGGGAAGTACGGGTAACATTGGTGGTTGCCTGACCTGTAACGGGTGGACAGGCTGGTCTGAAACTTGTGCCCAGACAGCCAATAGTAACACACCACAAAGCCATTTGGCCAAAGAAGAGCAGAAGAAGAAAGAGAAAGAAGGAACCCAGAACCCCTGGCGAGACCAGTGAAGAGTTCGCAGAGAGAAGGTAATAGTAACATTAAGAGGTCCGGGAGGGGGCCAGGAATTAAAATGTAAGAAGGTGAAAAAGAAGTCAAGAGAGAAGTAGATCCTTTTTTCAGGCAATTCCCTGGTCAGTTCCATAAGACTGTCATATTGAAGAGTGGAGAGGGACTCGGGAAGCCTCTTCCTCATCCCAGTGGAGACAGCTTGCAGAATATTAAGAAAATGTTAAAGAGTCCAGAAAATCCAGGTGGGCTCAGGGAGCCTCTCCTTCATCCCAGCGGGGGTAGGGAATTGATGAAGAATCTAAAATTTAAAGAAGTCAAGAAAAACCTGTTAAAACTGGATGTAACTAGGAGAAGGGAGTAATTATAATGGTCCCAGGAGATTGGTGGAACATTTGTGATAGGAGAAGGGAGTAATTCTCCTAGTCCCGGGAGGTTCATTGAACTTTTGTGAAACCTGAACTTTGAGAGACTTTTACCCAGGAGAAGGGAGTTATTCTACTGGGTTGGGACAAGAACTCCTTTGTTAGCATAGTGTGTTGTGCTTTAGTGACATGGATAGAATAGGAGTTTTGACTAGGATGGTACCTTTGCTTTTGACACAATGGACTTCCTGACTGGCCCATGTTCTATTTTTATTGAGGTAGGGACAACACCTCTAGCTTTAGGGATAGATATGATTGCATTATTTTCTGTCAATAAACATTTGTAGCAACAGCCATGCCTTCACTTGGTCAGACTCCTCATTCTAGGTCACCACAATTATCAGTAGTGGAATCCTGCCCAACTGACATGAATTGGGGGACCCTCGAGTTCACAGAGCTGACCACCAGAGCTTCCGTCCCACTGTAGAAACTCATGAGTCTATTGCAGCAGTATTTAGGGAATAGTTTATAATGCAGGAGAACGCCAATTACTACCTAGAGGGTTGATTTTGTACCTTCCAAAAGTCAATTATGTTAGGCTAGTGTCGAAATCTGGCTTAGCCTAGCATCATGGTTTGAATGTATTAGCAGGAGTAATCGACATGGACCATAGGGATGATATACAAATTCTCCTCTGTGATAATGGCAAAAAGGCCTACCGTGTAAAGAACAGGGAGTAAATAGCCCTGGGCATATTGGAGTGTGTTTCCTTTCCCAAACCTGTGCAGGTACAGGAACATGAGATCACTGAGAGGGGTATCAAAGGTTTTGGGGAAGCTGATGAACATTATCCGGCGAGATTGATGGAACATTTGTGAATCCTGAATTTTAAGAGACTTTTACCCAGGGGAAGGCAGTCATTCTCCTGGGTTGGGATAAGAACTACTTTGTTAGCTTAGTGTCTTTCGTTTTAGTGACAAGGATAGATGTCACCCCTGGAACCTCCCAGAGGCTGTCGAAAAGGTGGTGTGTTCAGCGCCATTGATGTTCCTTCACGTTCATCCCCGAATGTAACTACAGGTCTAGTTTCCACTACATGTCCGTCTTCCCTTTTTATACCAGAAATCAATGCGTCGCTATGCGTTGCAACCCATTTCACTCTGCTGTGGGTAATGCCCTAGTTAATAGCTATGTTTCCCTGAGGTATACTGTTTTCATTCAACCCACCTCCTGCTACCTCCTTTTTCTTCCCCTGGCTGCAGCTGCCTTGCTCTCCTCTCCCTTGCAGCCCTCCCCCCCCCACCGCCCTGTTTTCCATGTCATTTCATCCCGTTTTGCTGAACTCCTGCTTTCTGTTCCGGTGCCTTGATGCTCCCATCGTGATAATCCCTCCCTTTCTGTTTCCTGCTGCAGCACTCCATTGCATATCTCCTGCCCGTTTCCCTCCAGTAAGCTGGTCAGGCGCTCTGTTCTGGATCTATGTTAGTGACTTCTACGCCTCCCCATGTGCCACAGTATAGCTTTGCTTGTCAGAACACCACAGCTTCCCATACTGTGCAGGAATAACAGCCTGTGAATACCATTCATCCCTCCTTATCTGATACCACTCAGGGCAAGGATTGTACCACTTCTACCCTCACTGGACTACCACTGGATTGAAGTTTTTTTTGGTTTCTTGGGTTTTTCCCTTCACTTGCCCATTTTGGGCAGTGGTCTATTGCTCTGGCTGCATTAACATCGGGCATTCTGTCTTCTTCCTGAGATCGGCTCGATCGCTTCAAGGATAGAAGTTCTACAAGAAAGAAGGGGAACACACCATCTCCAGAGGACTTGGCAACCCTATCAAGTGAGGAGGATTCAGGAGAGGAATCTCAGCCTATTGATGACAATAGAATAGGTGTTTTAACCGGTTAACAGACATTTGGTCGAAAAAAATTGGTCGACTGGACAAATGGTCGAACCAATTTGGTCGAAAACCAAATGGTCGATTTTTATTTTTTTTTATTTTCACCCCTTTTTTGTTTTTTTTGGGGGAGGGGCCCCCCAACCCCCTTTTTTTCTAAAAAACCCTTTTTTTAAAAAACGAAAACCCGAAAAATATATATATATAAATAAAAAAAAAAATTCGACCATTTGGTTTTCGACCAAATTGCGTCAACCAAATGTCTTTCGACCAGTTTTCAGTCGACCAAATGTCTGGACATCATTTTGACCAATATGGTACCTTTGCATTTGACAAAACGGACTTCCTGACCGACCAAGATCTATTTTTTTTAGGTAGGGAAACCACCTCTAGCTTTAGGGATAGATAGGATTGCATTATTTTCTGTTACTAAATAATGTGTAATTTAGAAATATTTTGTAGTAAAGAGAATTTTAATACACTCGCTGATATGTGTCATTATGGTCCGAGCATTAAGTACTGATTACAAATAGCATTGTATTATTTAAGAACATAATTGATAAGATTAGTATTTATGATATTCTTGTGTGACATAATGTGTGTATTGTAATTAGTGAGATTGTCATAAGTAGGCCAAGTTTAATTGGGTATTAAGCCAATCTAGGTTGTATCTGATGTTTTGTGGGTGACTTCCCATGCCTTAAGTTAGGGCAGGGATGTCATTTCACCAAAATGCCAGGGGTAGCGGAAGTGACATCACACGACCCTTGACCCCCTGATGAAATCACAGGATGTGATGTAATTGAACCCCACCCCAAAGTGATATTGCGGGAAGCGATGGAACATGACCTTTCACCCATTGACAAAACAGAAAGTGGCATCAAATAGTATTGTACACTACGAAAAATATGGTTACGATATCACTATAATGTGATGTACATTTCATACAAGAATGGATTGCCATATGTATCATTAAGATCAGTGTGTATAGGCCCATATTACCAAATTTCTGTGAACGCAAACAGACGTCCATGACCAAATGATAATGATGTGTTATTATATAGCACTTACGCTTAAGCGCTCTATATAGAAAAAAATACACCCAATATCACCCAACCTGTGTTGCTACTCATTTATCGACCTCAGAAGGATGAAAGGCTGAGTTGAGGCGTTTAAGTAAATCAGTGACTCACCCCCTGAAGTGTGCCTGAAATAAACTTTTAATTAGTCTAGCAATTATTGTATAGCATTCCAGAAAGACACATTATGTGGTATTCCTATTCTTTCTTATTTAGGGTCAGTGCTGAAAGTGTTAGACTTGTGGCACTCCTGTTCTTATTTTTCTTCTTTTTTTAAGGGGCCTGAACAAGAAAGCTAGGCACTCCAGAAGTAAGAGGCCACATGGTGCTGGCCACAGCCCAGGAGCTTGCATTACAAAAAAAAAAGAAAATATATTCTTTTTTTTGTGGTCGCAAGGGAGACCACAGAGGTCGCAAGGGAGACCTCAGAATTTGCAGTTGCGACATCTGGCGACCCCTAAATGACATCCCTGAGTAAGGGGACCACCTTCAAATTCTTTCATTTAAACGAACCCTATTTTTAATTAAACAACTTGTCTCTTGTCCCAGAATGATGGGGTGTGACTGTATACTGGGGTGTTAAATTATAGATGGCCACTTAGTGAAAAGATACACATATATACAATGTATCTTTTAAACACGTGGCCTGCTAGCAATCACACTGTCAGTTTTGAATTATTAAGTCAATTAACAAATAATCCTACTCTACACCAGCATAGACACTTGCGCACACAGGGCATTTTTCGGTGTTTTCTTTGAGAATACTTCTGTCCCTACGAGAGGCTCGATGGCGAAAGCACATCTTTGCGCCATTGTACATCTCATTGAGATGCGTATGTTTTTGAGAATTTGCCCCAAAGTTCTTTTCTGCTCCAAGAGAGTTTATGCCACTGCAGTAAAGGAACTAGGAATGGCATCCCTAGCTGGCATGTGGACACTGTGAATGGACATTTGTTCATCCTTTAAGAAGCATTGATTCCTATCATGATTACTACCCGGTTGTATCTGCTGTGAAAAGACAGGTGGCACCTTTTCCTGTAGAAAAAGCACGGCATCAGAGAATATATGTATTTGTTTTTATGTGTGTGTAGTGCACGTGTACTGCATATGTTTCTTTTCAAATATGTTCTTAACATACATTCTTAAGTAAATAGTTAAGATCATTTAAAGTGGATATTATTGTTGTATAATATGCATGGGATTTTGGAATTTAGTCAGCTGACTACATTTGAGGACATTTACTGAACTAAGTACTGCATTCCAAACTTTCAGACCTATGTGTACCTTTCAGTGTGCAAGAAAGAATGGTTCATAAGAAGACACACAGAATAGAACACTCTGCAGTGCATGCTTCCTTTGGTAGTAGAGAGGAGAATATGCACTAAGAACATAGTAAGGTGGCGCTGCGCTGGAGCATTAAAAGCATTTTTGTCACTTCCCACCGCAGCTTCAAAATGCTTAGCCAATGGTATGAGTACCAAGGTTTTTTACGCAATTAAGGAAAATTATTCGAGTAGCTGAGCTTTTGATGTCAAGAACTTGTTGGTATCTGATTGTTATTAATTATTTATTTCATGGTGTCATTGTTTAAAGCGCGAACCTATCTTGAGAGCAGGAGAATGCTGTACAGAATGTGGAAAGCCATAATTTGGGCTGGCATATTTTAGCAGTAGTGTGTGGGTTTGGGTCTGTATGTCCATTGGAGTTAGTCACTGGTCAGGTTTTGTTGAAAAAAAGCCATGTTTTGGGAGATTTCTGTGATTGAAGAATTGTGGGGGGGATTCCGAACCGACACCGGGATTGTGTTGCAGAGGGTGGACGAGTTGTGATTTAAGCCGTTGGTCGATGTGCTGTGCGTGGAGCGTGTGCCACCGGATATGTGGAGCTTAGCCGGCAGGTACGCTGGTGTGATACTCATGACTACTTTGTAGATGATACATGCAGTCTTGAAAAGTATCCTGGCCTGGAAAGGACGCCAATGTAATTTGCGTAGGACGGGGGTGATTCGGTCAAATTTCCATACAGACCTGCTGAAGTGTGGTGGACTGGTTTTAGGGGAGCCAAGTGAGCAGCTGGGAGCCCCACCAGGAGGGCATTTCCCCCATCTATGTGCAAGACAAGAGCTTGCAGTGTGGCCCAGAAGGCATGCGGCGATGACATCATATGATACAGTTATTAATGCAAATGCCAAAACTTTGTCAAAACTGTTGCATTAGGTGGTAAAAGCAGGTTGAGCGGGTGGGGAAACTGTTGCAGCTTCTGGAAAAGTATGACACATATGGGCATTTCAGTGTTCTCTGAAAAAAGGGCATGCTGTTCAAAATCTGTTCAGTTTTGAAAACGAAAACAAAAGAGCATCGCATGCACTTATTATCTCACGCAGTCTTAATGGCAATGCTTAGAAAAATAATGGCACGGTTTTGAACAAGAACATTTGTGTGTCACATTCATCAGACATTTTCCTCTCACCCATCCAAAATTGAAGTGAAATAACTACATATGCAGAAGCCATGAAGCCACTCTGTGCCAAATGCCATATATGCCAGCATTAGTTAGCCACTAGCAGCTTTAAAAATGGCATTTACTGTGCACGGTAATGCAAGAAAAGTGCAGAAGGAAGGACAAGAAGGGGGAATGACTGAGGTAAAGAGGAAACATTCAATACTTACAGAAGAAACATCCAAAGGGGAACTTGCCCACTGCTTTGGGCACAAACAGATCATCTTAAAGTGGTGTATGCTTGCAATTAGCGTCCGCGCTCTCCGAGAATAAATGTCGGCAAATCCAACCGATGTGTTGTTTACTGTTGTTTATTACATTTATAGGAATCAGGTAGAAAGGGGACTAGCAGAAATGCGCGCAGGTGGACACGAGATGGGATGAGCAAAAGAATGAGAACAGAGGAAAAGTGTGATGGTGCGAGAAAAGGGGAATGCAAGCAAGAGAGAGTGAGCAGGAGGAAGTGTGAGCAAGAGAGGGCGCGAGCACTATTATAAGACAGAGAGCGAAGGTGCGAGTCTTTCTTTACAGGAAAAAATGACATTTCACCTGCATTGTGTGAGCCCGGCCCCTTGGTTACTCTGCTTGCGGAATAAGGATGGTTGTGCAATGTGTGCAAAAGGACAGTGTGAAAATGTGGCATAGGCAGGCTATAAGGGGTCAGAGGTGAACAATGCAGCGAGAGGGCTATGTCGGATGCAAGCCTCAATTATCAATAATACATAGAGCATGGATATGGTGTGCAAGCAGTGTGCCAGGTGAGAGTCTGAGAGGACAGACTGCCCCTGAGTTGCTCCCATACCTGCTTCTTGCTACGGATCAGACCGTCTCCAGACTACAGTCCACTTTCTATTACGCTGAACTTGCCGCTCACCCTTCATCTACACTGCGCATGCGTCGAGTGCTGCGCGGTGTGCAAGCATTGTGTCAGGTGAGAGTGTGAGAGGACAGACTACCCCTGAGTTGCTCCCATACCTGCTTCTTGCTATGGATCAGACCGTCTCCAGACTACAGTCCACTTTCTATTACGCTGAACTTGCCACTCACCCTTCATCTACACCGTGCATGCGCGGAGCGCTGTGCGGTGTGCGAGCAATGTGTCAGGTGTCCACTATCCGGCGGCCAGAGGCTCAGAGGCCCGCCGCCATATCCGTGCATCTACTCATTTACTGTGCACTGTTTATTCTTTACCGTCTGGATTGATCCTCCGAGCTACGAGCTACAAGTAAAGACAAGTAAGGACTGCACCACCCCCTTTCATTCCCCTTGGCCTTACCAGTGTCTCGCCCGCTCTGGGCCATCCTTCCCATCCTTCCCTACCGTCTCATAGCGGCCCCCCTATTCCACCCCTGCCTCACCTCCTGTGTCCCTGTTCCTCTCAGCTGTGCCTACCGGAATCACTGCCATGCAAAACCTGCAGCATACCCTCGGGAGGCAAAACTCCAAAAAAACGTTTTCTCTTCCACCACGCAATGAGCAGCTGTCAGCTGCAAGACCGGAGCTGAGTCCACGCCGCCTAAGGAGCAATAAATCCGTGACCGAGGTAGAAATTGAAGGGGTCCAGACATCTCCAGGCCCAGCTTGAACTCTGAGTCACGCTCAGATAGGCCCAGACCCCCCATCACGGCACCCGGTGGCTCTGTCCTTAAACCAGAGCCTAGACATCTCACAGGCTCCCGGTGAAGGCGAGGAGAGACGCGAGGAGAGACACCCAGTTACATTGCAGCTCATTCACAACGATCTGCCTCAAGCCGGGGTATCCGGCCCATCTACCGCATTGGCGAGTGGCGCCCAGCCTGAGCCTGCCGAAGGTCAGACTCGGCTGGAGCCTGTCAGGCCGGGATCCCCGCGAACGTCCAAGGCTACTGATGCACCAACAGCCATCAACAATGGGGGACCACGCAACATGGACCCAGCTAATCAAGCCAGGTCCCCACAAAGTGCCTGCTTAGCGACTGGACCTTTGATAACGGCACAGATCCACAACAGCCTACATGGCAGAGCTGGGTTCACTCTACCTAAATCCAATTCTCTACCACTAAAAACTGCCCCATATCCTTCAGCGATGATTAGCTTGTCAGATTCAGCAGACTCAGATCAAGAAGACCAAGAAGAAGAACTTACACCGGAAGATTCGCCAACCGCTGCTGAAGCAGCACTCCGCAAAGGCATTGAGTACCAGAGTAATCTCCCTCCCATCTAACCCAGTGGGGACAGTGACAAGGAAACCACGGCACCTCGCCTAATGACTGCATCCCCGACCAAAAAACAAACCTCCAGTCTGTCGCCAAAGAAATCAACAAAAACAAATACGACCAAAGGTGAGGCACCCTCGAGACCCAGAATGATGAACATAAAAGCAAACGTGAAACCACTGAAGACACGGAAGTCAGCAGTAAACAAATCCCAACTGAAAAAACATTCCAAGCGTCGCACCGAACTAACGGGCGGGCCCAACTATCTCTCCACACCGCTGATCTCATCGTCACTAAAAGAATATTTTATCAAGCAACACAAGAGAAAGCTGCACTGCGACCCAGAACTATCGGACGCAAAGATTTTAGAGGCGATACAGGAGACACCGCCCGCAAACAAATCCCTTAAAACAGACCAAACTGGAGCCTCACCTCACCAACATCAGAATACTCCACCGCCGAAAAGTCAAGCTCCACCCAAGACAATAGAAACACAGGACATGGGAGCCAAGCTTGTCACACCACCAGGACCATCGACAATAAACCCAGCATTTGTAAAGCTGTAGCGACGGGAAACCCCAAAATGCCGAAAACAACTCCACAGCCAAGCACAAGCTCGGGAGACACTCTCTCCCCAGAGAGTGCAGCATTGTCACAACAACAAATCACAGCCCCTAAAGGCTACGCCAAAACTGATGGACGCGCAGCATGGACTGTTCCACATTCATCACCAAGAACATCCGACAAATTCCAAGCCCCAATGACAGGCAAAACGCAAACAGACTGTCAGGGAGAGTCAGCCAACCCATCGGGAAAAGTAACAGGCAACTCCAAAATGCCACAAACATCTCCACAGCAAACCATAAACTCGGGAGAAACTCTGGTTCAAGATTTAATTGCATCCCTACCTCTACAAACTACAGCACCTAAAGCCCATGCCAAAACAGACGGACACATGGCATGGACCATTCCACATTTATCGCCAAGAACATCTGACGACGTCCAGGCCCAAAAAACAGGTGAAACGCCAATAGACCGCCAGGGAGAGGCGTTCTATTCATCGGAAAAAGCATTTTCAGACAGACATTCACTGTACAGGGGGCCATCCTCGACACAAACGCCAGCAAAATCTAGACGATTGAGCGAAATTCCAACGTCCACTCAAAAGGACTCTCCATCTTAAAAAACGGATCTTCTTTCATTTATGTCTGCGGTAACGATTGCACTAGCGCCATTCGGAAAACTCTGCGAGTCAATAAATGACTCACTAAATGACAATACCTCAATGATTTCCACCATGACCTCTAAGTTGACATTCGTAGAGGGATTCCTGACAGCCTAAGACCTTAAATCCACAGAGTACCACACCCGCTTACAATCCAAAATCCGAACGCTAGAAGAAAAGCTAAACAAAAAACACGACCTGCCACAAGGATTGCCAATGTTGACAAAGGCCACCCAAACCATGTAAGCTCCCTCAAACCGCGACCTGACCCCCATTTTCACCAAAGCTAACGCGAGGCAACCAACCCCAAACCTCTCGACAGTGGCGAAGAGGCCCCCGTCACTCGAGCCACAATGTATTGACTTGACAGGAAAAAACCGACAACAGAGGAATGCACAAGTGGAAGCCAACGAAGCCACTGAGCTGGGTGAAAAACAATCCTGTGTCCTACTTGAACTTAGCCGTGCACCTTCTTCCATCGAGCTAGCCCTGATATCAGAGGTCAAAGCAGCCGCACAGAAGTGCATCCTAATCAAGGTCGATCACCTCGTACGGCCGAAGAATTCAAGCTAAATAGTGGCCTGAATAATCTATCACAACATTGGGACCCTGCAGAACCTCAACCGGCGACATCAAAGGAAATAACTCGGTCCACAGCGAGAAGCCACCGTTCCCAAGTCTCGCCGAAAACTCTAAAGCAAAAAAATCCCACCCAAAACCACAATGCTGAATTCAGATCAACAGCCATCCACATGTCTTCCACGACCCCAACAAGATGGACAATGCCGGAAAAAAAATCTAACACCAAAGCAACTACACCAACCGAAAGGAGAGCTCGAGTTAAAAGTCCTGTTACATCAAAGATCATTCTTCAGTTCCACACCCACCCAAAACACCCACTTTTAACAAGTACAGAAAAAATGGTGGCAAAGGACAGATGAAAAACTCAAAAATAAACCAATCTTCAAACTTGAGCAAATCTCAAGTAAAGAAGGATACATGGTACTGAACCGAAGAACAGTTCTAAGCACCATGAATAAAGTCAGCTCCCTTCGCCATCTTACCTCGGAAGACTTTTCACTCATTGAACCCTACCACAGGGAGCACAAAGCTAAAGCTTACCTTCACATAAGAAATGAGGCAATTCGTGAAATCCCTAAAGAAGTCACAAAAGGCCTACGACAATTGGGCTTTACTCTCTACGAAATAATGAATTCATCCACCCGTCAATCAGAATTTGACTCTAGGGAGTGGACATCACCAAAAAAGCAGGTTGAGACATCCGAAAAGGAATCTAGAAATAAACCTATTAACTGGCAAACTAGTCCAACCCGTACGGACAGTCGCTCCATAAAAATGAGTAAGTACCAAGAACAGTACGATCGAGACAACCATACTAAGACCGAACAACGAAGGGAGGATTGCCATGGCCAAAGCCAAAATACAAGACACGCAAGAACACGATCGACCAGGACAGACTCTACACGAGCCGTAAACATCGGGAACAAACATGACAACAAAATTAGGGGAGCAAATGATTCTCCCTTGAAAGAACACGTGAGTACAAGTCCACGGGAAAAACCAACCAAGGGCCCATGGAAATGGCTGACAGATTCCTTTGGCCAAACGAAGAAGAAACCGATGACGATGGGATCTTGGAACACCAGGGGTCACAAACATCTAACCCGCCCTAGCGACGTAAACATGGGGGCCTACGACATCATATGCCTCCAGGTAACATGGCTCACCAACAAACCGTCATTAGACGGATTCTCTATTGAACTATCTCCGGCATCCAGGGCTCTCATGGGTAGGCCCTCATCAGGTCTTTTAACAGCGACCCGCATAGGGTCGGGCCTGATCATCAGAAGGAAAATAACAGAGGCATATGGAATACTTGCAATCTTAGCAGAATGGCTCAACCTCGACTCAAACCCTACTGAAGGAACCACCTCCGACTTGGCCATAGTCAACTTATACTGGAACCCTCAAAAAACAACAACCAAGGCCTTCTGTAAGTCTGTGGCAAATACCATTGACACGATCTACATAGACCATGACATTAATAAGATCATTATTTGTGGTGATCTGAATGCCAAATGCGAAAGACACAATAAGTACGACCCCGGCAGTATACACCTCCGCGGACGAACGAGGTCTGGCATGGATGAAACTGATGAACTCAAGAAATCTGCACAATGTCTCTGGGGTCCTAGCTCATACCCTGCAGATTCCCACATGGGAAAGGCAGGAGTTCTAAGCTACACTGGACTACATCTTCATAACCCAGGCACTGATCCCATACATATCCTCCTTCAAAGTCCTGAAAACAGTCGAAAGTGATCACAACCTCCTGACAATGTCCTGGGGGAGGCAGGACCTGAGAAAAAAGATTACCCCGTCGCAGTGGAATCAAACAGGCAGCAAACCAGACTCCGCCTAACTGCTGACAACATCAAAACAATGAAAGAAATACTGAGTGCCGCACCCACAGAATCAGCCAAGTCTCCAAACACCAGGAGACCGGACTATCTACCACTACTGGAACTGCACCGAGTCAACTTCGCTGCAACCAAGCCAAAACCCCAGGAGGCGAAGCACACCTTTGACTCCCAGGTGGTACGCCAACGTCGCCAATTGAGAAACCTAAAGAGAAAGGCACAGACACAACAATCTGACGTGTCATGGGCCATTTACCTCAAGGCAGCCAAGATCTACAAGTCATGGATAAAACATCACAGACTGACAATGTATCAGAACGACGCCGAAACAATGTTAAAGACTCTGGCCTCAAAAAAATCTAGAGTCTTTTGGAACCTCGTAAAAAACACAAAGGGCCATAGTATAGCCCCGATATCAAACTCTGTCTCAGAATCGGATTGGATCACCTTCTTTACAGACCTATATAGGATGCCACTTCCTCAGTAAACATTTTCTAAACACCTCACCCAGGAGCCATGGGTATCGCTGACTGAGAAAAGTGACATCATGAGAGCCACAAACGCTGTCCGACGAAAGCGACATCACAAGAGCCATAATTAATCAAGTCCTCAGGTGCCCCAGGTACGGATGGTCTCACAAACTTCGATTTGAAAGAACATCCATCGGAATGGGCAGCGGTGATCAGCCGAATCTTCAGGCAGTGCAAAAAATCTAGACAAATTCCGACATCATGGACTGAGGCTGTCCTAGTTCCGATCTAAAAAAAGGGCTGTAGAGAAAATCCAGCAAACTACAGACCCATCGCACTACTGGACATTATCGGAAAAAAGTTTGCAAGCCTACTGCTAGCGCATTTTCAAAACTGGGCCAGAAGTTCCCCCAGTGCGACCTGTTCCAGACAGGATTTCTAAAGGGGGCTAGTACAGCGGTCAACCTGCTACTTTTGAACATCATAAAATCTAAAGTAAAGTCAAGCACTCCTCGGCTGTACCTGGCCCTAGTGGACCTCTTGCAGCCCTTTGACAAGGTTGATCGAAGCAAACTCTGGGCGAAACTAAATACGTGGGAATGCCCGCCGGCAAAACTGCACTGATTGTGGCACTACATACCAAAACCTCCCTCCGTGTTCGCCTTAATCACAAGGGCCTGCTATCAGACAGCATCCACACGGCGAGAGGAGTTAAGCAGGGATGCCCCCTTGCCCCAGCATTGTTTATCACGTTCCTAGGAGATTTTCAAAACTCAGAAAATAACATCTGATCCTTTCCACCAAAAATTGGCCAAACGGGTGTCTCCAGATCAGGTACGTTGATGATTTGATTTTACTGGACCAGACCAAAATTGGACTCCAGCGACAACTAACCAACTTGACAGTATACATGAAAAAAAACAACCTTGAAATAAACAAATCCAAAACCAAAATCCTCCTTCTCTCCAGATCTGCCAACAGTAAAGAAGGGCTAAACAAGGATGGCCACACCTGGTACCTAGACAAGGTAAAGATCGAAGTAGTCAAAGAGTACAAGTACCTTGGTATCTGGATCGATAATACGCTCAAAGAGACAACAATGCAAAAATGTCTATGGGACAAACTAAGCAACCTCGCCGCACATACAAGAGAGGTAGACAAAAAATTTGGAAAAAAATGTTCACTCTCTCCGACTATACAATTTTACAAGTCAAAAGTTATCCCTACCATGACATATGGCATGGACGCCTCCTTAACCATACCTGCCTTGATCTGGCTACAGTTGGAAGGATACTTGTGGAAATTGGTCCTTGGCCTTCCGAAATCAACCTCTATAGCAGCAGTCTGGCACGAACTGGGCCTACTTTCACTAGTGGCAGTGGTGGAAAGAGCGCTATGCAGCTGTATAGGAAGATCCTACAAACTGACACTCTTCCAGTGTACCGAGTAATTGCGGCAGAAATCGAAAGTGGAACTTGTAAACCACTTAATAATTGGGTGAAAAGCCTTCAAAGAAAACTAGAAGATCTTGCCTGTACTGAAGAACTAATCTCCAACCCAGTAAGAGTGTCAACTAAGATCGAACTCCAAGACTGGACCACCACAAATGACAAAGCTTTGGAAAACAAACTGCTGCGACACCTGCCGCCAGTCTATAACAAGCTAAAAGAACCAATAAAGTACTGTGAAAAATTCCCAAACAAAATGCTGCGAAAGCTCTTCATGAGAGCCAGGTTAAATCAACTTCACAGTAGGGAAGTTCAAACCATTAGACGACTGGCAACATCTAGCCTCTGCCGCCTGTGTAATAATCAAGAACTGGAAACAATAAGGCACCTCCTTACGACCTGCCCACAACTGACCAAGGAAAGAGAAGCCTACATTACACCACTTATATTCGATCCACTGGTAATAGATGAAGCAACGATTTGGTGTTGGTTAATATCTGGAGAATCCTCAAGATGGACCATGGCAGCTGCAAAATTTCTAGACACAGCACTAAAGAAAATCAACACCTCAGCATTAGTTCCAGACCCCACAAAAGTCATGAACCGCCCAAACCATACTCTACTCTGTGACTTCTCTTCACATAAGTGGTGAGGTGATTAACAGGAAAATCAAATCTTCAAAGACAATAAGATACTTGTAAAAACCTTTTAAATGGTTAAAAAGCAAGAAATAAAAAAAATAGAGCATGGATACTCATTATGTGGTCCTCCAGATGTTTTGGACTTCAATTCCCATGATCCTTCACCACTGTCTATGCTGTATAGGGCTTATGAAAGTTGAAGTCCAAAACATCTTGAGGGCCGCATAAATGTCTTTGATGTGGATTATCCTGCCAGGGAAACAATGTGGTGAAGGCAAGAGCGTCTATTTGAAAGAAGGCAGGATTTGGTGAAATAGGGTGGCAGTTGCTTTGGGCTGCAGAACCAGTGAGATGGATCACTTGTGTTTTTTGGTGTAATGGCAAATTGATTAGAATGGGAAGACATCAGCTGCCAGCGTTCCAAGCATACGAGTAGTGATTGAGTGGGGAGGTTACCAAAGCAAGAGTTTATGGTTAAATGATGGCAGAATGTTCGGCTTCGTCAGAACTGCAAGTCAAGCAGTACTGGGTGGTGAAGGTGCAGTTTGTGAAGGAAGAAGTTGCGCCTAGGGAATGTATATTAATTGTTTGCAGTCGCGCACAGTAGAGCAATAATGTGTGGTTTTGTTGTAGGGTGAGAAAGTTTGGTTTGCTGTAAAAAAAACAAGTAGGCTGAGAACATTCTGTGAATTCAAGGAGAGCGTAGATTGGGGACTGCTGTATGGTGAGTGCATTGTCGTCTGTAGGCATTTACTGTGTGGATGTAACTTAAATAAGGGTCCTGGCTTCATGGTTTTAATTGTTCCGTCCTCTCCGTCTGCATTTATCCATATTTATTTTTTGACAATTATGTCTGTAGTTATCTGCATTTATTTTCTATAAAAAAATATAATTCACAAATAGTACTTTTCTGCATGTATTTGAATGAAAGCATGTTTCCATTAAAAAACACACAGCCACACATGACACAAACAGAACCGAGTAATTCCACATCAATGTCAGATCCATTTATACCATAAGAGCAAATGCTTGTTCCTGTGATTGCTGCTGACCTGAGATATATGCTGTCGGCAATTTGAAGAACTTGTCTACTATTTTTCATACAAAGTTTACACTCCTCGTGCTGCCAGTCTGAAATCTGATTGGCATGTGATGCATGATTGACAGCGCAGCGTACAGAGCCAAATAGAAAAACTTGCTTTTCCCCATTTTTATTAATACATACAGAAAGAAACCAGATTGATTTATTTCCATATGTATCTGTACAAATCAGTGAAAACAGAAAATAAGAATCCTTCAACTGAAGCCAGGAATCTCACAGTCATCTTCGATTCCTCCCTTTCCTTTATCCCTCGTCTTCAGGACATTGTCAAGAAGTCCCACTTTCAGCTCTTCCTTCTCAAACGAACTCTACCCTTCCTCACCTTCCCCCAGAGACTCAAAGTTACCTGTGCTCTGGTTCTCTCCAGATTAGACTGTTGTAATAGCCTTCTCCTGGATCTTCCTTCCTCCACTCTGCGACCCCTCCATCTTACCCAGAATAGGGCAGAAAGACTTATCTTGGCCTCAAGCCCAGGGACCGCATCTCTCCTGCCCAACAAAGGCTTCACTGGCTCCCAGTCTCAGTAAGGATTACATTCAAATACCTCTGTATCATCCACAAGGCTATCTTGGGCCGGGGACCACTCTATCTTCAATGCTTACTGACCAAACACTCCCCTTCTAGACTCCTGCATTCCTCTGGCACCAACTCCCTGCGCGTGAAGCTGTTTACTAAACAGAGAGCTGGTGTTCGATCACTTTCTTCAGTGGGCTCTCACCTGTGGAATAGCCTCCCTCTCCCGCTGCGTATTTAGCAGGACCTCCTTAAGTTCTGAAAAAGTCTCAAGACCTTTCTCTTTACCTCTTCCTTCTCCTCCTCTCTTCCATGCTAATCATACAGTAGCATGACTGATGTGCAGGGCCCTTATGTATCCAGGGGGCCCTGACCCCCACATCTCTCATCCCAGTCTTTGTCTATTTACTGCACTTACATAGGCTCACCCTCCCCTCGGGTGGTTTGCACTTACGTTCTTCTTTTATTAGCACTTCACCCGGAGCACTTCTCCGTGAGCACCACAGCACCTATCCCTTACCCGTCTCCTCTCTGCACCTGCACTTTCTGAACACTCACAAAGCATAGTAGGTGTGTCTTCCTGTTATTCTCATTATTTGTTTGTACTATTAATTCATTTATCTATCTTTGTTGTAATTCATTGTCTGCCTTCCCCTTTCCCCACCCTGTCCTCCTGTGGGCGCTTTGAAACAGTGGTTGCTAATCGTATAAGGGCCTACCAAATGACCAATAAATAATAAATAAAATAAACAGCAGTGAAGCGACAGCAGTAATGCACGATTAGTGAAGTGCTGGATATCGGCTGGCATGGAGTTAGCTGCAAGGAGGGTGCAAGGCGTAGGTAAGGAAGAAAGCATTACTCTGTGTCAGTGCTGAATGATGAGTGCAGCTTTGGTATGTATGCCCATCAGTGCTGTAGGCCGACTGCAATGTTGACTAAATGGTGGGTGCAGCGTTTGCTGCAGTGTGAAAGTTCTTCCACTGTAGAGTGAGAGTGCATGATCTAGCAGTGTATTGAGCAGACCCAGCAGTTTCCTGCAGGATAAACACACCGCGAGACTGTGCAAGTGCAGGGATTGCTGAATGGCGATTTCCAGTGCTGCATGGTTAGCGTGCAGTATTGATCAGTGACATAGAGCAGACGAGTGCAAAGTTGGGTTCAGGGTCAGTTCAAGGCTGACTGCAGGGTTTGCATCAGGATGTTGCAGTAACGCAGAGCTGTGGGGGTGCAAGGATCCTTGTGGTTTTGCAAGAAGGCGGGTAATAATAACACTGCCGTCTGATAGCAAAGCATAACGTTTCCCAGTTTCAGACCGCGATTCGCAGCAATGGCCATGAGCGAGGCTCAAGTTACCCGCCTCCCCACATATAATCCAGTTAGCAGATCTGGGGCCAGATTACAGAAACTTTGCACCTTTGCAGGTGCAAAATTGCACGGTATTACTGCTAGGGCAAAGTGCACCCTCTTTTTAAAAACACTGAGATATATCAGAAAACCATTGCATCATGACAAGTGCAGTTTGGCATGGTATAAACATCAGGGCAAACATTGCCCTAGTGCACACAGATAACATTTGGATGCATTTTTGCACCAAGGCAAAGTTTGCCCTACTTCTAATACCATTTCGTATTAGCACTAGGGCAAACTTTGGCCTGGTGCAAAAATGCAGTGAACATTTCTCTTTTCTGCACTAGCGCAACCTTTGCCCTAGTGCTTGTAACATGCAACACTGCACTTGTCATGGTGCAATGATTATGCCCCTGTGTTTTTAGAAATAGGTCAAACGTTGCCCTTGTGCTAATACCATGCACATTTGCACTTGCACCTGTGCAAAGTTTCTGTAATGTGACCCCTGATGTCCTTCTCCCCGCGCAGTGGGGAGCCACATCACTCAGTTGTGCAAGCAGATGAGGATTATATTTACTCCAAATTTACCAGAAAAGACAAACACCCTTTCTTCTTCGATTGCCAACATATCTATTTCACCCATCCTAAAGACATAGTACAAGAGCAGCTCACACCCACAACACCATGGTGTGTTTTATATTCTGCAGACCTGAGTCCATTGCAGAGATCTGTGTGGAACATCCACGCCATAGGTTATAGATGTTACTTTAAGGGACCACGTGCACATAACATTTGAATAAAACTTGGGAAGAATAACTATAATCAAAGTACCAAAATATGCATTTGCCTCATCTTTTATAAATGGCCAATATTATTTATTGTTAAATTACAAAGAACAGGGAATGCAATTCTACAGAAAGCTCAATGTACAATAAAGGTGATTGCAAATCATGTTTTCTATTGATCATTTATCTAGAGCACACCACAAACTGAATTGTCTTTTTCAGCTGAATAATAAGAACAATATTATATATCTCATTAGTATTATTTATTATCATCTTGGGAAGACTTGCCGAGACTCAAGCCCTTAACCTGCAAGTTAAGCCCAGATGTTTGCTGCAGGAACTCAACCCACAGAGCTACTGCGGGTTGTCTGTGACATTACAATCAAAACGTTGCCACGAAACGTAGAGTCTTTTCCACTGCTCTCGAAGTCTGCCTGAACCCCATAATTGCTTAAAGGGGTATGTGAGTAACAACACTTATTAAGAACTTTTCATCTGAACAGACTTGAGGCGTTAGAGACTGCCCACAAGTCCTTGCACACCTTCCAGATGTAGGTACTATTCAACAGAGACACTTCCTACAATGCATCTCTTGTTCATTTGCTCCGCTTAGCAGTAAGAAAAGGTATTTTTGAAATGCAAGAATAAAATCACGACTGTGGGTATTTATTTGACATGCCTATATTTTTTTGTATTTAATACTCATAGCCACATAAATGGCTTAATATACAATTAGAAAACATCAATAACATATCATCAAATGTGTTTTTTTTAAAGCAATTTGCGTTATTGAAATATAAAATAACGATACAAGGCTTTTAAAGACATTTCAATAAATGATGTACCTTATGTTTTCTGAACTTGGAATGATGAAAATCTGAGCTGTTAATGACAAAATTGGATCCAGTGATTGTCAATCTGTGCATAGGCCCTCATTACGGGTCCGGCGGAAACCGTGCCGGTTAAAACTGGCAGGTAGCCGCCAGACGCGTAATGATTTACCGCCGCCTGACTTGTCGGAATCACCAGGGCATTACAGCCCCGGTGGTCCGATAAGTCAGGCACTGGTAAAATGTCGATCCCTATTCCCGTTGAGTCGCATAGGACTCCACGGGAATGGGTACCACGGAAGCACCGGCACTGTTAAAAACGGTGTTGGTGATTCCGTGAAAGTCTGCGGGCAGGTGCCATTCCGCCCGCCAGGTCTGACCCTCGCGGGCGGAACGGCACCCGCCTGTAGGCTCGTAGTGTGCCAGTCCGGAAACAACATTGCCAGTAAACTTACTGGCACCGTAGTTTCCGGACCGGCAAACTTGTGATGAGGGCCATAGTGTAATAAGAGGTGCATTAACCCACTCACCCATCTTGCCACATAAATAGATGGCACAATCATTTAATTTCTAAAAACATTATTCGTTTTAAAATCAGCTATAAAAACATACCCAAAAGCTTTATTTTAAGCTGTGAAAGACAGTCAATCCTTAGAAAAGTTCAGTGGTTTAAGAACCGGCAGCAGAGTGGGCCTGATTTATAAAGCCTTTTTCAGTGGGGTTTTCCCATTCAAAAGTGCCTTTGTCAATCAGGCCTCTGGTCTCATGTTTCACATAAATCACTGCTGCGGGCACATTAACCCACCAAGCCAACATTAAAAAATAAAGACGTGGGGAAATGGCGAGATTGATTCTTTAACCATTTTTATAAAGTATGCATTAATAACCGAATGCCTGTTGGAATTTTTAGGCAATGTTTCCATTATTGGCGAATCAGAATCCTACTCATTTTGTCAGATAAGAGGCTGAGCCTAGGACACTGACTTACAACTGACCTCTCCCCGTTGCTCTTAGCCTTTCACAGAAACTGGCCTGCTATTAAACCTCCATCTTTATTGTTACACTTGTTAAGCATTATCATACAGCGATATTATAGATATCTGCCTCCCTTACACAATAGTGAAGTTAAATTACTCCACTGGAAATGCAGATCTACAAGAAGCATGCTTGAAAGTTGATGTGGACTTGGGGGCCATGAATGGTGCACCTCTCACATGAAATGTGTATCTTCGGAGAGGAGACTACATTCCAATAATGATTTAAGTAATGAGAATGTATCCCATAACATGTCTGATGCCTCTCATCTCATTCTGTTCATTCAACAGCGGAAGCATTCTGGCACTTGTAGTTCAGCAATTCCCAAATGTGTTTACCGTATTTGAAATGCAAATTGGCATTGGCTAAAAAGCAAACACTGACCACTCCTCAACTTCTTTCCCACCACTGCCTCTAAATTCTATATGGTGGTTTTTGAATCAGAGATGTATATCCCCTCACCTGATGTCGGTCAGGTGTGTGTTGGTGCTTCCTGTGCTAAGTGTTTCTCGGCATTCTGGTAGGTGAAGTTTTGCTCTTCATTTATCATTGTAGAGCTATGAGGAACCGAATATCAAAATGGAGGCTTGCCTGGATGATATATTGACACGGGACCTAAGACAACTTGACGTGTCTGAAGTCTTCAATTGATTGCTTTTTCATTATTCAAAACAGGCATCCAGCATATTTTTTCCATAGATGTAAATAGAAAGTGCAGTTTTGCAAAAAAGTACCATTTTGGATCTTCAACCAATCAGGCAGCTTTGTGAAGCCTGCGCGAGTTAAGGGCGCTTTTTTGGTTGCTGTTTGGCTGTGCTGCTTGCTTACTTACTGCTCCTGAGGCTGCCTCCTGTGCCCTGCCAAGAGGACTCCTCGGTACAACCGGAACGCTTGTTGTGTAGACCGCAGCTGCTGACTTAAAACAAAAC
The DNA here is from genome assembly GCF_040938575.1 of Ambystoma mexicanum. NCBI lineage: Eukaryota > Metazoa > Chordata > Amphibia > Caudata > Ambystomatidae > Ambystoma > Ambystoma mexicanum. Next base: position 167,035,144 of record NC_090941.1, on the reverse strand, counting down.
ATCAAAGAAACATCAAAGGAAATAAGGCACTGTTGCCTTAAGAGTTACAGACCGCGTAACTCCGCCCACCCAGGAAGTGAAGAATAAAAACACAGCATTGACACACTTGCGGCGTGAAGCCCGCGCGAGATAAGGGCGCTTTTTTTATTGCTGTTTGGCTGTTTGCTGCTTGCTGTGCGCTGGAAGGTGGCCTCCATCCCCAAGCAGAGAGCAGGTGGAGGTACAAGTGCTACAAGTGGCCCGTCGGTGATCGGAGAGACGGAGCCAGAAGGGCGTAGGAAGAAAGGGAGATTTCCACACCCATCCCACAGAGGAATATTGGGTAAGAGTCTGAAAGCGCCGCTTGCAATAAAGTGGCAGACTGTAGAGGCAAGTCCTCTTTGGTCCCACTGGTAACCTTGTGATTTTAGCAACGTGGACAAGCCCGAAACAGAGAAAAGTGCATACGCCATTTATAATGCTATCTGGTTGGTGTGCTAGAGGTGTGTGGAGGTGTGTGGAGTGGGGCCCCCACCCCAGTAGTTTATTTTGTTTCTTCGAGCTCCTTGCCCGTGGAAACTTCATCAAAGGGCCGGCATGAAGGAACGGCAAGGAGCCTTATTTCTACATCCATTGAATTTAATCAGCGGGGGAGCAGCAGGAGACTGTTGGAGATAACTCGTTTGATCTCGCTGGTCAGGCTCTACTGCATAGGAAGTTAAGGGTCTAGCCTTGTTAGACCTTTATTTAAGAACTGACTGAAGACTGCGGGTCAAGTATTTTGGACTCGCTCAGCGGTGCTGTGCTTAATCCTACGCCTAGTCACCTATCCAATCCCACTCCCCCTACTTTTTATTGGTTACCGAGGGGGAAGAGGTAATGACCGCGGCGGGGCAAGGGTGCAGTGTTTAGCGCGTTCGCCGGAGGGAATCCTCGCTTCCTGGTTTGGCCACGCCCCCCTGGGCTTACCAGCGCCTTCCCAGCCCCGCAGCGTTGAAGCCCGCGGCAGGGCAAGGGCGCAGTGTTTAGTGCCGCGTGGTGTTCAGCGCAGCGGGAGTATGAAGCCTCGAGGGACCAGAACTGGACTCGGGACACAGGACACATTAATCAGAATACAGAGGTGAGCATGGGTGGAGGTCCACGATGGAGGCGAATGGTGGGCCCCTGGAAAAGTCTACTGACTCTTTATCCCTGTTTCCCCCGCTCTTATTCTGCCCTCCACCCACTAGTCACGAATCCCCCATGCTGAAATCTCAGCGCAAAACTTTGACATAAAGGAGACAGCGCCGTCAGGGGGGGACCCCCAACCACCGCAACAGGCATCAACACGGGGGCCATTGGGCCATCTGAAGGTTTGTCTGTCACTAAGTCTATCTTCTATCAGCACTTGTCTACCCCTGGCACCTCAGTAGTGATACATAATCTGCCCCAAGGAACGGGCCAGGGTTTACGGTCGGAACCACCTCTGCAAGTCAGGGCAGTTTCTGGCAGCAATCCGGAATTAAGTCTATCTTCGATCCAAAATATGGTTGTAGTCCCGGCCACTACCATCGATCCCATTACCCTTGGTACCCCCTCAGCCCTTCTGTTATCCCGCTTGGCTGCAGGGGACAGTCTGATACAAACTGCTCAAAGGGGCAATCCCTCCTCAAGCTCCCACGACAGCTCCCACAACAGCTCATGGAGTGATATTCTTTCGTCTACAAGTTTAGGGGCAACCCCCCCGTGTGACCCCTCTACCGATGGTCGAGGACATTAACCGAATAACTGCTGACAGTAACCCTGAGCCCATTTTGACCTCTCACCGATTCACTGAGGAGGTGCCCTCCTATAGGGGGTGTGGGTGCACCCAAGTTCTGGCAGAACTGGCCATTATTAAGGATCTGCTACAAACCCTGCTTGAGGCCCAAAGTAAGGGAGGTGGAATTGTCCAGGAGGAGGAGCCAAAGATCACCACCTCAGCAGCTGAAGGGCATAAGCTGCTACTCCAGGAAAGTCCCCTGGAATCTCTACCTGCACAGGTCCCTCTGGTACTGGCCACCCCAAAGGGACTACTGTTCACCAAAACCCCTGCTCTGGCCTCTGCCTCCGTGGGCCCTGAATGTACTGAACTCAAAGTTCAGGGTTTGTGGAAGTCGGGGGGTCAGCTCAAGTTTCCTGAACAAGGAAAGCCCAAACACTCTATAGTCTTTCTTCAGGGGGTGCCGAAACTGGCAGCAGACAAGAAGGAACCTAGGGACGCTCTACTTAAGAAATGTTTATATTGGCTGAAAACCTCAGGGGATTGCCCGTTTGTTTGCCGAGAGTCTTCCGGTGATCATCAAAGTGACAGTCAGCAGTCAGACGGACTTTCTGCCTGCGCCCAAGAAAATTGCTCCCATTTTCCTTCCCCCAAAGCAAAAACCTAAACCGAATGTGCCTCCTATGAAAATCGATCCAATCTTTCTGAAACAAAAAAAAGCAAATACATTGATGGGGAAAAAAATCAAAATGTGTGAATAAATGCTGAGACCCCACAAAAAATTGATTCAGCTAAAGGACAGGAAATTGTGAGCAGACTAACTGAAGATGGTCGGAATGATAAACCTCAGATGGAGAAGGATCATGTCATGAACCATCGGACGCGTCCTTTCTGGCCTTCCTGGTCCCTGAACCATAGGGGCTTGCACTCAGCAGTACTCCCAACATGGCCGCCGAACGCGGAATACTGTTTACCAGTTTCCGCGCCATGCGCATTACGTTCTATAAAGCGGACACGCCCCCGCGGCCCTGCGTGTCTCAACGCTACCGCTTGCCGTGGCTAGACTTGTGCTGCCGTAGTTCGCTTGTGTTTTTCCTTTGATTCTTGGTTCCCGTTAACCCTAAATTCCTCCTCCTTCAATCCCCCTCCTTTTTGTCCTCCTTGCATCCCAGATCTCCGTGCACTTGTCTTCTGTATGCACTCTTCGCTGTTTCCTGGATTTCCTCAGACTTCACGGACATCTGAACGTTCCCAGGACTCGGAACGCTGAACGCACGCTGGAACCCGAGGACCTGCACGCTGGGTTATACAAGACCCGAACTCTACGAAAGAGGACTCCATCGAAGAACTCCAACAAACAACAAAGACAGGTGAGAAGGGGGGAAACCTGTGACAGATTGAAATGCCTACAAACAGATACAGATATGGACATGGAGGCTGCAGTTCAAGTCCTCATGCGCGGCATGCAAAAGTTAACCACAGAAGTTCAGAATCTCAAAGCTGAGAATGCTGCATTAAAACAACTAGTCCTGTCACGTGATTCCGCGAACAAGGACAGTGTATTGTTGGGCTGAATAGTGGATAAATATGATGGCTCCTCAAAGAACCTTCGTGGCTTCCTTGATTCATGTTTAGTGCACTTTACCTTTAAGTCCTACTAATTTTCCACCGCCAGGGCAAAGGTGGGCTTTATGATTTCGCATCTCTCCGGGAATGCGTTAACCTGGGCCACGCCCTTAGTTCATTCTGGAGATGCCATCCTGGATGATTATGATGGGTTCATACAAGCTCTAAAGACCTTGTTTTACCGCCCAGAACAGGTTTACAGTGCCCAAGAACGTCTATTGGATTTCCAACAAGGGTCCCAGGACATGCTTACCTATGTAACACGCTTTAAGCAACTGGCCAAGGAAGCAGATTGGTCCCCGGAGGCCTGTTTTACTCTATTCCGGAGAGGACTAAACGAAGAAATAAAAGACGAGCTAGCCAGGGTAGCTCGCCCAGGTTCCTTCCATGCACTTATGTATCTCTCTTTACAAATAGACTTTTGAATCCAGGAAAGGAAGGCAGAAAAGAAGAAAACAAAGATGCCTTACCAAAAGACCTCTATAGCATCTCCCTCTAAACCCGTGCCCACTCCTGCCCCAACCTGAGACCCTGAACCCATGCCACTGGGGGCCTTCCACAGACCCATATCCCCGCAAGAAAGATTGCGACGGATCCACACCCGCATGTGTATGTACTGTGCCTCAGACAAACATCTTGTGAGAGAATGTCCTTTGAACCCTCCACGGCGTGCGGGAAATGCCAGCTCCCGATCCTAGATGGAGCACAGCTTCGGGAAAGAGATGTTTGCTCCACATCTTTTCCATCCTTGAACTCTCCTGGACAAAACAACCTTGTGATCTTGCAGGCCTTCCTATCACCGTCCAAGAAAGAAACTTACCCCATTCCGGCATTAGTGGTTTGTGGAGCCATGGGAATTTTTATAGATCAGGATTGGGTCACTACCCACCACATTCCATATGAAACTCAAGAAATCATGCAACCTGTAGAAGCCATCGATGGACGACCTCTCTCTTCAGGACCAATCACCCTGCAAACCAAAGAGATCCAGCTCTCGATAAACCATCATCAAGAGATGATCAAGTTTGACATCATAAAGTCTGCCCATTATCCAATGGTACTGGGTATGCCCTGTTTACAGAAGCACAACCCATACATCAACTGGGCAGCAGGATCCTTCTTTCTTGGCTCCGAACATTACATGTCTCACTGCCTATCCTTGGATTCCTCGTCAAGATCCCCTGAAGGTACGCTGACAGACCAGCAAGGCCCACTCACGGTCTCAAATATTATCCAGGTCCCCAGAGCCAATCAGGACTACACTGATGTGTTTTCAACTGCCATAGTTCAAGCCCTACCCACTGACAGACCTGAAGACTGCGCTATCGATACTGAACCCTCGGCAGTGATTCCCTTTGGAAGGATGTTCATCCTATCAGAACCAGAGAAAAGGGCCCTCCGAGAATACTTGGATACCAACCTAGAAAATGGCACCATACGACCATCCAAATCCCCAGCGGGAGCTTTGTTGTTTTTTGTTCCCAAGAAAGATACTAAGGAGTTTAGGCCTTGTCTTGATTATCTTGGTCTTAATCAATGCACCCTCAAGGACCGCTACCCATTGCCCTTAATCTCGGATATCCTGGAAGCGGTGAGAAGAGCCGTAATCTTCACGAAATCGGATCTCAGAGGTGCCTACCATCTTATCCGTATGAAGGAAGGTGACGAATGGAAAACGGCCTTTAGAACACCCTTTGGTCAATTTGAATACCTGGTCATGCCCTTCGGACTCGCCAATGCCCCAGCGGTCTTCCAACATTTTATGGACCGGTGTTCTCCGATATGCTGTTCCTCTTCATCATAGTTTACCTGGATGGCATACTGATATACTCCAAGGACCATCTTAAGCATGAAGAGCATGTCAAGGCAGTCTTACAACGGCTACATGAACATAAACTCCTGGCTAAACCCAAGAAATGCCTTTTTCATGTCTCTACTGTTCACTATCTCGGATTTGCCCTTAGTCCAGAAGGAATTGGAATGGACCACTCAAAAGTAAATTCCATACTATCCTGGCCTGTTCCAACTACTGTGAAACAGATTCAGTCCTTCCTGGGGCTTGCCAACTTCTACCGGAAATTCATACCTTCCTTTTCGGAGATAGTTCAACCGATCATTACATTGTTGAAGAAGGATACTCCCTTCCTCTGGACCGCAGCCCAAGATGAAGCGTTCCAACGTTTGAAGTCGGAGTTTACACAAGCCCCCATCTTGGCTCAACCTGACATTGATCGACCTTTCCTAGTGGAGACTGATGCCTCTAACTACACCATCGGAGCAGTCTTAATGCAGGAATTCGAGGACAAGTTAGAACACCCCATCGCTTATCTCTCGCGAACCCTAACTCCTAGCGAGACCCATTATTCTGTTCTGGAAAAGGAACTGTTGGCCATCCGTCAAGCCTTCACAGAGTGGCGTAATCTACTCCTGGGAGCTAAATATCCTGTTCAGGTCCGTACGGATCATTGGAATCTCCATGTCCTACAATCCATGGAATATAGTCGTTAAGCCCGTTGGGCCTTCTTCTTTGCCCAGTACCAGTTCCAAATCCATCATGTACCTGGAACACACAACATAATTGCTGACGCCTTATCCCGACGTCCCGACTATGAAACTCTTGAAGATCGATCCTTCCCAAAGATGTTTCCCCATACAATTTTCATAGCTCAAGCAATCACTCTCCGGGAAGACATTCGGATTCATACCCAGTCCTCTGAGATCTGGAAGGAATTTACTGGGAAGAATCGATGGAATCTTAAAACCAAGGACAGGTATTTGTTCAAGGACAATGGCATGGTCATTTCCACACAGAGACTGCGACAAAGGATTACAAGCCTCTGTCATGATACCCTTCATTCAGTGCATTGTGGCATTACCAACACTCTCCGTTTAATACAAGGACAGTTTTGGTGGCCAAAAATAAAACATGACGTCCAGCAGTACATCCAAGCCTGAGCAGTTTGCAATCAAAACAAGCATGATAACAAGAGGCCGGCGGGTCTCCTACTCCAACCAACGCTACCAACAAGGCCCTGGGAATTTATTGCTACAGACTTTATTGTGGAACTACCACCTTCCAGAGTATACTTAACTATCATGGTAACCATTGATTTATTCACTCATATGGCTCATTTTACACCCTTGTATAAATTACCATCTTCCTCAGAACTTGCTGGAATCTTCCTGGAACACATATTCCGACTTCATGGACTCCCTTCAAAGATCATATCAGACAGAGGTCCTCAATACATATCGAAATTCTGGAAACACTTATACCATATATTAGGAATCCAATGTGCTCTCTCCTCAGGTTTTCATCCACAGACCAACGGAGCTACAGAACGTGTGAACCAAACCCTGGAGCAGTATCTTCGTTGTTTCACCACCAAGGTCCAGGATGATTGGTCTCTTTTAATACCTGTGGCTGAATTCGCCTACAACAATTCGGATCACTCGACTGTTAAGACCAGCCCCTTCTTCTGCAGCCGAGGATTCCACCCTTCAGTTCTACCATCCCTTCTCCCACATCCTACACCAGTTCCTACAGTCGACTCCTGGATTGAAACCCTCATCAACGTACACAAGGAAGCCAAAGAACACCTCGAAAGGGCCCGAGCTAACACCAAGCACTATGCGGAATCCAAAAGAAGACCAGAACCTTCCTATGCAGTGGGTGATACAGTTTGGCTATCCTCAAAATGACTGCCTCGACACTTACGACCTAATAAGTTGACTCCTCGGTACTGTTAAGACGGATTTCTGAACTCTGTCCTGGTGGCGCAGAAGTTCAGAAGGCCAACCTAATTACTTGGAACAGGGTAACCTCTGGACGAGCCAGACCAATCAAGGTAGCGATCGCGGCGGTCAAGACTAGGTCTCAAGAGGGGTGAGGGTGACTGAAAGCCCGCAATGAGCACACAAAGCAAGAGCGCTTACAAACTACTCCAAACAGTTGTTATATCAAAAATATATACACATTTATTTTAAGGCCTTTAAAACAACGACCGTAGCGAGAAAATCACAATATCACAATATTAAGCCAACACATACCATATCAACACAATATATATACAAATACGACAGTCGCAAGCGTTATATGCACGAAATGTGTAGTCCACCTGAAAGGGAAGGAAAACAGGCAGTGCGATAATGCTTTAGACTCAGTTCGCCTTCAGAGGCACCTAACTAGATGGAAGTCCGAGCCCTGCGAAGAGTGGAGCCTTGTGCTCAAAGTACCTGCACACGCTGGTGCCAGCGGGCAAAAGGAGAAGCTCTTCGGAGGAAGTCAGGCAGTTCGGGTTAGTGCACAACAGAAGAAGAATAGGTTCCGCGACTCAAGCGCAGCCTCCACAGTGAGCAGAAGCAGAGCGCGAGTACGGACAAAAAGGTGCTGTTTTTACACAGCGGGGAAAAGCAATGGGCTACTGCAGGAGGGCAACCAGATCCTAGCTAAACTACTCACCGGTCCCCGATGCAAGCAGACCCAGGCTTTTCCACGTTAGTTTCAGCAGCTGGCAGGTTCAGAAGAGCCGGGAATGCCTCGTCGTCGTGTAGAGAAAAAAGACGTCCCAATCGAAGAAACCTGCACAGTTTTGTCACCACAGCAGGGCAACGGAGCGGCCGTGTGTATTTGAGCCAAATGTACACTACTCACTTCAGACTTGGGAACGCCAAGTGTACGAAGCGTGTGAGAGTGACCAGGACTCGAAATACAACACAACCTGGCGGCGGTTGCAGAGCAGGACTCCCGTGTAAGCTGGTCAGTCAACTGGATGGCCCAGAGACGCTTCCGAAGGCTTACCGGCAGGAGATGATGAAGTCGCCGAGAATAGCTGTTCCTGCTATTCCAAAGGTCGAAGCACCAGTACAGGCCTTCTGGTTCGATCAAAGGAGGAAGGGGTTTCACAGGACGACAGCAGTGCAAAGGAGGAGTCCTTCAGCGGGTCACCAGCGATTCCTCGGTCCAGCCTCTTGGTTGCAGGATACTTGGCTCCTGTATTCCTTCGTTCGTGAGAACTCAGGAGATCGACATGGTAGTGGTGTTTCCAGCCCCCTCTTATCCACGGTTCCCTTCGCGCCAAAACGGAGGGGAGCCAATGGGAGATCCGCTCATCAACACACACACCATACGTGGACCAATCACGGACCACGGTGGTCCCAGGCATTCACACCACCCTAGACTCTCTGGCACCCAGGATGTGTATTGGGACCAGACATCCCAGCCCACACCCTGGAGGCACACAAAAGACATGTAGAAGCCCGCGAAAGCAACCAGGTTTCGCGGGAAAGTACATGCCCAAATAAGGAAGGCCCCGGGTCGCTCGACCTGGGGAAGGTGAAGGGAGCAAGACGGTCAGCGGACAGGACAAAGGAGCCTCGTGGTCTGGCCATTTTGGGAGCCAGGCCACCATTTTGGGTTCAGCGCGAAAAACGTGCTTAGAACGCCAAAAGGAGCTAAAAATACACAAAACGATCGCTGCCACCATTCCAGTCCCTGAATGACTTGCACCGATCAAATACAATCCTAAACGAGTATCTAGGGCCTGTAGAAGGCTAGAGACCCAAGAGAGCTGTAACTTAGCTTACAGTGCCCTCTTGTGTCATGTTGCACTAAAGCCGCAACATGATAAAAGAAACTACGGGAAACTGCGTTCCCCGGTACTGACTGTCTTAAGGGCATGTCAGTTTCCCCGTAAGAAAAGGAGCGAAAGCCCAGAGGAGTGCGGCAGAAGGCTGCACTTCTCTGGCAAAGTCAAGAACAAGGTGAAAAACAACAGCAAAAAGTTTAGGGGTTGCCACATAGAAGGAAAATTACCTACAATTACGAAATCTTTCCTAACAGGTACTATGGCCCTTTTTCCATAAAGGAAATCATTAACCCAGTAGCCTTCCATCTCAAATTACCAGATTCCTGGAAGAGGATCCACCCAGTGTTTCACACATCTCTAATGAAAACATAAGTCCAGACCTCACGGTCTGCTCCAAGATCTACCCCTGTGGTTGTCGACGACCAGCTAGAATACGAAGTGACCCGAATATGTGACTCCCGGTACAGACGTGGTCAGCTACATTATCTGGTGGAGTGGAAAGGCTATGCACCCAGTGAACGCACCAGGGAACTGGTCTCAAACCTAAACGCCCCCAGGCTACTTCAAAGGTACCACCTTATACACCTGGGCAAACCAGGAGGAACAGGCCTTCGGAGGAGGCATGCTGTCATGAACCATCAGATGCGTCCTTTCTGGACTTCCTGGTCCCTGACCCATAGGGGCTTGTGCTCAGCAGTACTCCCAATATGGCCGTCGAACGCGGAATACTGTTTACCAGTTTCCGCGCCGTACGCATTACGTTCTATAAAGCAGACACGCCCCCACGGCCCTGCGCCTCTCAACGCTACCGCTTGCCGTTGCTAGACGTGTGCTGCCATAGTTCGCTTTTGTTTTTCCTTTGATTCTTGGTTCCCGGTAACCCTAAATTCCTCCTCCTTTATTCCCCCTCCTTTTTGTCCTCCTTGCATCCCGGATTTCTCTGTACACTCATCTTCCATGTGCACTCTTTGCTGTTTCCTGGATTTCCTTGGACTTCTCAGACATCTGAACGTTCCCAGGACTCGGAACGCTGAACGCACGCTGGAACCCGAGGACCTGCATGCTGGATTACACAAGACCCGAAATCTACAAAAGAAGACTCCATCGAAGAACTCCAACAAACAACAAAGTCAGGTGAGAAGGGGGGAAACCTGTGACAGATGATCCAACAAAACCTAAGACCTCCATACCATTGCAATCCTTATTGAAGCCAAGGGTCTCACCCATCTCCTCCTCTTCTAAAAATGGTGCGGGTAACTTTTCAACTGAGAGAATCTTTTTGTCTAAGTCCCAAGATAATAGGTCACAGACCCCTATCAATCGTCCAGTTATTTTGGAAGAGATGAAATCTATGAATTTATTAAAATGTTTGACTTCTATTGATATAGATTGAGTAAGTTTCCTGGACTATCCAAATCCAAGTTCATCTGAAATTCGAATGAAATCAAGACTAGCGTCTGAGACAATGCTCGAGTCAAAAGAGAAATGGTTGAAAAGAGAATATATTATCTCCAAAACCCATCCCAGTACTGCTTCAATATTCTATCTACGAAGGAAGCATCTAGTCTGGGAGGGTCTCAGAATCTTTGGCAAAGGGTACCAGAAATTATGGCTCAAGTGTTTCAGAAGATGGGTTTTCCTGAACAGAAACTATAGACAACCAGGAACTCAGATGTCTATCCTAGAACTCTAGAGGATATAACTCTTTCTCCAGGGATAATCAGAGATGTTTCATCTTTCAGAACTTTGATCTGATCTCTTCACAAGAAACCTGGTTGATGGAGGCTCTGGGTATTGAAGGTTCCTCCATCTTTCAACAATTTGCTGAACATAGAGGGGTTGGATGTCCTAGTGGAGGACTGCTCTTGGCTTGCAGAAGCGAGGTATTTAACAAATGTACTTTGATATCAAATATAGTTCAGGGACTCTTGGTGGTTAAAGTGCAGAATAAAAAAAATATTACCTTCTCCTATTGGGTGGTAATTACAGTTTATTGGAACCATATAGCAACTTCTCTCAGAGTTTTTTTGAGCTCCTTATCTGATATATTGTTTGAAGTTATATCTCAATTTCCTTCCGTTGAATTAATACTCTTGGGTGACTTGAATACGCAATGTACTAATAAATATTTAGTATCCCTCCCTTCCAAAAATAAGTAACCTAATGGGTATGTTTGGGGTGAGTTTATGGCGGAATGGAATGTGAAGGGATATATCCCATGAGCACCATTTTGGGAGAGAAGTAACGCCTTCTCAACCATTGATTATGTGGATGTTTCTAAGAATATCTTTGACAAATGTTTAGCTCTTAAATTGACACATACTCAAGACAGCGATCACGCTACGCTGGATTTTGTTATAAAAACAGAGGATACCTCTTTGAATCCTCAGTATTCTTACCCCCTTGAAGTCAATACAGCGGGAAACCGAGTTGTGAAGTTTGAAAAAGGGGGTCAAACACTCAATGACAATCTGGAAAGAGCTATTAACCAATCATCTCCTAGCCAATTGACAGAGCAATGAAAACCGTGTAACTTCACTAGCTTTCTGTGGTCTCTGAATCCCCCTAAAATGGGGAATGGTAAGCCTCTAAAAAACATAAACACTCTTTCGATAATCAAATTTATGAAAAAAAGGGGCAACTCAGAGCCAATAAACATATAATCAAAAAAACAGTAAAAGACGAGAAAGATTGTGTAGATCAAATTAAACAAATTGATAACCTATATAAGAACTAGGTTAAAAGTCACAGGTTTATGCTGTCTCATAAAGATGGCAAAGAAATGTTGAAAGCTCTTTCCCTGCGAAATTCTAAGAATTTTTGGCCAATTGTCAACTCGGTACAAATTACTATATATACTTCTCAAAAGTCACTGATCGACGAAAAAACATGGGTGAACCACATTTTGAAGGTTTATGCCCCTGCTATTTCCCAACTCCTTTATTACCAGCAAGAGGCAAACTGGACTCTTCAGTTTGAGGCAGATGATATTGAGCGCCTAATAAAGAAATCCTGCAGCTCGAGGGCACCTGGGCCGAATTGTTTGTCAAATGCGATTCTAAAAAAAAATCCAACTGCGTGGGCAACAATACTGAAGAGTCTTTTTGACAATATCCTTCTGTCAAAAACAATTCCACATTCATGGAGAGAGGCTATTGCCATTCCAATATATAAAAAAGGTGACCGTACCCTGGCGATTAATTATCGTCTTATTTCTTTACTCGATGCAGATGGAAACAATGTCAGCGGGCTAGTCTTGGTGAAATTGGAGAGTTGGGCAGAGTCGAAGGGCATAATCCCTAGAGAACAGACAGGTTTTAGGAGAGGCCTATCAACATTCTTGAATACTTAAATTCTTACCTGTATTACCTCATCCCCACTGGCCAAAGCTGGTACTCCTCTCTTTGCTGCCTGGGTTGATCTTTCACAGGCCTTTGATACCATAAATAGGAGTAAATTATGGTACAAACTAAACTGACAGCCTGCTGAATATTCCTATTTATCTGCACCAAGATTCTGCACTAAGAGTAAGGCTTACAAAATCTGGTTTTCTATCTACAGTTATTAAGATAGAAAGTGGGGTCCGTCAAGGCTGTCTACTGGCCCCTTTTTTGTTTATTCTGTTCATGGCCAACCTATTCCAATGGTTGTTGAAAAGGGTCTGCTGGCTCCTAAGATTGGTACAGGTGAAATTTCATGGCTGGCCTATGCCGATGATATTGTGGTCATGGACCACACCCAGGTCGGCCTACAACATTTACTCACAGCCCTATATGCTTCTTTGAATGACCTATCCATCAATCCAAATAAGTCACTTTTAAAAAAACCTTATTTTTAAACATCCTCGTAAAATAACTAAAAACCATGTATGGCATCTGAACAACTCTATTGTTACCACAGATAGAGAAGTGAATTATCTAGGTTGTCAGATTCCATCTTACCCCTCTATGCGTCATCTTCTAACAATTATTGACCCTAAACAAAGAATGCTGGGTGTGCAATTGAAGGGAGTATACTCTAAACATTGTAGATATTACCTGGTCCCACTAATTAAATATTATGTGGGGAAGGTTCTTCCTTCCATTACCTATGGTTTGGAGTGTTACCCTCAAGCTTTTGATGTAAACTGGGATAAGATAGAGGGCCAGGTATGGAACAATGTATTAGGTTTACCAACTTCTGTACAAACACTATGTGTGTGATATGAGCCAGCTCTTGGCTCATTATTATCAGCAATGGAATGGAAATGGTTGAGTTTATACAAGTTGATCATATATCCTCAGAAAGCGTTTCTATATGTGGAAGTCGTTTATCAGCTGAAAGCGAATGATAACGCCTTCCTCAATAGCCTGAGACTCCATTGATTGATTGATTGATTGATATTTTATTTCTCTTGCGCTTGTACACAAGTGTTTCAGAGCACGACAAGGCAAGGGAGGGGAACAGGAGAGAACAAAAACAGCGATCTTACTAGGTAACAACATATTAGAAGCAGCAGATTCCTCAATCGATATTCTAATCCAGAACCCATTAAAGGTAAAAGAATCTGTTAAGCTAATGGAATGGATTAGAACCATAGCTAACATGAGAGCTGCCAAACTATCAACTTCTTGGATGCAAACTGATAAACCTATTGGCTATATTCCTGCGTATCTGAAAAAATCATTAAATCCAAGGGCCAGATCTGATTTCCTGAGATTCAGGCTAAACCTGTTTCCCTCTCTGGAATTACAACATATTTGAGATCCAATGGCTTTTTTATCTAATATCTGTGATAAGTGTGAAAAGGGTGTGAAACAAACTGTGGTCCATCTGTTAGCAGAATGTATGGGGACGTGGCCTCTCAGAATGAAAAGATTTGGAAGATTCGTTCATGACCCGAAAACTCTGAACTCGAAATTGTTTTGGCAAAGACTGGCGCAAGGCCGTGAAATATTTCTAAATTATGAAGTAACATGTTTCTTAAAAGATTTGAAACCAATTGGGAATGTGACCTAGAAGACCTCTGTTTTTTTCTCCTTTTTCTTTCTCCTTTCTCATTCCTGTTCTCTATAAGATCTTGAATGTCTAGGTATCTTTCTTTTTTTTTTCTTTGCTTAAAAGTGTTTAGAGATGAGGTGGAATTGATCAAAATTGCTACTCTATTTTTTTTACTGGTTTTTAATTTCTTTCTTTTTCTAAAAATGTTTGTATACAATGCTTGCTGTAATTGCGTGATATTTTCTTGTGTTGTATTCTGGTTTGACAAAAAGCATTTTATATGTAAAATTTATGTCTGTGTAAAAAGTCAAAATTTTGACTAACATCACAATAAAATTAAAAAAATTAAAAAAAGAATTTGCCCTTGACATTCTCTTTCACCAAATTAACCAAACAGTTGTTGAGACCTGTTCTCTGGATTTGGCTTTAAAATGCATATCGGCCATCAAACTTACCAGTCCCGGCATTAGCACTTTGAATGAAGAGTTAGCATTTTTCATATGAAAGGGCCACAGATGGTAAACTTGCCACATGACCCATTTTCATTAATGGCTGCCTACTGGGCAGCCCTTGGAGCGGTAAATCCTAATTCCAAAGGGCACCACAGAATGAAAATGCAATTTAGAGCCTAGAAGGAAGCCATTCATGAAAGTTCACAGTGACACACACCTTAACCCCACAGGCCGCTTCTGCTGCTAAAGCCCTGGCTGATGAGTCTTGAAGCTCAGACTGACTTACCATGGGAGAGAGAAAATATGGATGTATTGTCTGACAGCTGGACAAACGGGCACAGCTCTAAAATCACAGTTAGTCCAGATTAAATATGGCCATCTGCCAACTCTACCCTGTCCCCAGAGCCCAGCCCGTGCTTCCTATTACCCTGTGCCAAACCTAAGAATACGCTCTGACCTTGGACATTGGGTTTTACACCATGGCAGAGGACAGTGGGGATGACAGGGAGCCGTTGCAATTTCTCATTGATGACAGTGACAAAGAGCCTGCTTTGGAGATAACTTAATTGGAGATTGTTGTCCTTTCCCAGTCTCTTTAGATGTCAGTCTCTCCTGCTTTGCTCTCCAGAATGGGTATCATTCTAGGGCAGCTGGTTTTAAAGTTCCTGAGAAGAGGTAACACTCTGAGCTGGCAACCTCCTGCTCTGAAATAACTCAGGTCAATGGACCTAGAGCAAGGGTGGGGGCTGATACCATCCATTGTGGTGTTGCTTAAGGCGCCCGCAAGACCCTCTAGCCTGGAGAAGTTCCAGAAACTGGTTAAGAGAGATCAAATGCTAGTGGCTCTGGACCCATCCCAATGGGATCCAGGCTGGAGTTCTGATCCCTGCTTGGATTCAGATTTGTTGAGGGATGTTGGTCCTCAGAGATGCAACACGTGTGTATGAGGGTGATATAAATGAAATGTCAATTCAGTTTATAGCAATTCAGAGGGGTATGGATTAATTTTGACTCTAGGGATGGTCATTCTGGGTTTCAGAATGCTTTGGGAAAACCCACGTTTCAACCAGACCTAATATCTCACCCCAGTTCCAGAGAATGCAGAGAATGGCTTACATCCCGGCCAGTTGGAAGTATACCAGGACTTTTCTTCATTGTAAAATGGAGACGGCCACCAGGAACAATAAGCTACATTATGTTAATTTATATGGCACATAACCCAGAGGGCACAAGGCAGACATTGTTTGCATCGCGGGGCACATAGCAAAAAAGAGATCAATATCGTAGGGTGGGCTGATGAAAATAATATGCTGTTAGAAAAACAACACCAAAAAATAATTATATCAAAAGGTGGGTCATCAAAGAGTTCAAAGAGGGAAGCTGTAATGGAAGGTTTTTTCAAAGACGAGGGCTCAAAACTGAAAGCCCATCTCCTCTGGTTGAACAACGTGAATGATGAATGTGTTAATACACTGACTGGAAGACCAAAGTTGGAATTCTGTAAGTTATGGTAGGATTTTCGAATGTAGATATTTGGGCACTCATTGAAAAACCAGGTTCAAAATGTTGAAGATTATCCATTGGGAAATAAGCAGCCAATACAAGGAGCAGCTCACAGAAGAAACAGTAAGTGGCTCATAAAAATATCTCAGCAGTCCGGCATGCAGAGGATTGGTGTAATCAAGCTGGGAATTTAAGAAAGAGCCAACCTCCACGACATGAGTAACATGCTGAAGAAAAGGAAGAACCCACCTCAACATGTATACACTATAAAAGCAGGATCTGACAATGTCTTTGACTTGATTAGTTAATTTCATAACCATTGTAGTTAGATCAAACATAATATGTGAACCAGGACATCTCAAATAGTCTTTTAGGAGGTGTACACAGCTTGGTGGCATGGCCTGTGTATTAGATGGGTTGAGATGCAGTTTGTTATTACTCAACCAAAGTTTAACGTCACAGAGGCAAGTCTGGAGATGGTAGACATTTTCCTGGGGGACCGAGATAAAGGGGGAATTCCCTAGTACCCCTCTTCCTAGAAGAGCACCACTACAATGACAATGGTGGACCCTAAGATAGTAACATTTCTTTATAAGTATAGGAGAGATGTCTGGAAATGGGTGCACAAGACCTGGCAATCTTGCCAGGATTGGATGTTGAATACTTTGTGTCCTCTTGTTAAGATTTTGGATCTGGCAGAGGAAGTCATGACTAGAGGGGTTTCCTTGGCTGCAGAGGAGATCAGTAATTGGTCCCAAAGGACTTTGTATTTTGTGGGGAATGGTAATGCCAAAACCTTGCCGGAATGATGTAAAGGAATCTTAGTTAAGATTAGTTCCATATTAGGAAGTTCAGTGAACGCCAAGGCAAAGAAGCCCACTTGTACTATGCTTTTTGGGGATGGGTTTGCCAATGAACCTGAGAGGAATGGTAACACTTTCAACTTCTTGGGTAAGACACAGTCTTCCCATAAAAAGATTTTTTGTGCACTGATCTCTACCAGGGCCGGCTGCAGGGGGGGCATTTTCCAGGCCATGGTTCCCACTCAACAGGCCCCATCAACACCAAATTAAGTTGGAGAATCAGCCACTCTGCAGAACCCAGGCAGCCTTTATTCCCTAAAACAACCCAGGTGCAGGTGCCACAGATCCAGGGTAGAGCAAGTTCCAACGAGGGTAGGTCTCTTTCCGCAACTACTAATCAGGCTGGTCATGGGCTTGTTTATCAGGAACCGTGAGTGCTCCAAACCATTCAGGGTTTCAGGCTAGTGTTATCAGCCAATCCTCAACAGGAGTTCATCAGGGAGAATCATTGATTAATTTGCCAGAAAGGTCAGGAGCTCTTATTGAAGAAGGCGTTAGAGAGGCCAGTCCAACATCTGATGGGATTAGTCAACAATATATTTTCATTGAAGAAAAAAGAGAAAGGCCTCCAGCTGGTGATAAACTTAAGAGAACTACATTTCTTTGTAGTGTATCATTACTTCAGGATGGACATGATTGCATTATTGAAAGACTTGAGGTCAGAAGACTGGCTTCCGAGATTGAATCGCAAGCATACCTCTCCTATGGTACCAATATACTTTGGGAAAGCAAATATTAACAATGATTAGCCCTCCTTTTGGCTTTCTTTCAGCAGCATAGTGTTTCAGAAAGCTTCCGAGGACAGTGCCAGCGTTGCCCAGGAACTAAGGGGTTAGCCTACTTGGTACTTACTTAGACAATATACTCATTATGAGCAAGATAGACCAGGTTGTGCTTCTCCCGTTTGCCCTGCAATTGGCCATGACACCCCAAGTTTTGTTCGTGGACTTTAAGGATTTCTTTGTAGATCCAATCATGGGTCCCTATCCCCTAGTGCAAGAAGGGTCTCTTCAGATGATGGCTTGGCTAATTTCAGAGAGCGCTGGTCCCCCCAAGGGGAGGTGGTTCAGGTCTTATCTGGCAATTCTGGACCCCCGGTATAGTTAAGGCATATTATGCAACCTGGAGAACATGAATGTGCTGGTGTGCTCGAGGGGGTTTTGTTTCCTTTCATGCCAGATGTACACAGGTGGTAAATTGTTTGGCTTATTTCACTCCTTCATTTTCTTATCATACCATTAATACTCATTTAAGCTGCTATTTCTTCCAGATACACTCTGCTGGAGGGTATTCTCATGGAGGAACATCTACTGATTTACAGGATATTGACAGGCATTAATCTGTCCTATCTTTCTCCATCCTCCACAGTTGTTTGTGTGATGTCAATCTGCTGCTGCCCGTGTTCAGGAATTGGCCGGTCATTGTGGATCTGCGCACCTTCAGACACTGGCTGCTAAGCTGGTGATGTTCTATTTATGATGGTGGTGGATGCCAGTGCTTTAAATTTGTTGGGAAGATTTGTTTTCTCCAGGTGGGGTTAGATTACATGTTCATTGCAGATCTAAGAAATGTTATCCAGTTATTTAAATGTCTTGCTGCTCAGATTATCCTCAACTTTCTGTAATTCAGTGTCTGCCATGATGGGTGGTTTAAGGGGGCCATCAGATCAGTTGTTTACCTCCTTTCACAAACCATTCTTTCATGTATCCTCTCCTACTCCTCCTAGGTCAGAGTGATGGGTCATGGCCCAGGTGGGGATAGAAATTGTCTAGTTTAGGTCCCACCCAGCTGGAGGGAGCATGACTTCCAAGTCGTTTTGGTTTGGCTTTGGGATTGAGGACATCCTTCGGTCAGCTGACTGGCCCAAAAATATAGCATTGTATCCGTTTAATGCAAGCCTTTTGTGAATGCTTATCGGTTGGTTTAAGGAGGGCTTTGAACGTGCATAATGGGAAATATCCATGCCAAGCCAAAGAATGTCAATTATTCCTAATTTGTCATCGACATTCAGGATTCTAAAAATGGTATACAGGGAAGTATTGTCCATCCCAGCCCTGCCCAACGTGGCCTCTTTGTAATTCCCTGGCAGATGTGTTCTACTCGGGACAACTATTCTAATGAAGTGGAATCCATAGGTTCTGTGTGTGATCGTTTGTCAGGGTTTTGAAGAGAGTGGGGCTGGGGGTCGTATGCTGTGGTCTAGTCGACTTTAAAAAAAAGTGACATCCCTGCCGTTGTGGGTCTTTGGGGCCTGGAAGAAACTCCATTCAAGCCTCCTCTTTGCTTGTGCTGATTGCTGGTAATGATATACACAACACAGGCAAGGGAGAGCTCTGCAGGACAGTGCTAGCTCCGGTAAGCAAACGTACCCACACGCTGCTTCAGCAGCTCCCTCAGGCTCCCAAAGTCCGTCTTGGCAGTCGCAATGGACCGCTCACCACTGCAGCGTCACAGCGGGGTCACTTACTCACATCCAACTCTGGCAGCAACAACATGCGAATTTGCACGCCGCTTCCAGGGCCACTGGTACACTCAATTCCACACCTCTTTGGTGGCATCAGCAGGCTAATTGCATTGCCACTTTGGCGACCATTGGTACGCTCACTGGCGCACCTCTTCAATGGCAACAGAAGGATTCCTTGCACGCTTTCTTGCGGCCATGGCTGGTTACCAACAAGGTCCCAGGAGATGCAGGCTGCCTGGGTCTTTCAGGCTGCATTTCCTTGGAGAAAACTACAAGCCCTGGAATCGCATTGCCGGTTCTGGGGCAAAATATAATTTTGATATTTGAGGATGGATGCAAGCAGGAATGAAATGACAAAATCAGACAAGAGTTGGCTACAGGTTATGCATTTCCTTTTGGGAAAGCAACAGCCCAGCTTCAAATTAAACCTGTGAGGAAACAGGCTTTACAGACCGCATGGACATCTATCATTGAACAACTTGCTGTCTGACTATGCCTACATGTATGCTAATGCATTTGTTTGTTGCTTCATGCCATATGTGTGGTAATGCTTAGCTGCTTGCTGTATGTATGTTACTGCTCGAGGTACATGTTTGAGGAACTATGATGTTCTATGTCTGCAACTACTAAGGCAATGTATGTGCTCTTATCACGTTTGTGCTAAGGCAATGCAGACATCTACACTACAAAATATGACTGCTGACAAGGTCTAGGACAGGAATCAGGATTAAGTTAGTTCTGGGTTACAACTAAGAGTAGATATCGACTCAGGTGTACCGGTTTACTCTTCTAGATTGCATGTATGTGCTTTTCCCTGTTCTTCCCCATACCTGTCCCTAAACATCTTTCCGGTTTGCCTAATCTCCCCTTCCTAGCCACATCCTCTCCCTAACCCTCTTCCCCCCCAACGGCTGCCTCGTGATGACCTGTTCTTGTAGAAATCAGGATCCTATGCCAACCAAGGTGAGAGGGTCGTTCTCGTATTTGCTTCCATGGTTGGGGAGGAAGTGTGAATTGTCTTTCCCACTGTACTATGATAAGATATGATATAGTATATTTTATTTGTATCGCGCTCATACACAGGTGTTTCAGAGCGTGATTAGGCAAGGGAGAGGAACAGGGGAGAAACAACACAACAAAACAACGATCTTAATAGGCCCAGTGACATTGAGAACGCGCAAGTGCATGGGAAAGGGAAAAGGGAAAAAGTGCATGGAAGGGGGAGAGTGGAAAGTAAGGAGCAGAGGAGAGCAGATACATACTAATAAATTAAATACATAGAAAATGGAGGCAATAAACAGTGGTAGTGCAGCCAGCAAGTGCCATTTTAAGCATTGAACATTTGCTTTACAGTCAGGAGTCCCTTTGGAAAGCACATGCTTTTATGTCTGGACTGCATGCCGTGATCCTTCTTTTGGTCTATGCACTGCCCCAACCATCTGTGTGGTCTGTGTTTTGGTTTTAAGCATCATACCCTGGGGCAAGTTTCCAAAAATGTAAAAGCCCTACCCAGCCACATACCTCTACCCCTACAACCCATACTACATCCCTACAGGAGCTAGTTCAGCAACAACATGAGTAGAAGATCCCACCTCCAGACATGCAGGAATTAGTCCAGCATCTAACACGCACAGTGTCAGTGTGGCCTCCTAGCACTCAGAGATAGGAGGAAGACTTGTGGCAGAGGAGGAATCAGAATCACCACCGGAAGAAGACACTGCTCGACATCTGCTAAGGATACCTACACCTTCACCCATTCCAGGACCGGCTCTTATTACCTGGTAATGAGAGGTGAAAATACTCCACACAACACAGATAATGTTCAATTGTTGCCCTAACTCCCACACTCTCTCAACCCCTTCTGGACTTGCGAAAGAGGTAGAAGCAGCTGTGGCAGTGAATAGAAGGACATGTGATTTGCACTCAAACAGGAGGGTCAGTGCCCAAGCAGGGGAAATTAACTGGCAAGGAATACAAATAAATGTGTGTGTCTGTCTGTGTAGTATGTTAGCCTGCGGCTAGAACATCTCAAATACTCAAGGGTCGGTGTTGCAGGCTTTGTCAGCAAATCTGGTACTTGTCATTCCAGTTTAAATGATGAACCCAGCCCGCAAACAGTGCCAAAGGGTCCAAGCTTCTGTAATAGCATTGTGAGAAATGGACGGAATTGATGAGATGTATCCTTGTCGCACATGCTTTTTCGTGCTTAGTACCCAGGCTAGAGTTTATCTAGTTACAGTCACATGACTAACGTGCGCCTGACGTGGTGCGTATCCAAGACCCTACTCTAATCTCCAAGGCTACCGCCACCGCGGCCAAAAAGAGGGATAGCGTTTTATTAACTTCTTGCGGCAGCGAATTAACCCTCTTTTACGAGGAAGACGATGGGAAAGTAATCTCCGGTGCATCGTGGATTGTCCCTGTTGTGTGTGACACGATTGGGACGGCGCTTGCCTTGTTTGACACCTGGTAAACCCGGGCCGATTCCTGACAGTACCCCACCTCAAAGAACGCCTCCCTCTACGTGAAGACTAGAAATCTCGTAAACAGATCAGGGTGTGGATGTTTTCCAAAGGTTCCCAGGTCCGATCTTCTGGACCATAACCTTTCCAGTCAACCAGAAAGAGACAGTTACCACGACAATCCTTGGTGTCCAGAATCCAATGAACCTCGTACTCATCTGACCCAACCACATGTAAGGGACGTTTCGGGACCAGTAAACGGGAACCCCTCTGAACAGGTTTCAGAAGTGAGACATGAAAAACATAGTGGATTTTCCAAGTGGGCGGAAGCTGTAAACGAACCGCCACTGGATTAATCACTTCAGAAACCATGAAGGTACCAGAGAATCGTGGCAAGAGGGAGCTGCGACCAGGTAAACGTAAATTCTATGTGGACAACCACACCTGCATTCCTCAGGAGTAGGCCGGAGACGTCAAAACGATGGGCATCCGCATGTCGCTTAGTACGACATTGGGCCTCCAGCAGGTGTTGTCTCACTCGAGAATGTAAAACAGTAAGTGACTGGACACAAGAATTAGCCGCTGGATTACTGGATCCAGATGACAGAGGCAATGGTAAAGTACAGGGATGATGTCCGTAGAGAGCAAAAAATTGAGTGACCCCTGTGGCCGTATGCAAAGAATTATTATACGCAAATTCTGCCATGGCCAAGAGGGACAACCAGGAACCCTGATGATGGAGCAAAAGACAACAGAGGTTTTGTTCCAGGGTTGCGTTGATCCTCTCAGTTTGCCCATCATCTGGGGGTGATAGGCGCTGGAATACCTGCCTTCGATGCCTAAGGACAAGGTGATAGCTCTCCAAAAACGTGAAGTGAATTGTGAACCCCGGTCTGTGACGATGACACTAGGAAGACCGAAATGTCAAAACACATGGGAAATGAACAAGTCAGCCAGGACTGGGGCAGATGGTAACCCCGAACAAGGAATGAACAAGGCTGACTTTGTTAAGTAATCAACAATAACCCAGATGGTGTTGTGGCCATTGATTGGCCGTAAATCCACAATGAAATCAATAGATATCATGGTCCATGGCAGCCTGGGAACAGGCAAGGGATGTAGCAGTCCCATAGGTTTTGCATGACATGATTTACCTTGAGCACAGACAACACAGGTCTTGATGTACTGGCTAGTATCTGTTTTCATGGTAGGCCACCAACTCCATCTGTTTAGTAATTCCAAGGTTTTCCTGGTCCCCGGATGTGCAGAACACTTAGAATCATGGAACCATTTTAATGCTTTTAACGAGTCGCGTTGTTTGGAAGAAATATTTTCTCATGAAGATAGGGTAGCAAATGCATGACCATGATACCCTCATCCTTAACAGTCTGTGGGTTTTGCTCTACCTATTTCACCAGGAGAGACCTTAACGTTGGATCGACCGTACAACCGCAAATCACCTGATGTGGGAGCAATACCGGGGTAGGAACCGGTTTAGACGTATTAGTCCCTGGAATTCGAGATAGGGCATCTGCCTTGGAGTTGCAAGAACCTGGTCGGTAAGTGACAGTGAAATTGAAAGCGTAAAAAAACTCATGCCACCGAGCTAATCTGGCAGTGGTACATTTCACTGACTGAAGGGCAACCAGATTGCGATGATCAGTGTATACCTGGACAGGGATTGCGGTACCCATCAAATGATGCCTCCAGACCGTGAATGCATCTTTTACGGCTAACAAGGCTGACTTCATTAAGTAATCAACAATAACCCAGATGGTGTTGTGGCAATTGATTGGTGGTAAATCCACAATGAAATCAATAGATATCATGGTCCATGGCAGCCTGGGAACAGGCAAGGGATGTAGCAGTCCCATAGGTTTTGCATGACATGATTTACCTTGAGCACAGACAGCACAGGTATTGATGTACTGGCTAGTATCTGTTTTCATGGTAGGCTACCAACTCCATCTGTTTAGTAATTCCAAGGTTTTCCTGGTCCCTGGATGTGCAGAACACTTAGAATCATGGCACCATTTTAATGCCTTGGAACGAGTCGCGTTGTTTGGAAGAAATATTTTCTCATGAAGATAGGGTAGCGAATGCATGACCATGATACCCTCATCCTTAACAGTCTGTGGGTTTTGCTCTACCCATTTCACCAGGAGAGACCTTAACGTTGGATCGACCATACACCCGCAAATCACCTGATGTGGGAGCAATACCGGGGTAGGAACCGGTTTAGACGTATTAGTCCCTGGAAAACGAGATAGGGCATCTGCCTTGGAGTTGCAAGAACCTGTTCGATAAGTGATAGTGAAATTGAAAGCGGAAAAAAACTCATGCCACCGAGCTAATCTGGCAGTGGTACATTTCACTGACTGAAGGGCAACCAGATTGCGATGATCAGTGTATACCTGGACAGGGATTGCGGTACCCATCAAATGATGCCTCCAGACCGTGAATGCATCTTTTATGGCTAGAAGTTCTCTCTCGGTGATAGTGTAATTCCGTTCATGAATGGAGAGTTTCCTGGAATGATAAGCTACAGGATGTAAGGCTGTAGAATCACGGCAGGCTTGTGACAAGACTGCTCCTAATGCGGTATCGGATGCATCCGACTCGACCACAAATTGCAGAAGCGGATCTGGATGTTGGAGCACCGGGGCCGTAGTGAAGGCTAATTTGAGGGTTTCAAAAGCATCCTGAGCCTTCTTGTCCCATGCAAAAGTCTTCTTGCTGCTAGTCAGGGATGTCACAGGAGCTACGATCTGAGAAAACAAACGTACAAAACGTCTATAAAAATTGGCAAAGCCCAAAAATGACTGCAATGTTTTAAGATCTTTTGGGACCAGCCAGTCCAGGACCGCCTTTACTTTGGTTGAGCTCATCTGTATTCCCTGGTCTGTTATATCGTACCCAAGAAACTCCACAGATTTCACATGAAAAATACACTTTTCTCGTTTAGCATACAAAGAATGTTCCCTTAGACGTTGTAGAACCAGGCAAACGTGTTGTACATGGTTGTCATAGGAATCGGAATAAATCAGAATGTCATCAAGATAAATGACAAGAAAACGGTCAGTCATATCTCTGAAGATGTCGTTGACATAATGCTGAAATGTAGCCGGGGAGTTGCACAGCACAAAGGGCATTACACAATACTCAAAAAGACCATATTTGGTCTTAAATGCCATTTTCCATTCGTCCCCTTCCCTAAATCTGACTAGATTATATTATAGGTCTAATTTGGTGAAGATCTTGCAAGAGCCGAGTTGATCAAGAAGAACAGATATTAGGAGAATTGGATATTGATTTCTGATGGTGATGGCATTTAATGCACGGTAATCTATACATGGTCTGAGGTCTCCCTCCTTCTTAGGTACAAAAAACATCGGTGAGGCTGCCGGTGATCGTGAATGACGAATAAACCAGTTTTTTAAGGATTTATCGATATATTCCTTTAGAATCGCTTCCTCCTTCTGCGTAAATGAGTAAATACGCCCGGCAGGTATTTTGGCCCCAGGGACCAAATCAATAGGGCAATCATATGGTCTATGGGGCGGGAGAGTCTCTGCTCCTTTAGCATCAAAGACGTCACCAAAGGAAACGTATTCCTCGGGTAATTGGTTAGTGACAATGGCTCCGATTGCAGAGATACCGTGCATCAATGGTCGACAAGGACTCTTTGATTAAGGATCCGGGGGAAAACATGAAGACTCACAATAGGAGGGCATGAACTCCAATTCCCCGCAGTTCCAGTCTACCACCGGATTATGACGTCTCAACCAAGGTAAGCCCAAGATCAATCGATATTGTGGGGCTGCGATAAGGTCGAAGCTAATAATTTCTTCATAACCATGGCAGGTAGTTAACAACAGATCAATGGTTTGTTCCATAAACAGACGGACAGCAAAATTGACCCATCCACAGTATTGACCATTTCTGAGATTTTGTGACTACTGGGATGCCTAATTTTTTGGCAAACGCACCGTCAATATAATTACCGGTGGCTACAGAATCTAACACCGCATCAATGAACCATTCTTGGTCTGGAGAATGGATACAACGGGTAGGAACGACAAAAGGCTTCATAGCCAGGGAGTCAAGGAACGTTGAGCTCGGCAGAGTGACTCCTTCTACTGCCGGGCTTTGGCATTTCCCTGACGTTTGGGCTTCTTGTTGCAAGTCTTTAAGAAATGTTCTGATGACCCACAGTAGAAACACAGATTGTTCTTTTTACGGAGTTCTCTTTCTTCAGGAGTCAAAGGACCCCAAATAGATCCTATCTGCATGGGTTCTGGTCCTCCCGGAACGGGAATTGGAGATAACATAGTCAATGGAGTGTTAGGCCTTTTTTCTCCTTTCCTTTCAGCTCTTCTTGAGTCTATTTGGAATACCATATCTAGGAGCTCAGGAAAGGTCGTGGGTACAAAAGGTACTGTAGACAAGGTATCTTTCAAGGAGTCTGAGAGTCCATGATAGAACATAGAAGCTTTTTTATCCTCAGGCCACCTGGTTTCAGCCACAAGTTGATTAAACCGGGCCAAATATGCCAACAATGGGGACTCGTCCTGATGTAAACTCAAAAGTTCAAGATCTGTGGCCTGAGTCTTATACTGGGTATCAAGTACTCTACTCATCGCTGCGATCAAAGCATCGCAGTCGAACAACAGCGGACTAGGGAACGAGGAATCAGGGAATGAGGAAATCCTACATAGAAAATGTAGACAGCACTGATTCAGGAAGGTACGATAGGTACAAGGATCGCCAAAAAATCTTTCAGGTTGGGCTAAAGGGAAATGGGCTGTCATAAACACAGGACCTGATTCCTGCCCTGACCTAGCCATTCCTGAAACCGAGGGGGCCAAAGGATCCGCTACAGGAGGGGCAGCAGGAACCATTCCTGCCTGTATCTCATTGATGCGTTGATGAGTAGCGGTATGTGCTGCTGTCATATCCGCTCGTAAGTCAGTGACCATTTTCATGATTTGGGCCAAGGCATCGGTTGGGTCCATGGCGGCTTCTGATTATGTTGAGAATGCCTGCTCAAGTTGCTCCCGTAGTGTAGAAGACGAATTCTACATTACAATGTAACCCTGTGTCTGGATACAAGTAAAACAAGCACCAGGGATCAATTGTTTGGAAGAATGGACCCAAACCGCGTGGCAGGAGACTCCCTTCGTGTGGGTGATCATATTCCAGTTGACACAACGTGATTTGCCTTTTACACCGACATCAAAGAGGAGCAGAGAGACAGCTGTTACAATAAACAAGAACACAAGAAACCTTAATACTCACAGAGACTAAACCTGGATAGTATAAACAAGAATAAGGACCGACACTTCTTACCATGGGATGGATAGCAAGCATTCCACATAGAATCAATGCTCCAATAAGACCGCCAGGTACAGGGGTATAGGACTATTCCCGCCGGCACGCATACACCTAGGGGTCAGAAGTCCTAAAAGGAATACCTGAGGAAATGAGGACGCTCCAACCTCACCCTGTGTTGGTACAACGGCAGTCTCTACTCCGTACCGGGTGAGGTGAGGAGGAAGGTACCAGCAGTCTGACTATGGAGCTCTCGTAGTCACGTGGATCCCAAAAACAAGAGGCAATCCTATGCAGTCCAAGTCGGTAACAGGCTGGCAACAACGTTGATCAGGAAAAAGACAACACAATCCTTAAGGCAGTGCAGGTCAGATATTGGGGAATCTTCCAAAAAGACAGAACGTGAGACAAGAAACAATCCTGGAGGAGGTCCGGTTCGGCAATGGGGAGTTCAATAATGACCAAAGTGTGAGACAAATAACATATCTTGGATGAGGTCCGGTTCGGCAACGGGGAGTTCAGTATTGACAAAAACGTGAGGCAAAATCGATTCCTGGAGGAGGTCCTGGTCGGGAGCAAAGAATAGCACAGCAGAAAAGGGGTTTGTTCAGCAGAGAATCAGGGAGTACGAAGTAGCAGGAGGTAATAGGTAGAACGGGGAGGCACATACAGGGCGGGGAAGACACAAGGGGATTTCAAAGATGGAAGTCGTAGCTGCGTGAACTTTGAATACAAGGTTGAAGCTGGAGAGCAGAAAGCGAGGCAGGGATAGCAAGGCAAAAGTCAATAGCAGGTACAAAGACTTGATTCAGGATACGTAGCGCACTTCATTCAAAATCAGAAGCAGCGAGTTTACTGTGGGCTAGAGTTTATCTAGTTACAGTCACATGACTAACGTGCGCCTGACATGGTGTGTATCCAAGACCCTACCCTAATCTCCATGGCAACCGCCACTGCGACCAAAAAGAGGGATAGCGTTTCATTAACTTTTTGCAGCAGCGAATTAACCCTCTTTTACGAGGAAGATGATGGGATAGTAATCTCCGGCGCATCGTGGATTGTCCCTGTTGTGTGTGACACGATTGGGACGGCGCTTGCCTTGTTTGACACCTGGTAAACCCGGGCCGATTCCTGACAGTGTTCCAGCAGAAAGCTTGCAAAATCTGTGAGATACAAATTAAAAAGAAATGCAGCTAACATACAGCCCTGTCTCACTCCATAGGTTGTCAGTATTTCTGAGGACAATTCTCTGCGTAGGTTTAGCCTTACTCAAATTGAGGTATGTTGGTATAAAGCTATTAAGATAGATAATAGATCTTCTAGGATCCACCATTTGCTTAATTTAGACCATAGTTTGGTTCTGTTGACTAAATCAAATGCTTTAGTCAAATCTATAGGCGCTATGTATGCAGGTTTAAGTTTATAATGGATACTTTCATCTTTGATGGTTTGAAAGATTAAGCCATTGAGTAGGGTCAGAGAGCCCTTTCCGGAAGCCCGTTTGTTGTTTTGCAAGGGTGCGTACACTGTTGGCCCACTTTTCAAGATCTTTTAAGACTAAACCTGCAACGATTTTTCTATCGCATTATAGAAGATCGATTGGCCGATAGTTAGAGTGATCCATTCTGTAACCATTTTTGTAAATTGGAATAATGATGGCATGATGCCATGAATCAGGTATAGTTGAGGTATAAAGAATGTTCTGAAAAAGACCAAAAAGAATCTCAGGTCAAGTTCTTGAGTCTGCTTTTAAGATTGCATTGGTTAGTCCATTGGGACCAGAGGCTCGTGATCTAGAAGAGTTAATTATAAGGTGCTCTATTTCTTCGAGGGATATTGTTAAAGACCATTTTATGCCTTTTATGCTGGGTGTTTGAACTTGAATTGCGTTAATATCAACTCCGCAAAGAATTTCTCCCATATGTCACCAGAAATAGGAGTAGACTGCAACAAATTCTGAGTTGTACTCTGGCAGTTGATTTATAGCCAAACGTTCCTTGTTTGAATAGCTAATAGGGCCTGAAGCATTATTTGACCATCCCTGATGTTACAGGATATTTTGTGGCTATGACTCTAATGTTGATATCCATTGCGAAGCGCTTTTTCTTTTACTTCTAGAATATTTTTATCAAGCTCAATCGACTTGAGGACACATAAATCTTTCTTTAATTCTTTTTCTTTTCATGTGAGTTATAGGATCACATTTATGCACATGGGTCTAGGTATTAAGATATTTTTTTTGTTTGTGGGGGATCTAAATCCCATTAAAAGTCAACATAGCTACTGGGAAGAGAAAGATTTTTTACATTTGAGACAGACCCTTTGTTTAGTAACTCACTTAGTTTGAGATTTAGGATTTTCCTTGCTTGGGAAAGGTTACTGCACGATTGACTTGGGCAGAAATGTTGAGTTTTTTAGATAGTATTTATTAGTAGATAAACAATGAAAAGATATGTGGGTTTGAAGTGAGAGATGATCGGTATATTTCATATGGACCATTTTAAATTGTGTACAGTGATGAAATAGTTTGTGCGATACTACAATGTAATCAATTATTGATTCTGCCTTTCCATTTTT